>NW_024425452.1:33886118-34036903 GCF_017311325.1 Ursus maritimus | reverse complement strand
GTTTTTTTTTTTTTTTTTTTTTTTTTTTTTACTGTTTGCTCTCATTGTACGTAGGTGGCAGGTATATTTATTGGCACCCATCAAACTTAAAATCTAAGTGAAGAATGCATTTAGCTGCTTAATGTTTCAAAGAAATACATTTATGTTATTGCCATCGAGTGGTGTAGAGAATAAGTGTCCACATGTTTGAGACATTGGACTAGAAAAGAAGAATTAACTTGAGGCTTAGCTTTCCTGGAGTTTTGTAATTCTAAAGAATGACATTGGTACCAGAAAACAGATAAAATTCAGAAGAGGACACAGAAGAGAATTCAAAGGAAAAAAATAAACTCAAGAAAAAATAAATGCATTGGGTAAATCATGTATTTATATGTACGTGTGTAAAAATATTATAGCTTATTTTTTTTTAATTTGGTTGTTAGCTATTGCCAAAGCAATTTTGGGACTCCTGTTTTAGTCACCAGGTTTAAATGTTTAACATTTGAAATGAAGTTTTGTATGCCATGATTAGTATTATTGTTGGATTTCTTCTACTTTCATAGATTTGATCCAGGCTACCAATGAGACCAATGTTAATATTCCTCAGATGGCCGACACACTCTTTGAGAGGGCAACAAACAGTAGCTGGGTGGTTGTATTTAAAGCTTTAGTCACAACACATCATCTCATGGTGCATGGAAATGAGGTAAATGAAGTGAACTTAACTTTTTTCTTTTTTGGTGGGGAACGGAGGCATTTATGGAGGGCTCTTTTGCTTTTCATTAATTAGGAGAAGAAGAAGAGGAAATACATGGTTCAAAATCATTGAGAATACAATTTTAATTTTCTATTTAGCTATTTTTTAATAAATAGATGTTAAGTTACACCTTCTCTTGGAGACATTGAAATATTAAATATTACTTGTACCTAAAAGGTATGTACCATATAAATGTATTAGTGGGCAAAAATGTTAGAGTAAAGGAACAATAAAGTGATTTTTCCCATTAGGAACAGTCTTGTGCATCTTTAAGTGTAAATTGCTTTCATAAAAATACTTAATTTTGGAAAATATTAATAAAATAAAAATTGCCTATTTTATATGGGATGCCTACTGAATCATATTAAATTGCAGTGTTTCTGTTATATAAAAAATGAAAGATCATAAAATTTAATTCTAATTCAACGAGTACTTTTCAGTCTTTTTTCCTCCTCAGAGAAAGTCAGCAGACTAGGAAACTTTATAACTGAGTTAAAAAAAAATCATAATGAGAATTTGTAATATCCTTTAGTATCAGAAATTGTTTAAAGATATGATTTGGGAATATTGGTTTTAATTCTAGTTTTTGTTTTTCAGAGATTTATTCAGTACTTGGCCTCTAGAAATACACTATTCAATCTCAGCAATTTTTTGGACAAAAGTGGATCCCATGGTGAGAATATTTATGTTTTCTAATTTTTTGGATAATGCTTTTGATGTAGGGTTTTGTTTTGTTTTTTTTGAAGTGAGGTTCATAATATGTAATTAGTATAGCTGGTAGCTCTGTTGGGTATTTAAGAAAAAATGTAAAAGTAATTATTTAGTTACTTTGTAGAGCTTTAAAATATTTAATTGTTAGAGAACTCACCATATAAATTACATATTAATTTTACTTTTCGCCTTTGTCAGTAAATCTTAACAGTCAGTATTCTAGGCCCACAGTTTTTTGTTTATGAAAGTACAAAAAGCAGTGAAATGAAAGATACTTTCCTAATTTAAAGAAAAAGATTCCAGTCTTAAAGAAACATGATTTGTAAATTAGTAGAATTTAAACTGTAGTCAAATGTTCATTCATCATACTTATTGGTTGCCTATTCTGTATACGGCAAGCACACCAAGCAAGTGGATGGTTCTCAGATGGCTACATGTATTAAGCCTGAAACAGCCTGTTACTTGAAACGGTGAACAAAAAATGCAAGGAAAAATCAGGAAAGACATTCTGTACAAGGATGGTAGCATAACGAAACTGAAATGTCTTAGAATGTGTCATGCCTAAAGTATTTTTGCTTGCAGTAGGATTTTAAATGAGGTCTTTCTGGTGCCTTTATTGAATAGACCTCATTCTAGCATTATTTACATTTGGAGAGTTTAAAAAAAAGTTGGTATTAAAGAAAGCTAAATGGAAGGTTTTATTAATTAGTTTTACTTCTTCTGCCCCTCCCCCCAGGTTATGATATGTCCACCTTCATAAGGCGCTATAGTAGATATTTGAATGAAAAGGCTTTCTCTTACAGACAGATGGCATTTGATTTTGCCAGAGTGAAGAAAGGGTATGTTTTTTCTTTCTCATGTTTATTTGAGCAGAGTAAGTCTTTGAGGCATACTTGACTTACCTTAACTAAGCTTAAATGCCAAATAATTTTGGTCATGAAGGCCCAGTTTATAATCACTTGGAAAAAAAAGACACTCAATAGTATTGTAGAAGTTAGCCTTGAGGCTGTAATATACATTATTTATATTTTCATGCAGAAAATCTGATTCACTGCTCAGAATTGGCATGGTATAACATTTTATTTGTTAAATTCAATTCAAAATTCTTAAGCACATATATTCCTTTAAATAATTTTAAATGGAGAGAATTTAAAGTTTATTCAGAGTTCAAAGAACAGTGGCTGTAGTTTACAATAGTTATTTCAGTGTGTTTTGATTGAAGTAAAACTGAACTGTGTATATGGTGGAGATCTGTTCTTGAGCGGTAATAATGTCCTAGTATCGCACACACGCACACACATGCGCACGCGCGCACACACCATAATTGAACTGATTATTAATACTAACCATGGACTAAGAAAACCTCATTGAAACAGAAACACTTACATTTTAATTCATAATTATCATTTATTTCTCTCTAAATAGATGTTGAATTTAATCAGAAGCCATAAATTTATGCAAATCTTGTGTCTGGTCCTGACTTGAAATAATGGCGAGGTATTGTAGAACGTTTGATATTTTAGTTTCAAGAATTCACACAAAAAGACAATACTCTGTTTTTCTAATAGTGACCCAGCCTTAGCTTTCAACTACATTTAAATCATGGTGCTGAACAATATAAACTTGTCTGTTCAAAATAAGGTTTTTGTGGGTGAACATTCTGTACAATTGAGGTTTTTACTTTATCCCCTTCTCATTGTAGACGATTCTGGTTTACATGGCCCTGGGCAGCCATAGCTGACGTGCCCTGCTGCATTTCAGCTTTTCCGCAGTAGGGTCCATAGCCTTCTTAGAAACTTCTGCACCCTTTTATGTGCACATAAGGATGCTTTCCCTACCCTTGAAGTGGGAGAGACCCTGAAAGTTGCCATTTTTAGCCTATTGACATAAGCTGGGTATTTTCCTCAACTACTTCAATACTGCCACCCCTGGACCATCACTGGATGCAAGGGGCTCCATAAGAGGCCTGTGGGTGGGCACGAGGTGCAGTGCCCTGTCTGGCGCACCCTCTGGCGTGAACCTCCACTGTGTCCTCTGCAGCGAGGCAAACTCTATCTCCTTTTGGCCAGACTGTGCATATCAGCTTGCATTTCTCTTCCCTTGCTAGTTACTAGTATACACTCTGCACTCCCAGCCCTATAGGTGTTGAAGACTTCTAAGACATGTGTTCTCTCTTTCCTAAAAACAAACTGGCATTCACAAAACTTACACCTCTGTGATAGATTTGGAAAAACCCATCCAGTAATTCAACTGATCTCTTTTATCCAGACCACACCGCTTTCTTCCTGAGGGCAACACAGAGAGAAAGAAAGCACTGCCTGTGTGCTTGAAAAACAAGAGTGGGTGAGAAGAAGTAGTGTAGAGAAGGGAATCAACTACAGCCTTTTAATATCTCAAAATTATCCCACAAGATTAATAAGGAAATGGAGGGGGTACAGCTTGGAAGAATGCACGTGGTCTTGAATTTTCCACATACATGAAAGTTGCATCTTTTTCTTTTTTTGAAACAATTGCAGGGCCGACGGTGTAATGAGGACAATGGCTCCTGAAAAGCTTCTGAAGAGTATGCCAATACTACAGGGACAAATTGATGCACTGCTTGAATTTGATGTATGTATCTCACTAGAAAATGTGCCCTGCACAGTTAGTACTGTCTTCTGTTGGAAGGTGGGCTAACGCTGGAAATCTGCTCAGGAAGCAGGTTGAGATCTCCTGCATTTCAGCGAGCTACATGCACCCTTCATGGAGGCTCTTAGCATGGGGATGGCTGTGGTTATGCAGATTGTCTGAGCAGTTTCCCAGGTGTTTAATTAAGTCGTGGAAAAATACGAACGGGGCATTCTTGGAACCCTGTGTTCGGAGCAGGACGATGGACTCCTGTGGTGTTTGACAGGGTGAAGTATGTGCAAGATGTATGTTTAGCCTCAATAACTAGTTAAGCCTCAATAACTAGCCTACTTTTAGAAGCCATTTTATATAGACTGCTAATGTGACACCATCCACCAAAGAGAATTGTTTTTGTCTGGTCATGGTCCTTCCTCCTGGCAATACCAACATGACATGTCTCTTAAAACAATACCTGTATCTTGGGTGTGGTGGTAAATACACTAGCCTACACACGTGATAAGATTATATAGAAAAGTCCCCCCCACATACAAAGAGTATAAGAGAAACTGGGGAAATCGGAATTTGATTGGTGGGTTATGGCAATCTCAATATCGTGGTGGTGATATTGTATAGTAGTTTAGTAAGATGTTACCATTGGGAGAAACGGGGTGAAGGATACATAGAATCTCTATATTTTTTACAGCCGCCTGTGGATTTATGGTTATTTCAAAATGAAAAGTTCAGATAAACATATCTGATTCGTGAAAGTAACATATTCTGACGTGTAAGAAGATTTGTAGAAGGTGGATTAATTTCTTAGTAATCACTTGAGACATTTTCGTGTGCCCTGGGAAAAATTGTCATTTGATAACATGTAATTAACATATTAAATTTTGATCTTTTTCTAGGTGCATCCAAATGAGCTAACAAACGGTGTCATAAATGCTGCATTTATGCTTCTTTTCAAAGATCTTATCAAACTTTTTGCTTGCTACAACGATGGCGTGATTAACTTACTTGGTAGGTAGGACAGCTGAATGGTATCTTTGCATAAAGACTGTATCAGAATGCAAAGATTTGGATACCGTAGCCTTAATAGATAAAAATCTAAATATATGATTCATTCAGGTCACATTTCTCTGTTCTTATGTCAGTCAAGATTAAGTGCAAGACACAGAAAGCACTCCAGGTGTTTTAAGCAGGAAGGGATTTCCACACAAGGATTCGGGTGCTCACAAAATACTAGAATGACTGAAGGTTCTAGGCTTTGCCTCTTAGAATAAGTCCCGGCAAGTCCTGCTCCACTGTGATAACAGCTACCTCTGATGCCACCCTTAGAGATGTCTAGGGAATAAGAGGCCACTGACACCCCATTAAGTAGAATAGAAGAGCCACTCCACTCCTAGGTTTCTGGACCCATTGACTCTAGCTGTGGTGAACAACGGACCATACACCGACCAGTGGTTCAGAGCGTATACTGAATCTCTAACTCTGAAGGTATCTTCTTAGAATGGGTTTAAAATAGTGTCTTCTGTAGACCATTCCATTATTATGTAAGGTCCGCTATTTCTGGACTGAAGGGATTCATGCTAAGACTGACAAATCCTGTGGGGTGCGTCTGTTGTCTCACTTCTTGTGCAGCAAAGCGGTATTGTGTGAGTTACCATGAAGGGGAGTAATTCCCCAGATGGTGGTACTGGCAAAGCAGTATGGGCAGAGGTGATAAATCTACATCCAAGATAAACTAACTGTTCTGGAATAGAGAGATGGCTGCTCTTTTCCCTGGTAAAAGGAATTAATCCTTAACTCGTTACTTGGTGGATGACTCCATACTCCCTGGATTATGATACCAGAGAATCATATGGTAGAAGCTCAGAGTCGATCTCGGGTATTGACAGACCAAGGACTTAGCAATGATGCAGATATACCAGACTATGTTCTTGTGCCTATTCATAACTTCCATTTCTGATATAATTGGCAGATGTTTATCAGCATTTGGAGTCCTTTTATCCCTTGATCATTGAGAACCTTTTCATGGCATATGCTCTTTAGTCTACATTTGTATGGAATGAAAATAGTCTCATGCTCTTTATCCATTCTCAGAGGTCCATCCATCACCTTTTCTCCAGACCTTCTTGTTACCAATCTTCCAATTTTATTTTTTCCAAGTCCCTGGTCATCCAGGCCAGCAGTTAGTTACTGCTCACATTTTGGTACAGTTCCATTTGTCTCACCTTTTTTTTAAAAAAGATTTTATTCATTTATTTATTTAAGAGAGAGGGAGAGAGCAAGCATGGGGGGAGGAGCAGAGGGAGAGGGAGAGAGAGAATCTCAAGGAGACTGCGGTGAGCCCAGAGTCCAACACAGGACTTGATCCCACCACCCTGAGATCATGACCTGAACTGAAATCAACGGTCAGATGCTGACTGAGCCACCCAGGCACCCCAACTCACCATCCTTCCTTTGACATAAAGTGGAAATCAGATCTACTGCTTGAAGTTTGGCCTACAGTAAAATATTTCTTTCTTCTCTCAAAGTCACCCCTTTGTGGGGATATAATGACGTAGCAAACCACTTTGAACTAGTGCTGGCATCGGGTACCTGGTACTGGGTACCTAGTCGATTAGGCATCTGCCTTTGGCTCAGGTCATGATCCCAGGGTCCTGGGATCGAGTACTGCATTGGGCTGCCTGCTCCGCAGGGAATCTACTTTTCCCTCTGCCCCCCCCCATTTGTTCTCCCTCTCTCTCCCTCTTTCTCTCTCAAATAAGTAAATAAAATCTTTTTAAAATAAAAAAATAATAACTAGTGCCAGCATAAGAAACCATCTCTAAACCAACCTTGAATTCTTTTTCTCCTCAGACCACTGGTCATGGGGAACTCCCCAGAGGCCATAGGTGTGATTGGAGGGAGAGATGCAGTACAGAAGAGTAGGTGCAGTGGGAATGTGAGCCATCTGTTTGTACAGCCCACATGGGTGTTCAGCATTGGCTTGAGGCTGACCACTTCTGTACCACTTTCATTTGATGATAGAGTGTTCTTGCAGTTGTCCAGCTCATGGGTATGTATATTAGATAACACTTGAGGTCTTATGATCACTTGATATTCTCTATAAGCAAACCAAGAACAGCTTTTTCCAAAGGAGATTAGTTACTGTCTGAAGAAGACATGGCTCTGCTCCAGAGCACTGGAGGCTTCCACCGTACTTTTCTGCTGGAGTGTGCCAGATGCGTTCTGCAGCATTTGGACACTGCAGGCACTTTGAGTACTTTTAGGTCTGCGGGAGCAAAGGCCCATGTGGTTCCAGTTTGGAGCAGTTGCAGAGCCTTCCCCTGATCTGGATCCTGCTTAGCTGACCCCACACCTGATTCTCTTTTTAGAGCAGAACACATACATGCTGGATATATTGCCTCCGAAACTAAGAAAGCTCAGCAAACTTCGTGCGTTTTAGTTATAGGGGTTACAAGGTGAAGCAACTTGTCTTTCACACGGAGGGGACGTTGGACCCCAAGACTTGGTTGATGTAGCAGGTCTCTGAATTTTCATAAAATTCTCTCTCCCACCCCATGACATACATGTGACTTATCAAGGTACCTGGCATAACTGAAATTCTTGCCTACTGGCTACATGTCATTAACACGATAACCTATGGGACAGAGGTTGATATCCTTGAAATAAGACAAACGTATACTGTCATCCCTGCCAGATGAAAGCAAACTGCTTCTGGTGGGCTCTGTTTATTGAGATAGGGATAAAAGAGTTTGCTAGTTCGATAGCCGCCTATCAGGTGTCAAAAACGATGCTGGTTTTATGCTGGTAAGAAGGACACGTCTGGAAATCTGCAAGTCAGGGTCATCCCCTGGTTAGGATCACAGTAACCTGTAAATCTCTGCCTACAACCCATTTCACAAACCAAGGTCACTGAGGACGTGATGGAATTGCTACCCCTGTTTCTTTCAAGAGGTCAGGACACCAGTGCGAGGAATCTGCTAGTTTCGAGTATTTCTGTTCCAACCATATATCCGGGTAACTGGGGAGAGAGCCACAGAGGAGCATACATCCACTGGATCTAATTTTCTTTTATCATGCAATCCCCAAAAAGCTTCCACTCAAGTTGGCAGAACGTAGAGTGAAGTCCCCAGGAAGTAGCATCAGTTTGGATTTCGTGTTCCTGAAAAGTCTGGGTATGTCCCCTTTCCCTGGCCTAGTCACCCTGATAAAGATCTCTTCTGCAGAAGAGGAAAAAGGGCTCTTGGCTGTGTTTCAAGGACATTTCTCAAGAGTATTTGGAGAGCTTATTAAAATTCGGATTGCTAAACCTCAACCCAGAGTTCCTAATGCAGTAGTTGTGGGGTTGAGCCTGAGAATTTGCGTTCCTGGTAAGGTCCTGATTGGTGCTGTTGCTGCTTGTCTGGGATTTCACTTTGGGAATCACTGTGTTAGAGCTACTTCCAGATGCTCAGGCTAGCATTCTGAATCCATGTTTTTTGGCATGTTCACCCAAATTGACAAATTATCAATTTTATCACAAAATCTAACGTAATATACTTTCCTTCGTGTTCAGAAACTTTACAATCCATACCACCTCTCCACATTTGTATCCATGATGGTTGTCACATTTAGAGGGAAAAATAGAAGATTCCCAGTTAAATTTGTATTCAGATCAACATGAACATTTTTAAATATTAATAAGTCCTATGCAATATTTGGGACATACCTGTGCTAAAAATTTATCTATTTACAATTCATATTTAACTCAGTAACTTGTATGTTATCTGGCAACCCTACTGCCACCAGAAATTTGCAAGAACTTGCGCTTCTTTTAGCATGTATATTTTTTCCTCTTGGTCAGACTTTGTACTGGTCTCCCTAGGGCGTGCACGGATTGCTGTCTTCTCAATCTCATTCTAGGTATTGAGGCAGTTGGCAAGGGGAAAGGGGTAAGAAATAGATGGATTGGACATGAGAAAATTTTTCATTCCCTCATGAAAGGTGGCTTAATTACAGAATCGCCCAGCAAGGCAGGACCAGCCTTTTCAGACTGAGAAGAAAAAGCTTTTTCTAGCAAGAGTAGCTCCCTTTGGTTTGAATCTACCCATGCAGTCTCCTTTCTAGTTTTTCTTCTCAATAAACATCCTAACTTTCACAAAGGAGACCGTGGTGAGGCTGGGAATTTAACTTAACCACATACGTTGTAATTCAGCAACTTAGAAGATTAGACTCTCCGACTTTCAGCGATGACAGCTCTATGTCTGCAAGAGGTAAGATTATTTAAGGGCAGTTTTGGAGTACCACTGTCTGACTGGTACCTTGAGCCAATAATTTAAAATCCTGTGTTGTCATTTTCCTTTGGAGTCAGAAGCAGCCACCCACTGTACGATCTAGTTGCCTGATTCCCATCATGGTGGTCTCTCCTAGCAGCTGCCTGGTCCGGTAAGCTTCATTTTAGCTGCTCGCTTCAGAACACTGTAGGCGATCATTTAAGTAATCAGTTTGCGCCTGTATGGTACAGGCTACGAGAATCCCAATTTTCCAGTAGTTGCGGGTAGTGAACACTGCCTTCAGATCCAGCCAGTTATATATCCTAGATTCCCATCTTTGACATTTTTGAGGGTCTGATTTCTACAGCCATTTCAAATACCAAATACTGTGTTTATTCAAGAAACAGAAACCACTCTCCATACTCTAACTAGAAAGGGATCTAAAGTAGGGAGTTGGGTGCTTAAGTAATTACCAGAAGCCTGCAGGGAGTGGTTCCTGAATGACTTACAGAATAATAAATTCTCACACACCAGCCAAGTTTCTACTTTTGAGGCCACCACTTTACAGTATACTAAAAATAAGAAGCTGCTGCCACCACCTCGGCTGCCTTGCAGCCCTAGGAAGCTAGAAACCAGACACCTGAAGCTATAATCCAGGAAGCAGGGAGTCACATCAAATGGGTGTGACTGTAACCAGTACTCCTCAAAACCCAGGAAGCTGGAGGGTGGACTGTGGAATGCTGCCGAAGGATAATCTTCCACTCCTAGGGACTTTCTTGTCACAGAAATAGCCAAAAATGTACAGGAAGATGGCTTCTTCCTCAGTTTTATCTTCCAGATCTCTCACAGGTCCATCTAATTTACAGAACTGAATTTGCATCCGACATCCTGGCTTCTCATGAGTTTAGAAAGAGAGAGAATGGGGGTTGCGTAAGGCAATCAGACACACTGCTCTTAGAGATTTTACGTTATTGGGGAAAGATACCTGTTCTTAATATGTAATTCCACAGTGTATTACCTTTATTTCACGTGGGAATGTTTATCAGTAAACCAAATAACAGGTCTTCCCGTTCCCTTTTGTGTGCACATCTTACTCTTCCTTACCACTCACAAATGTGAGTTTTTGCTAAGGTTCATTTTTAGCCAGTTATTTTTCTGCTTCTTGTGTATATTTTCATTGGAAACCCTGTGTTTTTCTATGGAGGTGTCCTTATGATGAGTCCCGGCTCTATTATGTCAGTTTATATTATGTCAGTTTCTTCCGAGCTCCAGTTTTGCAAGTCTTATTTGTAGACACTTAAATTTAGATATTTAAAATTAAAAAAAAAAGTATTTAAAATTCAGCGATCTCCAAAACTGAACTCTTGAATTTTCCCTTCTTACTCTCGTTTCTGTTGATATAAAATTAGTCTTTTAAGCCTAAAGCCTCAGTTATCTTTGAATTGCTCGTCTTAACTCCATAGCCGTCAGAATGAAGGTCTGCTGATACCTTCTCACGCCCTCTCACTAGTGTACCCTTGTTTCCTACATCTGCTTCCGGAAATCGGACTTCCTGCCTTTAAAATTCATTTAGCAGTTAAACACGTTAAGCCATGTGTTTCTCCTCTGTGTCTTGAACATCTGTTTAAATGCTGCTCTGTTTTACTTTCTCTTTATGTTGCCTTCAGAGATAAGATTGTAGTAAGAATGCATTTTCTCTGTATTTTAAAATAATAACCATGCAATATATATTTTTATTTCATCTCACTTGAAAAGGATAGTCTGTCGGCTAACAGTAGGAGCAGAAAAGGAGAGTCGTATCTTCGTATTAAAGACCTGACTTCAGAAGTGGTAGAGGTGGGCACTATTGCCTATCACATTCTCCTGCTGAGTGGCCTTCATTCAGCATTGCTTGTCACATTGCTCTTGTGAGAGCACCACTCTAGAAGATAGGGACGCTTACTATCCTAAGTGTTTTGAGACAGGTGTTTTTTTGTTTGTTCACCAAATAGTGCTAGAAATTAACTTTATAAATACGTTTTACGTTAGTTTTAATCAAGGACTTCATGAGCAGTTTTCTGCATCTAATGTTGGAGTCAATGTTGGTGCTGCAAATCTTTGCAAACATTTTATCGTTATAATGAAACTGATGTGCGAGTGAGAAGATGCTTTCTTCTGACTTAGGGCATTAGTTACAGTCCCCATGCAAAGCCTCGGTTTATTTCTCAGGAATGAGATTCCTCTTCATCTAGTTCTTTTCCTTAGGACAGTTGTTCTTTGAAAACTAATACTAATATGACAAGGGAATTTATCAACACATTATAAAGATTCATGTTACAAAGGCCAAATACCCATCCCCTCTGTTAAAAGTATGACTTGCCCTACTCTATTCTCTAACGGGACAAGGGCACCTCACAGCTCCCCCTACATCAGTACATGTTGCTTTCCTGTATCCTTAACTACTGTTACAGAAACAATTAGGCAATTATAACCTAAAGCCATAAAAATTTTATTATTTTTGTTCTTGAATCCTAAATTGCCATGAAATATATGAATAATTTAAAAAGCTTCCAGAGGAGACAGAGAAAAATTGCTTAAGATTCTGATGCATTGGTTTTAAAAGGAAATTGAGATCATTCAGTTGATTTCTCTTTTTGTGTTATTGCTGAAGGTCTGATGCAAAGAAATAAACTTGGATTATAGTAAAGAAAAGTAATTTAGACATTTGGAAGAACTTATTTATGTGAATATTGTTTAAAAAGAAAGAATTATATTTTACCAGAATAAGTCCTTTTTTCCCAAAAGTTTAAACTAAAAAAGATTTGTTCCTTTATAGCACCAAGATTCTATCTGTAGCATTAGAAAACAGAGCAAATAAAGATTTGATTTGGCCATTTTTTAAAATTGAAGTGTAGTTGACATACAATGTTACATTAGTTTCAGATGTATCAACATATTGATCTGACAGTTCTCTACATTACCACTCAGTGCTCACCATCTGTCACCACCCAATGTTATTACAGTATTATTGATGTGTTCTCCGTGCTGTACTTTTCATCTCTGTGCCTTATTTTATAACTGGAAGGTCATACTTCTTAATTCCCTTCATCTATTTCACCCATCCCCCCACCCCTCCCCTCTTCCAACCACCAGTTTGTTCTCTGATTTAAGAGTCTGTTTATTTTTTGTTTGTTTTACTTTTTAAATTCTACGTCTAAGTGAAATCATATGGTATTTGTCTTTCTGACTTGCTTCACTTAGCATAATACCTTCTAGGTTAGATTTGGCCATTTTTTAAAAGACTCACTTCCGTCTCAGATCTTAAGTGGAAAACAGTATGTGTTTGTTTTCTTGATCTTTTTGCTTTGCCTTGAATGCCCTACAGGGGAGGTCCATGTTAAATGTAAGATTACCGAGACTGTCAACAGAAGGTAATGAGTAGCTACCCTCAATAATTAGTTCTTTGTGTAATTATATATTATTAAACCTTTCTTGAGAAAATTAAAAACACTTTTAAGGTAGTAAAATTACATGCTGAATGAAATTAAGAACTTTAAAGTATGAAAGATTATAAAAATAGCATGTTTTTCACCATTTGAAAATATAAAATAATGAAGAATACTAAATCATCTTCAGTTATGATCCACAGCTGCCTGGAAGCTATTGTAGATCCTGGCCTTCTCTGTCTCCATCTTCCATGTCAATAATTATTGACTGAATGAACTGATAAATGACCGGCTGGCAAAAATCCTGTTAAAGTGCCGGTTTTCTTCCAAACACATATGGAGAAAATACACTTGTGTGATGTAATTACAACGGAGCTATAGCACCCTAGTGATTGTGAATTCCAGTCTTGGGAGTGCAAGAGAGAGCAGCAGAGGGATCCTCTGTTTTTCTGTCTGGGAAGCTGAAGGTTGAGAAAGAGGATACAGTTAAGGGCTAGAAAGCCATGATGAGTTTGGTAAACCAAATATTTTTCACAAAACTCCACTGCTTTATAACTAAGAGACATGTTTGAAAGAAATCCTTTATGGCCAACAAAAGTATCAATTTATACAGGGTGTAAACAATTGAAAGAATTCTTTAACTTGGAGAGATTTATTGCTTTATGATATATAGCTTCTTGGTTTATGGTGAGCTAGTGAGAAAGTAATGATGCCTTAGAATGCGGTCATAGCTTTGGAGGTCATCAGCGAGCACTGGATGCTGTTTTCTAAAGCAGGGTGCTGGGATATACGGATCATGAGTTTAACTTGTTGTGACGCTTCATATGTTCTTCTACTTTAATTGTGCTTTCATTGTTTAAATGCCTCCTTTGAGACCCCTAGAACCTGACACTGTTCTTTTTTTTTTTTTTTTTAAGATTTTTTTTTATTTATTCGACAGAGATAGAGACAGCCAGCGAGAGAGGGAACACAAGCAGGGGGAGTGGGAGAGGAAGAAGCAGGCTCCTAGCGGAAGAGCCTGATGTGGGGCTCGATCCCAGAATGCTGGGATCACGCCCTGAGCCGAAGGCAGACGCTTAACCGCTGTGCCACCCAGGCACCCCCTGACACTGTTCTTAAACTTCACAGTCCCCCTTGTTTAGGTGCTTTAGAACCTCATATAGGTTTTACTGCTTAGTGTTTTGATCCAAACATTCATTTAAGTTTTAATTAATAGTATTAACATAAGCTTAGAAGAAAATCGAATATAATAGTCTCTTCAAAATGCTTCCCTCTCTTTTCCAGAAAAGTTTTTTGAAATGAAGAAAGGACAATGTAAAGATGCCCTAGAAATTTACAAACGATTTCTAACTAGAATGACGCGAGTATCTGAATTTCTCAAAGTTGCAGAGGTAAGTAATAATAAGCTGTGTTGGGAATATAATTTAAGAATATTAATTTACGTATCTGGAGTCAATAATAGGGCTTATAATCTGGCAAGACATTCTGCCCCAGAGCCCCAGTGTGTTAGGTTTGGAAGTGATCTCAGAAGTCATCTCCTCCCAGCTTCTCACTCAGAACTGTAGTCTGCACTCCTGCATCCCAATTAGATGATCATTCTGTGTTCAAATACGAGTTACATGGGTACCGAGCAGATTCACAGCTTCGCAAGGTGGTTCATCCCTCCTCTCCACTTAATAGCTATCTTTGATTGTAAGGAAGGGCTTCCTTTTTACTGAACCCTGAAAAAAAAAAAGCCCTTAGGAAAGTCCAGAACAATAAATATTGTTCTTAGTGTGTGGAAATCATAAATATGACCTTCTTATTTTGTCAATGATTTAAATACAATGAAAAAATTAAAGTATCATTGGCAGGTTGGCCAGTTGATTCTTATGCTACATTGTCAGTGAATGAATTGTTGGGCTGACTGGAGTGCCATGTGCGAGGCATTCTGAAGCCCATCAACAAAGCATACAAGGCCTTGGGCATGGGGTGTTCATGCCATGTTTTTGTTGTTTTTGCCATCTGGAGAATATAGCACAAGAACAAGCATTTTATACACACAATTCCAAAAGCACTCTAGTCTGTACATCATCTTTCAAATTTCATTTATTCACAGGAACAATAATTGTCGCATTCAAATTAGGAGACTGATACTGCAAAATGCTGTCTCTTGACCTTTGGTCCATATAGTTTGTAATCTGAATAGAAGTCTTTTTATATATATAATATGGGAAACAAAAGGTAAAGAATAGTTTATAGGAATTACATATACATTAAAGCATGTTCATGTGTATTTCTTGTGAGCTTACTGATGTTGGTTTGTCTTTAAGAAAGGATAGAATTGCTTGAAACTTTTGCTTTGGCTGCTACATAATTTTACTTTTTGTATTTGAAAAGATTTTGCTATGGTTTAACCCTAGTTATCAATGTAATCTAGTAAAATTTGCCTGACTTTTTTCTGTGGAAAGATCAATTATGCCTAAGCATCCAGAAAGAAGATGCTTTCATTGTTGCATTAATTCCTGGTGCTCGTGCTGCCTGGTTCCCCCGTCTCTTACTGTATATGTTAGATAGGTAAGGAACTGGATGTGTGACAGTCTGGAGTATACATTTCTCTAATCAGCACTGTAATGCTGGATCCAAGATCTTCACGGGAAAGGGGGTACTTATTTATTAACTCATTCTTCTTTTACATGTAAATTTTATTTCATGTCTCTTGATCACCTCATGTTTGCACCGGCCCATTTCAGGCTGTTGAGAAGGAAATAGACAGAAATTAGATGTTATTTTGAGAGTCTAAATAACTGAATACAAATATTCTACTTTTTTTTTTCTTTTTTTTTTAAGATTTTATTTATTTGACAGATAGAGACAGCCAGCGAGAGAGGGAACACAAGCAGGGGGAGTGAGAGAGGAAGAAGCAGGCTCATAGCGGAAGAGCCTGATGTGGGGCTCGATCCCACATCGCGGGGATCACGCCCTGAGCCGAAGGCAGACGCTTAACCGCTGTGCCACCCAGGCGCCCCCAAATATTCTACTTTTATTTGAACACTATGACTAAGACTTTTTTATAGAATGATACTAAAATATAAAATTATTTTTAATAGACACTAACCTACAATGGGCTAACAATAACCATTTGTGTTTTCTTTATTTAAATTACATTATTCATGATTTAGACATTAACTGTTTGAATACAAGTGTTGAGTGGTTTGTATTATTGGTAAATACAGAAATTTCTTAAGAAGTGTACAAAGCTTCTTTCTGTACCAAACAACTCTGTTGTGGTGTACATATGTATGGACTCATATCCAATAGCTACCCTGTAGTTGGTACCATTTTCCTCAAGAATGTGTGGAAGACTTCTAGAATGCCATTTTTAAGACACAACTATATATATTGGCCATTTGGCAAACATTAATAAATTATTGCCATATTAAAAGAGACAGAGAGTAGTTGAACAACTTCTATGGAAATATTCACATATCCCAGAGGAATTGCTTGAATGGTAGAAAACTTAGCATGTTTTGAATTCTTACAATGAAGTCTCCAAAAGCAGGCAACTGAAACTTTGTAAAATGGTTATTTTATAGGTAATAGGCATTTCTGCTAAACACTCTTCCCTTTTTATAGAGCTAAGTTATTCTTAGTTTGCTATTCTAAAATAAATACCAAGTCGTAGGAGTTATGTCTCCCAGAATATTTGCAGACAGAAAGTGATGAGATTTCTGTAATACAGTTACACCTCAGCTCAAGCCTCCAATTATATTATGGTTCAGAAGTTCAGGTTAGTGAAAATAGCAGTGTCAAAGAAGAATTCCTAAATTAGGTCTTTCTGTTCAAGAAAGTTCTGTTAACTATTTAAGATAAACACATCACCTTTTATCAAGATGATCCTAATATTAAAGATAATACTTTAATTTCAGAAATACTGACTTCATTCATATTAATATTTTTAATGGATCACCTGAAGAGGTATTAAAATATGGAAATAAATGGAATGACGTTACCTTAGCTTATAATTTCCATAATTTGTAATAGTTAAGTGAATTTAGGGAAGCAACCATAGCTTTCCTACAGCCAGAGTTCAGTCATTAGCAGGTCATGTCTATACCTCCAGGAGGAATCTGCAGGAGGATGAGGGTCAGTGCTGTGCATCAGTGGTTCTCCACACTGGGTGATTTTGTTCCCCTCCTCTCCCCAGCACCCAGTGTCTGGGAGACATTTTTCGTTGTCACAACTGGAGGAAGGGAAAGTCTGCTGGCATCCAGTGGGTAGAGAAGGATGTTGCTAACGTGCTACGGTGCACAAGACAGACCGTACCAAGGAATTATCATCCTAAAACGTGAATGGCGCCAAGGCTGAGAAACCCTGCTGTAGACAGAGAGAGAAAGCAAAAGCAAGAACTTAGCTAAGAGCATTTGTCAAACAAGGGGATTTTCCGATCTCTGGTTTGCCTTATTGTCTTTGGAGGAGCCCAGCCCTTAGGCTTCACGTATTTGCTTCTGCAGTTCCATCAACATAAGCAAAGCAGTTCATTTCTCAGAGAGAGACTTGATTTTAACCCACTTTGTTTCTTTGAGCCTGAATTTTATCATTTACATAAAAGGAAAGAACTGAAGTTATGATTTATATTTTTCCCTGAGTTTTTATTTTGAATATTTTTAAACCCACAGGAGAGTTGCTAGAGCAGTATATTGAACATAAATATGTGCTCTCCCCTTTGATTCACCTTCATTTATATATCCCCATATTTGTGCTCTTGCTCTCTATTTCCCCTTTCTGCTCTTCCTCCCTCCCCTATCTCCCTTCTCCAAGCGACCAACACTAAAAATTCAATGTGCTTTTACCTAGTAATTCCACTTCTACAAATGAATCCTACAGGTGTGTCCACAGAGGTGCAAAATGCTCTGTGCAGCATTGCTTGCAATGACAGGAGATTGGAAGCAACTTCAATTGTTCATTAATACATGACTTGTTAAATAAGTAAATCATAGGAAAAGAAGCTGCTTAAAAAATAAGGAAGCTGGGGCGCCTGGGTGGCACAGCGGTTAAGCGTCTGCCTTCGGCTCAGGGCGTGATCCCGGCGTTCTGGGATCGAGCCCCACATCAGGCTCCTCCGCTATGAGCCTGCTTCTTCCTCTCCCACTCCCCCTGCTTGTGTTCCCTCTCTCGCTGGCTGTCTCTATCTCTGTTGAATAAGTAAATAAAATCTTTAAAAAAAAAAAAATAAGCTGTGTGTGTTAATATGGATATAGGTCTGACATATATTGTTACATGAAAAATATAAATTCAGTGTATATAATACACTATTGTATAATGTGGGAAATATGTATTTATATATTTCCAATTTCCTTGGATATACATAAAAAGCTCTGGAAGGATACATAAGAAACAAACAAAATGGTTCTCTCTGTGGGAAGAGGGGTGGATACTACACCCTGAACAAATTGTTAAAACTAAGTGAACATTCCCTGTCCAGAGGCTTTACTGAGCATTTATAACAATTTAAATTTAGTCTAAGCATTTTTTTTTTACTCTTTAGCTGCCATTCGCCATGGAGGAAACCTTAAATTTTATGCTTCAATTTCTTAAGTCTTTTTTTGAGTTCTAGTGAAATTCTGTACATTTGTTATATCTAACTACCTTAACAAAATAATTGCTCTATTATATTGAGTGGAAAACGACACAAAGTGTATTTTCAAAGTGAGATTCACAATTCTTTTATACCAAGATTGAGCTGTGGTTTTAACTAATTCTGTGAGTAATCTTCTGTTAAATGCAAAGAAATTAATTTTTTAAATTCCCATTAAGTAACTTCTTATTTTTTTTAATCCACAGCAAGTTGGCATTGATAAAGGTGACATTCCTGACCTCACACAGGTAAGTGATTCTCTGAGTGAAAAGTGTAGTATGCATGAAATTATTACTCCATAGTTTGCCATAAAAGATCTTACCTAGGGGATAGTCTTGTAAGCATTTAATGCATTTTGGATTTAGGCCGATCAACTTTCTTGGAAATTATTCTAGCTTGCATATTTTTCTAGCTATTAAATGTATTTCTGGAGTTGATACGAAGATTTACCTGCCCTCATAACATAGTTTCTTCTTTAAAGGCAACTGAATTTACTGTTTTGAGACCACCTTTTCATTCTTGATCTTGATTCAAAGTGAAGCCTTAAATAATGTTTAAAAAGTGCTTTGTCTATGAACAGTGACCATTGGTAGGCAAGTAGTTGGAACACTTGAAATGTTGTTTCTGCTTGTTCTCCTAGTTTTCACCATTTCCCAGGTATGAAGCAGGGGCATGAAAGAGGAGCGCTCTGATATCACAGTTCTACTGCACTGATTCTCATCTCCCCTATGACATAGAGGAATTTCTACTATAAAAGAGCCTTTTTTAAAAAAGTCGCAGTGGTAGCTAAGTGATTTTTCTGGGGAGCATCTAGTAAGCAAAAAAATAGTAGTGCTTTCTTATCAATTCTTTTATCTGTCAAGAGGGTACATTGTAGGGCTCTTAAGATGTAGAATCCATAACCGTTCACATGTGCAGAATTACTGTGTGACTTTTCTCATAATTGGCAGGAACTGTTTTTATTTAATCAGCTCTTTACTCTGTTATGGTAAATTTCTATCCCAAACATGTCCTTTAACTAGAAATTGTGGGGTGATAAGAGAGAATATAGAGCTTCTATCTTGCATACCAGTAATGAATCTATGAGTTTTCTGTCTTTGTAAATAAAAAGAGTCCTTGTAATAGACTAAAATTGTCATAATAAAAGATGACCCACCTTTTAATAATATCAAAACGCATATAATGATTGACTATCTTTATAATACCTTGAAATGTTTCTATATTTAAAATAATATTAACTTTAAATTTTTATTAAAAACAGAGAACCCCAAAGTAATGGCCTCTGTATTTATATATTAAAATACCAATTAAATACCAATGATTTTTCATAAATGAAATTCAGAGAATAATTCAGAATATGATGGCATTATATGTTTTGGCTTTAAAAATTGGGAGAGCACTGCTTCTGGTAGACAGAATATTAATATAAAATATTTTTGCTATTGTGAGAAGAGAGAGTTCTTTGATTAGGTACATACCTGAATAAGATGTTGGTATCATTTTGGATAGGGCTTAAATATTAAGTGTGCATAAAATACTATTAAAAATCTTTTTATTAGATATGGATTTGTGAATTTGATAACACTGTAATAAAAAGTGAAGACAATCACTGTGCTTTAATTTTAAATTATTTAATGATAATAAATATTTGCATTGTAGTTTGGTAAAATAGCCTAGGTAAATAATACATATTAACCTAAAAAAGGTAGATATTAAAATATTTTGTCAATAAGTAGCTTTTAGAAATGGTAAGTCATCTTTATTTCAACTGTATAGACTGCTTTTACTGTGGAATAAAAGTAAAACTATATTATCAGAGAGGCTCTCAGTTAAGAAGAAAATAGGTCCTCATTTGTCTCAGTTTGTATAATATCTGAAAGAGACACAAGTTTAAAATAATACTTCAATATTTTTTTGTTTTGGGTCACCTGGGTGGCTCAGTTGGTTAAGTGTCTGACTCTTCATTTCAGCTCAGGTTGTGATCTCAGGGTCGTGAGGTCAGGCCCTACCTATTCTTTCTTTTCTTTTTTTTTTTTTTTTTAGAAAATTGTAATATGTCAGTGAAAGAAGGACTCGCATACTTGGATTTAATTTTGAATGTTACTATAATAGTTATTATAATTTATAGAATCTCCTTCTCTGAAGAAGTAGTCGAGAGACATACTATTTAATGGTATATGTTGTGTTATCATAATTTGGGGAACAGAGATCCTGTCCTTAAGATAAAATCTTGCCCTGGGTATTCTTTGGTATTCATTAGAATCTAATATCATTCTTTTCTCTGCTTTTCTTTTATGACCTGAAGAGCCACATAAACTTCCATGTTAACATTTATTTTAAAACTATCTCCTCAGGGCGCCTGGGTGGCTCAGCGGTTAAGCGGCTGCTTTTGGCTCAGGGCGTGATCCCGGGGTCCTGGGATCAAGCCCCACATCAGGCTCCTCTGCTAGGAGCCTGTTTCTTCCTCTCCCACTCCCCCTGCTTGTGTTCCCTCTCTCGCTGGCTGTCTCTATCTCTGTCAAATAAATAGATAAAATATAAATAAATAAATAAATAAATAAATAAATAAAAATATAAATAAATAAATAAATAAATAAATAAATAAAATAAATCTCCTCATAGACACACAAAAATTCTCTGGGTTCATTTCTCCAGCATATATTTAAATCTCGGTACAAAAGTATTGTGTGCTTTTGAAATTTCTTAGTAAGTAACCAAATTGTGATTTCTGTTGGGATTGTAAGTGACAGAGCTAAACACTCTCCCTAATTCTTATTTAGAATAAATACGACCCTTCCACAGGTCTAGCAGAGGCTTCTCATTGACCTGGCCGCTTAGACCCACTGTGACAGTATGATCAGGTCTGAGCTGGAATGTGAGCTGTTCTAGGGTTAGTCCTTTAGACAGTGTCGGACCAGGATTAATCTGGAGATGGGTCCGAAGTACCAGGTTGGATGGACTCAGTTTAAGACCTTTGAGATTAGAACCTAATCTCTGCTCTCTGCCAGGCTCCCCTGTGGCCACCATGGCCACTGAATCTAACTGTGGCAATGAACCAAAATACCCAACATGGATGAGGGTTAAAGAGCAGCTGGAGATTAGGAGGCTACCCAGTGACTGGGGGTAAGAATAGGCTGCTTGTAACTGAAAGAAAGGTTAGAATTCCTCTTGCAGCGAGGCAGAGTAGAGGAATTTAATAGACATCATTTTGGTTGGAAAATGCACAATATAAATACCAGTGTGGTCATCTGTAGCCCTCTTTAAATAATTGTGCATATGACATCATCATGATTGCATTTAAAAGATTTATGAACATCAGTGAATTTTTAACAGATCATTCAGAAGTGCTGTGTTGCTTGAGAAGTGGAATACGATATCAGAACTGAAATATTTCTCAGCACCTTCAAATGGTTTCTTAGATCCAGTGATCAAAAATTCGAATGATCTTTTTGTTGCTTTTTTTTTCCTGTTGGGTTTCAGTGATGCTGTGCAACCGAAAGCATGTGCATTGTAGATGGATGCTTCCTTTTGGATCCCAGACTCACAGTCAGCTTTGAATTTGTTCCAAGAAAAGGATCTTCAAAATATCATTTCCTGTTTGGCGTGTGTGTGTCTGTGTGTGTCTGTGTGTGTGTGCATTCCAAATTTAAAATATCTCCACTTATGAAAAACATCTTAGGTTTTGATGTTAGGAATTCTGGTTGATCTGAAAACTACGGGTAAAGAGAAGGTTTTTTAAAGAAGCTGTACCACTGATGAATCAGGAGCCGTGATACATAGCTGTTACCTGTTAGCTTCCACAGAGTGACTCTTGATTTTGGGGTTGCTGTTTCCATCTGACTGGTCTATTGACTTGGCCATTTTTAAAAATAAGCAACTAAAGAGCCTACTAATTATAGTTCTTTTAAATTCCTTTTCAACAGCAGAGGCATTCTCAAAGTTTTGCTCGTTGGAACGTTGAGACGGTTTTTGCTTATTTGTCTCCTACATGCCAAGATAGACCCAGTGCCAAAGATAGAGTTAGGAGGCAGCCGGTATTCCTGCGTTTGTAAACATTATGACCAAAATAGGTTTTTTCCGCTCCAAAAACGTTTGAGGAATTTATTTCTATTAGATTTCACCCATGTCCTTTATAAGAAATATAAATGAAGTATTTTTAAATCTTTAAGATGAAATGTTCCAAACTTAATTTTATGTGCAATTTATCACAAAATAACTTCCCTCAAAGACAAAAGTCAGTTTTGTAGTCTGTGTCGTGGTAATAACTGTTGTTATTTTTGTGGCTGCTACTTTATTTTAAACTTTTCATCCACAAATGATTAAGAAACCTTGCAAAAAGAATGAAATTGCAAACTGTCTTCCTGGTTTTTGGTTTGTGTGTTCTTAAGATAACTAAGGAAGTTTATAGGAGAAAACACCACCTCTTTTTTTTGTTATCCCATATTGTTCTGTTCTGTGACTGCAAGCATTTGTCCTTTTTAAACCGTTTTAACATGGAATCACTTTTTCTTTACGTTGCATTTAACATTTAGAGGACCTATGTCTTGTAACCAGAGAGAGGTTCTGTGGCTTGATTTATTTTTTCCTTACTATGATCCCAGTGAAAAAAAAAGAAATATGAAAACTTTGAAGTTATATGTCCAAGCTTCCTAAGTTCCATTATTATGACAATTATAGTAATTATTATTTTTATGATAATTAGCATGATAATTTTGAAATTAATTCACCTAAAAATTGTGAAGCCTTTTCTATTTTCTTGCTTTTAAGAATACAGTGCATATTCTAGTTATTAAATGAAAATATCTTTGTAGTATGCTGTTTGTTCTATGGAGCAAAATTTTCCTTATCTCCTAAAAATTTATTTTTTTACAACTTAGAGATACACTCTTGGTTGCAGTTTATTGGAATTTGTTGAGTAAGTCTGTTTTCACCTGAGTTATATTTTTAAATTCTAATTTTTATAACTTTCTACATTTATTATATCCCCTATAATCTTTTCTTTTTCTACTCTGTAGGCCATAACTTTTTAGATAATGCTCATAGGGACTTTCTATCCTACCTCCATCACTTTAAGCAAGTTAATATTTTTGTTCACTTAGTAATTTATATTTTAATAGTAATATAATTACATCTATATTAATCACATAATAAGATGGTTCATGAATCTATTAGTGAAGTGAAAAATATTAAATATCCTGAACTTTTAAAATTAAAAATTCTTAATAAGAGTTCTACTTGATTTTGTCATTATAGGTACAATGTAAAATGTACAGTTATATGAATTTCCTTAAATTCCGTGAGCTATTTTAACATTTAGCATGGTTAAAGGTCTTCAAAATTAATTTCATATTAATTTGAAGAATAAATGTTAGAGTTAAAGGTTTCTGTAAATGTAGTTACATGTTTCATTCATGGAATGCTATTCGTTGAATGCTTACACTGTTAAGGTCTAATTTAGGTTAAAATTATTTAAAGATTCATTCCGCCTTCTGTTTACCCCCCGTCCTTCTTCCCTTTCTTCTCCCACCTATCTTCCTACTTCTTATGTCCCATAAATGAGTGAAACCATATGATAATTGTCTTTCTCTATGGTGACTAACATAATTTAAAAAATTATTTAAAAAAATTATTTAAAGATGACATTAAATTTCTAATGCTTGAGGAATAGATAGCGTGGAATGTATGTATGAACTTATCATTTTTCTTTCTAATATACAGTAAGATACCATCACTTTGTATTGCCTAAAATGTTAATATAAAAATAAACATTCAGGTACCTTTTAGTAAAAGAGTTGAAATATATTAAATTTTCTAATACACAGTAGTTTAACATTATTATGTATATAAATTAAATAGCTCAATATTAAGAAAATCTTCATTGTTGTTGACTATTAAAGATGTATCCTTTTCTCCACAACTATCACCTACACCCCCCAGCTTTTATTTACTGTAGTAGCGATTTTTGCTAACATTTCAGTCACACATAGATAAGTGAGATTCAACAGTATTTTCAAACTTCTGTACGTTTGTATTTGGGCACTTAAGTTTTTTACTTGGATACAAATACCTGTTCCTTTGCAGTCTTGTGGAAACATGGTGGACTTGATTTGAGTTTAGCGTGTGTAAGTAAGATCATAGAAAAAGTCTATCCAGTGTAATCTGTACACTGAAACACTGCCGTGCCATTTGTTGGGCAGTGGAGTTAACTCTCTGTAAGATGGGCCTGTCTGAGAGTCCATGGGACTTAAATATTTACGTGCCAAAACAATCTGGCGGGAAATGATCTGACATCTGTAGTGGGGTCCAGCCACAGAGCTCCGCCATACAAAGTTACAATGATGTTCCAGTGTATTTACTTTGAAAGAAAGCAATGCAGACATTTATTTTTACTTTCTTATTGTAGGCTCCCAGCAGTCTTATGGAGACCCTTGAACAGCATCTAAATACATTAGAAGGAAAGAAACCCGGAAACAAGTATGCATTAGTTGTATAATTCTAACTAAGATGAAAAATGCTACAGTCGTTCTTTATAAGAATGAGATGTATCACAGTACCACTTTTACTCCTACAGTTTCAGGGTATGCTTTATTGTAATTCTTCTAGGTTCCCTCAGAACTCCCATCCGATTAACTTACGACAGTGTGACCCCATGTACAGGCAATGTATCTGTCGGCTAATGCAGCAAATTAGTATGTTGTACTTAGGTTGTCTGAACTTGCTGATGTATATACTTGCCCTTACAGGGGATTCACAATATACCGAAAAAGAGTTGTTCATGTTTAAAACTTGAGGCTGTTATCATTGGGCATGAGGAAAACAAGCACAGTTTCACAGGTAGCCTTGAACATTGTTACGTTACCAACCCTGCTGTGAAAAAAGCAAAGCCCACAAGTATAGTTGTCTGCATTTTAGAGTCTCCCCACTTGAAGCATTCAGCGTGGCATGCTGCTGACATTTTGCTCAGGGATCTTTTTTATAGAGTGAATAGCAATCAATCAGCACTAAGTGCAGTTTTACTGGAGTTGCATACCTCTGTGCCCAGGCACATACGTTTTTCACTATTTTTTCCTCATTGCATGCAAAAATGTGCAGGTTCCATTTCTTTTCTTCTCTCTAGCAAGTATCAGACTTGTCTATTCACAGGACCCAGTGCTTTCCAGTCTTTGTGCCTTGCTCAAATTATAATTCTGCTAGTCTTGGATGCCTACCCGCCTTGTCTCTGTGTGTGTAAATCTTACCCGTCCTGGGAGGGCTATCTCATTAAGCCTTCCTTAATCATGCACTGCCCTGTGTTGTGGCCATTTTTTCCCCACATATGTGGTTTAAATAGGTTTTCTGATTCTAAAGTTTAGGGACAGTTTTATACTTCATTATCTCCACCTGTAGCTGTCTCTACAGGTCAGTTTGAAATCTGTCTGTTGGTCCCAGCTTTATGTTTATTTCATTTAGATTGACAGCAGAAGTTAACAGAGACAGCCTAGGAACTGATCGTTGCAGGGCTGTATGCTGACCATGGATTTTGCCTATGATACAGCTATCAAAATGCAACTCCTTCCCGTTTTCTTCTCTCTCGGTGTTTGCCGAAAATCTATTCGTGTCCTGATGTTACTTGTTGCTTGTTGTTCCATTAGCTAAGTGTCATTTCTGTCGTCCTTTCCAAGTTAGTCTAAAAAGTATTGCATGTTTTAAGTTTCCAACCATGAACAACTGTGTAGGAATCTTTTGGGCAGTTACGGTGGAGCTGTTTGGTATGACGCGTGACAGGACCTGTCGGGGCTCTGTTAAGATTGTTATCACAGTGCAAGTGCAAGGTCTACGCCTGCTTCACTGTGGCCTTGGATGGTCAGACTTTTATGGATAGATTGATGCCAACAAAAAGATGTGAGAGTGCATTAAGTGACATGGGAGTACATTAAGATGCCCACTTGCAGTGATTGCTGGGGCTACCCTGTATAAGAATACCTAAGAAGCCAAAGGAGTTGTGTAGGATTTAAGCAAAAGGAGGCAGGAAGCCTAAGAGATGTCTCTGCTCCTGTGGTAGAAGGACCTTTTTGGCAAAGGAGATAGGCCTGTCCTCAGGACTTAAAGCCTCTCTGTTGGCAAGGCAACGCAGGAGGCTCGGTGAAAAGTCAGCTTCTCTGTATTCCTCTCCCTTCAGGGTCCCCCGCACCCTGCACAGAGCCACACTTTCCCGTGTTACATCTGCTGGTACTGCAGTCACCAGAAAAAGCAGCCTTCTGGGGTGAATTTCATTAGCCCTAACTTCAAGTCTAAATTCGCCCCCTTGTGGCTGCTGTAAACTATTTTTGGAAAACAGCTTTGTACACATAGTTACAAGGTAACTACTAAGGGTAGGAAAATAGAAATCCAGTGACCTTCTGTTTTGAATTCCCTTTGACTGAGCATAATGGTTATCTCTCCTTTAAAATCATTTTATGCTTGTCATATTTCTTTTCTGAATTGGCTGAGACCACATCTGAACTTGTCTTTTGCTGATTCCCTATTTTTAAAATAAATGGACTATAGTAGTTAACTATTTTCTTCTTTGTATGTTTGTGCTTACCTGGGAACTTAAGTGAAGGGTGAGTACTACAGTGAGTGGCTTTTTTGCATTTGGTTATTACTAAAAATGCAAAAAGCACTCTAAAGATTCCACATTTGGTATTCAGAACATTTAAAACTGATTTCTGTCAATTTTACACATCTGTGTTTTTTCATTATACTTTTTTATTTGTCTCCCAAGGTGACTGGCATAAATGGTTTTACTTTGTTTTGGTCTTCTCAAATCAAGACTAACAATCTCTCTTAGGTGTACTTACATTCCTCTTAGATTTTGGAAATCAAGTTTTTTTTATTTGATTAGTAAACAAAAGATTTTCCCATGGCATACGGCAGAAGTGCCAAAAGACAATGTTATAAGGAAAATTAAAGTTTTCTGTCTTTGAGTAGCAGTGTAAAGTGATTCTAATCTCTGAGACAATGAAGCGTTTCCAAATATCTACTATAAAAATATGTGTGCTCTTTATATTTAATGGTTTTTATTTACTGATACTCATTTTTGAAGTTTTATGCAATACTGTGTGATATATTTGTATATTGTGTGTTTCTGTGATTCCATAGAACAAAAGAGAAATTGATTTTATTTTACATGTGGGTTTACTAAGTGCTGAGGGTACAGGAAACCTGATAATCAATTGTAATTAAAATTATTTGGAAGACGTAGATAGGTTTTTCATATCTGTATTTTGTTTTTTTGTTTGTCTTCTGGCTAGCATTTATAGGCAAAATTATGTAGAGATTATTGTTGGGCATATAAGACATAACAAAGTTTCCTCCTTTGATGACTTAGTATTAATATCCTGGAGGTAAACCTTGGCATTTTCTATGTTCATCATAAAAACCCATAGATTTGTTTGTAGCATTTCACAGAATTTAGGATAGGATTACATCACTCATTCTCTTTTAAAATTATATTCGTGCTTTATTCTTTCCAGGGCAGTTCACTATGTACTAGATTTCTCTCGCTGAAATCCTTACAATAAGTATTGATTTTTAGTAAGTGTCATTATCTGTATACATAAAAGATTGTAGCATTTTCTTTTATAAAGGGGAAGTGACCGATAGTAGGGTAGTAAATCAATGAAGAAACAGGTAAAAGGAAGAGAGGAAAACTCGTGCCGGGCGCATCTGAATTTGCATCAGGACAGGCTGGAATGTGAAAGGAGCACAGGCTCTGGGCATCGGACGGACTTGGACGAGAGTCTTAAATCCACCGTTAAAGAGTGATGAGGCACTTCTCTGAGCCTCAAGAGCCCTCAGATTTTAATCAGTGATTAATGATGCTTGTTAAAGCCATGGCCCCATTGGGAGCATACCTTTGGTACTGACCTCTTAGATGAAATCATGGCAAAGGCTAGGTGTGGTCCATTGGAACAGAGGCCACCCATCCTGACAGGTCAGTTTCACACAAAATAATTTTTAAGACTTTTGGTTAATTTATTTTCTATGCAAAGAGTACACGAATGCATTCTTATTCCAAAATTCAAATACAGAAATATCAGTGTCTGCAAAATGCCAGGTATTGGGTAAAGTGCTGGGGATATAAAGTAGTGGGATAGATTCCCTTCCTTCAAAGAATTTAGCGTTTGGAAAAGACAGATTACTGAACAGACAAATAAGATACACTGCAGTAAGTAGGATGATGGTTGGACAGAGACAAATTTTCATTTATTTGCTTAATCCATGGGTAATTAGAAGTGTCATTTAGTAATGGCACTCGTGTAGGAGCTTGGCAAACTGATTCTTGTGCCAATAAGGTTGAACATAAAAGGTATTAATGTGATGTATATTATTAAATCTGTTTTGCTACATTCAATAAGACAAAAATTCATGGTACTGTACAAAACTTCAGTTACTAAATCTCTGCTAATTTTGTTTGGCTAGTGCCGCTTGTACGATTTTCTCTGTAGATGAGTGGAAAGCCATCCCTGCCATATTCTAAGACTCGGATAGTAGGCTTCCTATTGAAATGTGGTTTTTCTTCATTTCGTTTTACCATTTATTTTTCACCAACCTGGGTTGGTAAAGTGTAAACTGTTTATGCAGTCATTTCTGAAGCACTTTGCTAGAAATGATGTGCAAGTCCGTGCTAGCAATAATCTCACCAAAAAAAAAAAAAAATTTACTCCTTTCTAATTTTCCCTCACTCCCTTAGAAACGATCATTGAGGTTCTGTTCTTTTTCAAGCTCCCACTAGATCTAACAGGATAATGCGAATATTATCTATAGATCGTTTTCATTATAGCCATGAAAAACAACAAACCAGGAGGATACATGTGGAAGTTGAGACACATTTCATGGGGATTTTTTAAACTCTGATGTTCCTTTTATGCATCACAATTATGATTAAATGAATCACAATGTACCTTAATGAGTTTTCTAACTTTTTAAAATAATAAGCCAGAGGGTTGGTTTTTGTTTTTGTTTTTTTTAATTCTCTAAAGCCTTGTTTTCCCCAAGTCTGGGCAACATTTTTAAAATTCCAGTTTTATTTTTGTTGGACACAGGCAATAATGATCAACTTGAAGGATTGAGTTGCTAGAGATATAGGAAAACACTTGGGTGTAAGAATTTCTAGTATTAGAAATTAAGTGAATGGAAAACATTGAAAGAGGATGTCATAATTGAGTGAAGGATAAATTATTTTTTAAAAAATAGTTTATCCATTGCTAAGACTTCTGTATATAAACCAGTTAAAGCTTGTCCAAGTGATATCAAACTTAAATGGTTCTACAAATGTATTCACGTATATTCAGTTTTAATTTTTTTGGTTGCCTTTTAGATCTGGTGCTCCCTCTCCGTTAAGTAAGGTAAGTTTGCTGTTTGTTTTGTTTCGACCATTTTAGGAATTCTTGAGTGTACAGTTGAATGACATTAAATACATTCATATTGTGCAACCGTCACTATCGTCCATTTCCAGAACTTTTGTCATCAAAGCTGAAACTCTGCACCCTTTCCACACTAACTCCACAGCCTTCTCCTCAGCCCCAGGCAACCACCATTCTACTTTCTGTCTCTATGAGTTTGACTACTCTAGGTACCTCAAATAAGTGGAATCAACCAGTGTCTGTCCTTTCTTGACTGGCCTATTTTACTTAGCATAATATCTTGGGGGATTGATTTATGCTGTAGCATATGTCCGAACGTCCTCCCTTTTTAAGTCTGAATAACGTTCCATTTTACGTATACACCACGTTTTCTTCTTCCATCTGTCCGTTGGTCACTTGGGTTGCTCCACCTTTTGGTGGTTGTAAATAATACTGCTATGGGAACATGGGTATATAAATACCTGTTTGAGTTCCTGCTTTCAGTTTTTTCAGGTATATACTCAAAAGTGGAATTTCTGGGTCTTATGGTAATTTTATTTTTAATTTCTAAAGGAAAGGAAAGGTGGATTTTGTGTATTCTACTTTATATTAGTTTCTCAGTCTGGTGTAGTATAGCAATGTCTACTTAGTCCTCTGTTTCGACCGTTCTTTTTTTTAAATAGGAGAAATTTTCATACATGTATATTACAACTGAAAACAAACTAGTTACAAAGCACATACGTATTCTGAATCCCAGCCCTGTGAGACAAAACACATAATTTTATACGTGTTTGAACGGTCAAGAAGTCAGTTGCGGTTGAGTGTGTTTCTGCAAGCATGCCTTTTAGACACTCCACTGTAATAATTTTAATAACTTTCTCCTCCATCTTTTTTATCACATTGAAGGACAGGATTAGGGTTATCGGTGACAATAGTACTTATTTCCCTAGGTCTGTACCTCACATTTGCCATTGTATTTTTCAGACAAAAATGTAATAAATGTGCTCTTTCCTCTATGACAAATTTCCATTATGTGATTGCTGTTATTACAGACATGAAGGATGTCATTATGACTGCACTGGTGGTTCCCAGACACCCTGTACTGTGTCAGTACCTGGCTCTCTGCCTAAGAGTCCCTCCGGCAGCTCAAGCCAACAAAAAGCTCCCTGGTGATTCTGATATAAAACTGGGTTTAAAATCATTATGTCTGTGTGAAAAATTCCAACGTATGACTGCAGAATAGAGTGTGGTGAAAATTATGGCATCACTGGGGATGGTCTGTCTCTGCATTTTGGCCAAATTGAATTTTTTTTGATATTTTCTTTTTGTAATAACAGAATTATTCTGGTTCTGTTTCCCTAGCTCTCTCGTTTCTTCAGAGCTTATTGTTACAGAGCAGTTTTTAATGAGCCTTTGAAGACCTTCATTTCTGCATTTATGTTGATGGCTTCATTTTGGTCTCTAAGTTCTCAGTGGTATCTTCATAAACATTACTTTCTAAGCTTATTTACATGTATTGGCTAAAAAAAACACACACACTAATTTCTTTGAGAGGAGTTGTCAGTGTCCGCAGTGGATAGTATACAAATTAAATTTGGCCGGTCCTTTCTATTCCCTTGATAATCTTTCATATTCCATTTGAAAATTTTGAATTTTTGGTGAAGAGAAAGGCTTGAGTTGTTGTTTTCTGAGCAGCAATATGCATATTGCTCATGTGTTTGTCTTCCTTGACATGCTGAATACTTAACACTTGGGTATCTATTGAATTGTGACTTCTTGATTCTTGGACAAAGAGATATTAGACAGGTACTATTTAAGTCTGAAAACCCCTTAACGTTATCTCCTCAGTCCTTTTTCTTAATTTATACTTTTTAAAACTTTAAGTTTAGTCTATTTGAAATTAGGTGTCCATTTGTGGCAGCATCCGATAGCCTTCGAGTAGTCCTAGTCTTCACGTTTTACTTGCTGTCTATCACATTTCCGCTTAGAGTAAGTATCAGTGGACTGGTTTGAGATGCCCCATTAACCTTTCTCTTGTAAATACATGGAGAATTAAATACACCAAATAAAGGGAAATAGAATTAGGATAGTTACCTCAGCAAAAATCTTATCTTTTAATATATTAACTGACTATTAAGGTCTCTTTTTAAAAATAAACCAGTCCAGGACAATAAATGTTAGATTTTATTTTACTTTTTTAGTTTTATCTGTGTCATATTAGTGACGGGATATAGTCATGATACCTTTAAACTGTCAGTGACTTAAATCTTGCTTATGTATTGTTCTCTGCCATCTGTGAACTCTTCTGAAAGTTAGATTTCTAGAATTTAAAGACACCTGAGAAGACTTTATATGAAGTCTGGTTAGGGTGCAAAGGAAAAAGAATGGCCTTGGTTTTATAGCAGTTATCGCAATAATTGATAATTGTTTTCATTTTTAGCAGCTGGTAAGATCTTTCCTGCTAAGTTTATGTTTAGGAAATACCCGTTAGCCTTGATTTTAAGTACGTGAGCAGAAGTCATTGCAATGTTAAGCCAAATATTTTAAACATAATTTTATATATATTGCATTTGACTTTTAAAATTTGAAAGCTGTTTTGTCCAATATTGATTACTTATTACAGTTCTCCATTTCACATTTTCTTGAGTTTTTTCTCCCACAAGGCGTTACCAAAAAACTGCTGCGAGTGTCAGGCCTGCACAGCGGAGGTCCTGCTGCTCTGTGCCCTTTAGGTCAGCATTTGACTACAGTGTGTTGTACACCTTCACTTTCAGTCTTCGCCAGCCACAACCGTTACGTCTCCCAACTCTACACCAGCTAAAACTATCGACACATCCCCACCGGTGGATTTATTTGCAACTGCATCTGCGGCTGTCCCCGTCAGGTGAGTTAATGAGTAGGCGCTGAACCGTTTATTAATATTTTGATTACACTTTTGTTTTCTTTTTAGGTACTGAACCCAGATGTTTTCACAAAATGAAATCTAGTCCTAGTAACATGTGATAGTTTGGGCAATATTTAGGTTCACAAAGTAAGTTCTTTTATATTTTCTACTATTCCCTAGGCCTGTACCCTCAAAGCATCAGCAAGACCTAAGCTGTAGAAATCACCTGCCTGCTCACACAGTTAGGAGAGGAGGTGGAAGAAGTTGTGAAGATATGGAAAATGATTTCAGAAATTAGCTGCTGCTTGTGTGAAATTTAAACGGTGTCTTAAGGCGCTGAAAACAACAACAACAACTTTTCAGTTCTAGGCCAGTTAGTTGGTGCTTAAGAGGAACTCAGACTCTGGTGGTAGAAAGACACCATCAGGATCTTCCCGATCAGCTTCTATAGCACCGAAAGGTCAGAACATTAGTGAGAAAGGTGGAGACGGCTGTGCACTGGGTAAGATCTCAGGGCTGCCTCAGATGAAACCGCAACTCAAAGTAGCTTCTTCGTATAATAATTTTAGGTCGGCCTTTGTTTGGTTCTTTGTCTTGAGAGGATTTATAGTATCTGTGACTGGTTATGAATGCCCTGTATTTGGAGACCTGAATTTTGAACTGAGCAATAAATTCATGTACCCATATTAACTATGTGTGTTACCCCTACTTGCCTAGTTCTGCTTTTAATTATCACAAGTTTGATAAAAACAAGTCCTTTTTGCCTCTATACTTAGATACTATATACTATACAATATACTTTATACTTCTACTAAAAGCTTTGATTCAGGTCTGAATCATATGTTTCCCTGTCCTGGCACTTAGACCAGTTAGGTTTATGACATGGAAATCAAAACTAGGCGAGTTTCAGGTGCTTTGAAATTAAAAAACAAACAAACAAAAAAACAAAATCCTTTCTTCAAAAGAATATTACTTGGAAATCTAATATGTAAAAAAGGTAAAGATGGAATTGCTATTTATGAAGAAGGGTGGGGATCTGGCACCCTGGTGCCTTGGTACCTGGTCTGATAACCTGTGGGCCATTGTGTTTCAAACCTGAATGAAACTCCTGGGGCCATGTTAAAATGAAGATTCTGATATAGAAGATATGGGCTATACCCAAGATTCTGTACTTCTAACAATGTCTCAGGATATTAGTAGATTGAAGACCACACTTTGGATAGCAAAGCTCTAGGCTCCTCCTTGGAACTTCTGCAGATGGAGCAGTTTTGAAATACACAGCCCTAACTGAATGAGAATAAAAAATACAGAAGTATTTTAGATGAGGTGTCTCATAGGCAAACTTGATATGTTATAGTTTAACTTAGATAAAAGGTATATTAGTGATTATTCATTTTACTATTCTTTGCTTTATAAATAAATTCTTAAGGCAAGAATTTTTTCCATACAAAAAATTTTAGAAAATAGAAAAAAGGGAAAAATTACCCATAATTCTCTTACTCTAATGCCTTTAATATTTGAGTATGCTTCCTTTTATCACAGTCCTCCTAACCAGCATTTCAGATGCTACCCAGTGGACATTAACATATTTGATAAAATTTCCCCTTAATTTGAGGTCTCTGGGTTTTCCCCTTTAATTTCTGCTTTATGATTTGTTGAGTGGCCCATTGCTTGAAGGATGGTTTACCTGTGTTATTCTGTATAGAGCAAGAATTGGCAAACTATGGCCTATGGGTGAAACTAGCCCACTGTCTGTTTTTATAAATAAAGTTTTATTGGAACAAAGGCACGTTCATTTGTTTATATATTGCCTGTGTCTTATTTTATGCTATACTGGCAGAGATAAAGAGTGATAGACCATCTAGCCCACAAACTAAAATATTTAGCTTCTGGCCCCTTACAAAGTAGTTTGCCAAGCCTATAGAAGAACATATGCTATACTTTCCAAAATATTATTCTCTTATTGGATTTAAAATATCCAAAATCTTTGATGCTTTCTTCATCAGTCTTTATTTAAAAGCATCTTCACATTATAAAATTTTAAAATCTGATTTTAAAATTGCATTTTCCTTTCAGCACTTCTAAACCATCTAGTGATCTCCTGGACCTCCAGCCAGACTTTTCTTCCGGGGGAGCAGCAGCCGCCGCAGCACCAGCGCCACCACCACCTTCTGGAGGAGCCACTGCATGGGGAGGTGAGTGAAAGCAGACCGCCATGCCATTTTTCTAGTCAGTTGTTTTTATTCAGGCTATTATTGTTATACTTACCTTCTAATTGTCCAAGATGTTGCTAGAAACTTGGAGAGAAAATGGTAAGAATGGCATCTATTGATTGGAATATATATATTGAGAGAGAGGCAGAGAGTCTCTCTGTGGTAGTCATATAGTTCTCATTTTAAGACTTGGAACAAAGGCAGTATTTTTCTTTGCTATTCTGAAATTCTGATTATTTTTAATAATTGGTCTCTAGAGATTCAGGCATTAAGAGGATTGGATGTTCCTGTGAACTTCTGAGATTACTCAAGGCAGCACTTCCAATTTGATTTGTTCAGGTGTAGCCTCCTTCCTGGATTCCTTTATGCCTAAATTGGTTTTAATTCATATTGAATTTGACTTCAGGCAGTTGAAATCTGGGATAGATTCTTGTTTGTGCCGGAAAAGATCCGTACTAAACTAACTGAGAAGAATCATACCTAAGTACTTGATTCCCATTTTTATTCATGGATCTTGAAAAAATTAAAATTTTACAAGTATTTGATTAAAAAGCAAATTAAATAATAATATAAAATAAGCTAATTATTTTCAGGGCTGTACTGAGTTGGTTTTAAATGCCTTGCCCTATTGCACCAAAATCTCAAAATAATTTTTTTTTAGGTTTAAAAATGATTCCTACAATATAGAAAGAACACAGAGGGGATAACATAAGCAATGTGGTGGAATAGGAGGTGCCCCGTCATAGCTCCTTTGTGGGAGCTTTGGGATCCAGGTAGGAGCCCAAGGGAGCCTAAGATCAAGGAAGGTGGTTTTGAGAAGGCAAGCCTACACCCAGATAGGAGACTCGCCAACCTTGGCCCTGGCTATAGATCTGGAAATACCACCATGCTCCTATGGATGCATTTACAGTCCTGTTTGACTTTGGGCCTGTCATCAGCAGCATCTGTCAAAGGACCCCGAAGGAGTCGTGCTTGCCCTTGCCTTGGGTAACAGGTCTCCTGACCTTGGTCTCAGCCGTGAATTCTGAAATGGCCTGTGACCCAGCTCCAGCCTTTCTCAGTCATGGTCTGGGAGCAGTCCTGCCTGCCCAGGAATTCAGCAAGAGACACATCTGTCCCTATCCCCAGAGGCAGGCCTGCTGACCTTGGTCCCAACTATGGACTTTAAAGCAGCCCTCTGACTTGGTCCCAGCTCCATTCAGCTATGGTCCAGGACTCGACCTGCCTATCCAGGGACCCAGTGAGAGCCACACCTTTCCATGCATTTGCTAACCAGCCCACCATCTGTGGACTCAACTGCAGATCCTGAAATGGACCCTTGTTCCAGTTCTAGCCCTACTGACCAAGGTCCTATAGGTCCACTCAGGGATGAGGCAGATACAAACCCATCCAAGCCCCTGGCAAGAGGCCCATCAACCATGGGCATCACAGCATACCCAGCAGGTAACCACGTGACCCAGCTCCAACCCACTCAATTGTGATTCTGTTCTGATACTCTGGGCAGTGTCATTAGTGGAGAGCAAGTGAAAGTCTTTACCTGCCAAAATGAGTCTTTAAAGACTGGAAGAGCTATTTACTTCTTTAAATGTACAGATACCAACAGAAGTCTACATGGATTACAAAGAATCAGGGAAACAAACATGATACCACCAAAGGAAGCTAATAATACTGTAATAATCAATGCCAAAGAAATGGAAATCTATGAATTGCCTGACAAAGAATTTAAAATAATCATCTTAACGAAGATCAGTGAGATACAAAAGAACAGAAATAGACAACAAAACAAAGTCAAGAAAACAATACATGAACAAAATGAGAAGTTTAATAAAGAGATAAAGGCCATAAGAAGGAACTAAACACAAATCAAAATATTAGCAAAGCAAATTCAGTAGCACATTAGAAGGATCATACACCATGATCAAGTGGGATTTATCCCTGGGATGGAAGGATGGTTCAATATATACAAATCAGTAAGCATGATATTACAGAATGAAGGATAAAAATCATATGATCTCAGCATGCCTGGGGAGCTCATTCGATTAAGCATCCAACTCTTAATTAATCTTAGTTCAGGTCTTGATCTCAGGGTCATGAGTTCAAGCCCCATGTTGGTCTCCATCCTGGACATGGAGCCTACTTTAAAAAAAAAAAATCATATGATCTCAATAGATGCAGAAAAGGCATCTAACAGATTTCAGCATCCTTTCATGATAAAAAATTCTTGACAAATTATGTGTAGAAGGAATGTACCTCAATGTTATAAAGGCCATATATGATGAGCCCACAGCTAACATCATACTCAGTGGTGAAAAGCCGAAACCTTTTTCTCTTAAGATTAGGGACAAGATAAGGATGCCCACTCTCCACTTCTTTTTTTTTTTTAATTAACATATAATGATTATTTGTTTCAGAGGTACAGGTCTGTGATTCATCAGTCTTACACAATTCACAGTGCTCACCATAGCACATACCCTCCCCAGTATTCATCACCCAGCCACCCCATCCCTCCCACCCCACTTCACTCCAGCCCACTCTCCATTTATGTTTAACACAGTGCTGGAGGTCTTAGCCAGAGCAATTAGGCAAGAAACAGAAATAAAAGGCACCCAAATAGGAAACGAAGAAGCAAATTGTCTTTGCAGATGACATAATCTTGTGTGTATAAAACCTTAAAGACTCTACCAAAAAGCTGTTAAAACTAATAAAGAATTCAGTAAAGTTGCAGGATACACAATCAACATACAAAAATCAGTTGTCTTTCTGTACACTAACAACAAATTATGTGAAAAAGAAATGAAGAAAACAATTTCATTTACAATAGCATCAAAAGGAATGAAATACTTAGCAAATTTTCATCAAGGACATGAACGATTTGTATACTGAACTGTTAAACATTGATGAGAGAAATTGAAGAAAACACAAAGGGAAAGATATTCTGTTTTCATGGATTAGAAAAATTAATATTGTCAAACTGTCCATAAAGTGATCTATACATTCAGTGAAATCCCTAGAAAAACTGTAATTGCATTTTCCCTTAAATAGAAAAACAATCCTATCATTTATACAGACCACAAAACACCCCAAGCAGCCCAAGCAAACTTGAGAAAGAAGAACAAAACTGAAGGCATCAAACTTCCTGATTTCAATGTATAGTACAAAGCTATAGTAATCAAAACAGTATGGTGCTGATATGAAAATGGACACCTTGACCAACAGAACAGAACAGAGAGCCCAGAAATAAACCCACACACATACAGTCAACTAACTTTGGACAAGAACACCAAGAATACACAACGGGGAGAAGATAGTCTCTTTAATAGCTAGTGTTGGGAAAACTGGATATCCACATGCAAAAGAATAAAATCGGAACTTTATCTTATATCCTACACAAAAATTAACTTTAAATGGATTAAAGACTTAAGTATGATACCTGAAACCATAAGAAAACAGAGAAAAATCTTTTTGGACACTGGTCTTAGCAATGAGTTTTTTGGATATGACACCAAAAGCATAGGCAACAAAAGTGAAAATAAGCAGTAGGACTATGTCAAACTAAAAATCTTCTGCACAGCAAAAGAAACAATGAAATGAAAATGCAACCTATAGAATGGGAGAAAATATTTGCAAACTATGTACCTAATATGGAGTTAATATCCATAATATGTAAGGACTCAATTCAATAGCAAAAAAAACAAATAACTTGATTTAAAAATGGGCAGAGGGGGGCGCCTGGGTGGCACAGCAGTTAAGCGTCTGCCTTCGGCTCAGGGCGTGATCCCAGTGTTACGGGGTGGAGCCCCGCATCAGGCTCCTCCGCTATGAGCCTGCTTCTTCCTCTCCCACTCCCCCTGCTTGTGTTCCCTCTCTCACTGGCTGTCTCTCTCTGTGTTAAATAAATAAGTAAAATCTTTAAAAAAACAAAAATGGGCAGAGGACCTGAATAGACATTTTTCTGAAGAAAACATACAGATGGCCAATAGATATATAGAAGTGTGTTCAGTATCACTAATCAGGGAAATGCAAATCAAAACCATATATCATATCACCTCATACCTGTTGGAATGGCTATACCAAAAAGATAAGCAATAACAAGTACTGATGAGGATTTGGAAAAAAGGGGACCCTGTGTACTGTTGGTGAGAGCGTAAATTGGTACAGCTATTATGGAAAACAGTATAGCTAGTCCTCAAAAAATTAAAAATAGGACTACCACATGATTTACTAATTTTACTTCTGGATGGAGACATACACACACGCATCAAAGAGATATTTGCATTTCCATACTCACCACAACTTTAAACACAATAGCCAAGATATGGAAATAACGGAAATGTCTGTCAGCGGACAAATAGAGAAGGAAAATGTCTTATATCTAAATCCAATGAAATATTATTCAGCCCTAAAAAAGAAGGAAATCTTCCCATTCGCAAAAGCATGGGTGTGAACATGGAAGACATTTTGCTAAGGGAATAAGCCAGACACAGAAAGACAAATATGTATGATCTCACTTGTTTGTGGAATCTAAAAAAGTCAAATTCTCAGAAGCAGAAAGTAGAATTATGGTTGGTAGGGGATGAAGAGTAAGGCAAAGGTGAAGAGACGTTGATCAAAGGGTACAAGTGGTCAGTTCTAAGATGAGTTAAGTTCTGGAGATCTAATGTACAGCTGGTGACTATAGTTAATGATACTACTGTATACTTGAAATTTGCTGAGAGTGAATTTTAAGTTTTCTCACCACAAAAATAAGGTAGTAACTAGTAACTGTGTGAGATGATGGATGTGTTAGGTTGATTGTAATAATCATTTCACAAAGTATATGTATGTCAAATCATCGCATTGTACATCTCAAATATATACATCGATAAAGCTAAGGTGCGGGAAGAAACAACACAGGTGAAAGACATTAACTCACTGATGAGGAAATCAGTAAGATGATAAAGACGGTTCACAGAACATTTTTTAAAGATTTTATTTATTTATTAGAGAGCGAGCATGAGCAAGAGAAAGTGGCAAAAGGAGTGGGAGAAGCAGACTCCCCACTGAGCAGGGAGCCAGATGTGGGGCTTGATCTCACGACCCTGGACTCATGACCTGAGCTGAAGGCAGACACTTAAACTGACGGAGCCACCCAGGCACCTGGTTCAGAGAACATTTGGAGGAGCTTGATTATTTACCCATGTTTGAAAAGAAATGTTAGAATAAATTAAGTAGGTTAAATGCAAAACTAGTTAATGTCCCATATAGCAATAAAAAGATCTTGTTATCTTCTCCCAGACAGAGTATTACTTGAATCACTAGTGGAAAGATCTTTTGATATATCATTTTAGAATCAGAATCCTTAATTAACATTTAAATTGCAAAGTCAAATAAAGTTACATTTCCATAGCTAATTAAATAATCCTTGGGTGAGCTTGCTAAATAATGTGTCAGTATGACATCAGAGTACATGCTATAATCTCTTGATTTTATTTCCAAGTTGTTTTGGCAAGAAAATAAACAACAGATAACCAGTCCTGCAATAAGTTGCTAATTATAAATATGAACATTTTAAATATTGGTGTTTTTCCACTTTAAATATTTAAACCTCCTATGTTGAAATGTTCACCTCCTATGTCTATAGCTATCCATTTTTTTTAAATAAAATTGCTCTTTCAGCTTCACTTCACTTTATTAAATTTCAGTTGGTAAAAGGAAAATATTGCTGCTGAGATTTTATAAGTGCAGTCTTCTGGCTCTCATGTTTTCATTCTGAGCTTCATCTTTCAGAAGTGTTTGATTATTTCAATTTACTGATAATTTATTTTCATTACCACAGTGTCTTATAACAATTTTATTTTCCAGTTAATTTAAAATGTTTCAAATCCATATCCTTAAATCAGACTTTCTTGGTCATAAATTCATATATGTGACTTTTAGAGAACCTTTATAATTTAAAGCTTAGTGTTAATTATAATTTGTGGGGTTATACAAAAAAATTTTTCAGTTTTATGTGAACGTATTAAGTCTTTAATTCTGTCAACTATTTAAAGCAGTATGTATTCACACTGTAATTTTTAGAACTTATCAAACATTTAGTGATTTACTTAGAACTTTAATGAATAAACAGTGAAACTGTAAACTGTCTCCTTTCACCTTATTCTCTGGCATGAAATTGAAGAGTAATTCTTTTCTTTTCTTTTTTTTTAATTTTGCACCAAAAGAATGCCAAGTAAAGAGATAAAGCTAGGTGAAATCTTTTAAAATTGCAGTGAAACATTTTTATTCATTTCCATCTTCAAACACTCTTTGCTAAGACACAGTACTGTAAGGAATAAGTTATAATAACCAATTTTATCAGAATACATTTCAGTCTTGTTAGAAATAAGTAGCTATTGGTGATTGAAGCATTAAGATAGCAGTGGATAAAGAAGAAAGCAGAATAGTGTGGCTTTAGTCAGAGCTGTTCAATAGGGACATGCAGTTTTTGTCTTGCTCAAAGGCAGGATGAGAGGGTCTAAAATCTAGCCTGCTTTCTGCAAGTCAATCTGTGAGCCTTTTTCTTCCTTGAGAAAGAGGTGCTTTTCTCTTCCTAATCTGCTGGTGCAGAGGGAGCACTTTTTAAATATAGTACAAAGCACCTGATAGATTAGCAGGACCTTGGCTCAGGCCTGATGGTCACTTTTTGATAATTCGACATCATTAGTCTTCTGTCTCAAGAAAATATCTATAATTACACTATTTCATAGTAGTTAGAAAGTCAGCTAGAGAGAAAAATACTAATAAATTATCTAATTCCTAAGCAAAATAGTAAAAATTATAAGCCTTAAAAAATTGAAGTAAACTTGTATAATATGAAATTGAGAAATATTCGATAACTTCAGTTTGCATTTGTCCTGTAGGTACCCAGTAGTGGTTGAACGGGATGCTAAGTTGTAACAGATAGGTTTTGGCTCATTTGACTAAGCGAAAATAAATAAAATCACTTTCTCAGTCTTGTTTGATAAAATCAAGCCATTTCTATTATTGAAGCACATCTTAATTTTATATAACCAAACAATAAACTATAAACTTTAAAACTCTGTAGACTTATTTGGATATTCTTATCTGACCATAATGCTAGTAAGATGATTCATTTTCCAACAACCAAGGCCATTTCAGGTGTATATGAATTTCCCTTGGGTGTTATGGGTACTGATAAATATTGCCATTTTAAGGGACATATTATAAATGATAGTATTTTTCCTGTTCACGTGAGACAACCACATTTTCGCAAATTCATATTTTCGTAAACCTAAGTTAATGCATATAAGATTTGCATTCTGTGGGCTGATAATGAACGTGTATGAAAGAAGACAGAGTGTTTTTTTAATCCCTGACTTTGGCCCCATAATAAGGAGAGTGGTTTTCTCTCCGTAATAAATTTCTCGCCCAGCACAAAGAAGTGAGTATGTGTGTTGTATTTCTGTGTGTCTTAGAAGTGGGAAACAGATCATTTCTTATTATAAATGCTTGAAGTGAAATTTCTCTTTTCTGAGAAATATAGAATTCCTGTTAGGGTTTTATTATAATTAGTTGACCTAATTAGGATTTTATTAGAATTAAGAGACCTAATAGAAAGTAATTACCAACATCCATTTGAAGGCTCACCATTATTATGCAATCATATGACTTCAATAGTTTCCATGGGGAATATTACCCACAGTACAAGCAATTTTAGTGACCTGTATTACCATTTGCTTGTTAATTAAATCTGGGGTCATATCTATGGGCTATTTTGGAAACATGCGTGTGTACACACACATACCCACAGAAAGATTTATAGAAGCTTTGAAAGTCATAGTTCTGTAATGAAAATTATAACTTGACTTAAATGTTAGCTATTGATATTGTTATTAGCAAGCATTTTATATGCTCCAGGTATGGGTGAGCGCTTGAATATACTAACACATTCAATCTTTATAATAACCTAGGAAGTTTAGCTTCATATCACTGCAAAATACAGATTCCCTTGTTAATTTAGTTGTAGTTTTGTTTCCTCAATTACAGTGAATATTTTCTAGCAATTTCCATAATACAAAAAAATAACTGATTTGTGCTACTTGCCAGTGAATTGAGCTCTGCTTCTGTGGGGTTTGGGCGGGAGCAGTTTGTGTAGTTTAATCCTTTATAAAAAGCGGTAGTTTGAGAATAATAACTGTTTCCATCATCCTAAAGTAGGGCTTTGTTTTATGGTAGGGAATGTTTTGCATAAAGCAAGAAATAAGTAACATAAATTATATTTCATCCAGAAAATTAAGATTTTAGAGACTAATACCTGTGGCAAAAGTTTTCAACATCAATTATGCACCAGTCTTACATTTCCCTAGGAAATTTTACCTTCCATCTTTCATCATATTGCAAGAAGTCTTGTAACCCTCCATCTGAATAAAACACTCGTCAAACACATGGAACTAGAATTTTAATCTTTTGTACTTTTTAAAAAGATTTCTGTTTCTCTGTCCTTCTAATACACGTGAATAGTATTCTGCTTTCTCACTTGCCAAATGTATGAAATAAATTGCCCATTCCCTGTGATAGACAGTAGTAAGTTTGGAGACTGTTAAATCACACGGCTCTTAGCTCTTCTGTTGAGTCACACTGCATCTTAAACTAGCCATTGAGAAAGCAAGACTAGAGAGGATCCCACCAATGCCAGGAGAATAGAGAAACCAAGTCTGTCTGGCTTCTGATGACCCACTTTGGTTTCTAATTAATATTTTAGGATGTATGAGTATAGAGTAACAGTTGATTGGGCCTGATACTGTTGGTTTGAGGCATTATTGGAAGTACCTACTGTTTCTCAGGATTTGGGACCTGATCAGCTAACAGCCCCAAATCAACATAGCTCCTTTTTGCCTGGTGTTAATTAGGCATATATTCTAAAATTAAAAAACTGTTTCTAACATGAAGTGCCCTGTGTGCTATAATTTTTTAATGCTGCTATGAAATATATAAGATTTGGTTAGAAGGGCTTTGGTTACCTTACTGTGTCTGTAGAGTGCTTTATCTAATATTTATTGGGTTGGCAAATTGCATAGTTAAATGAATATGATCATTTTTAGTGTCAAATTTATGTTTCTCAGTTTTTTAAATGTCTTCTGGAAATTTTAGTTTACTGAGTTCTCATATTGTTTTTAAGACTCAAAAAAATAGCTCCCTAATGAGTTCTGATAAAATTTGTTCATGATTAAAATAAAATTCTGGTAACATTCATGAATTCAATTATGAGCCCTGGGGTATATCACGTGACTGGGAATACAAGAATGCTGTTGGACTCTCTCAACATTTAACCTAAAGCCATAGTATAGTTAAGAATTACCCTTCCTGGGCTTTTTATTTGGTATGCCAACTGTAATCCCACTGTTGAACACTAAGAAAATATCTACCTCCGAAAGGAATGCAGACCTCAGAAGGCCTGAAAAGTTTTGATGCTACAAAATCTGTCTTGTTCATCTTAAAAATAATTCTCGTATGTTGTCACATGTTTATAAACAGAAAGATTATATATCAAATTGAAAAACATCCAATAATATGAAATTTATGAAGGCAAAACCTGTGTAGGGGAGGGTTGTTTTTTTCTAGCCGCTAAGCTTGGACTCAGTTCTTTGGCTATGGTTGGTATGTTCTACAGTCAAACTACAGCTATCATAAACCTGCATTTATTCTGTGGTATTCTGGGCTGAAGTGACTCATCAAATAGAGGATTAATAAAGTTTAATTAACTGTAGTATCTTTAGAATTAATATCTATCATATAGTGAAATCCATCAAAGCAGATGAAATGGGAAATCTGGTAAGAAATGGAGTTTGTCAAAGTCGTTCAGAGCTGACTTCAGGTAAGTCTCTTGACCTGCTTGCTCTCAGGTTTCCCACCTATAAAATTGGAAGCTTGGTCTAGAGGACCCTATGGTCCTTCCAGCTTAAACATTCCACGATAATAATAGGTAATACACCCTTTGTACTTACAAGTGGTCCAGAAAGGTGCATACAGCTCAAATACCTTCAGGTAGTACCTCGCCCTGCTTGGACATTGGTGTGGTTGCATATTTCAGCGTTCTCTCTTATTTCTTCATACGCTGACACATAATGGACATCGATAGACCTTTTGGGAGAGGGTGAGTAAACTTTATTTTAAACTTCTGTTTTGAGAGACTTCCATCTCTTAATAACTGTCCTTATTTGGTCATTTGGAGTCTGGTATATCTTTTGTCCTTTCCTCTTCTTCTCCCCTGTTCGTTCTCTGTCCGTGGTGCAACATAGATTCTCTGGCTGCACTTTCCTCTGTTCCCTCTGAAGCACAAATTTCAGATCCATTTGCTCCAGAACCTACCCCTCCTACTACAACTTCTGAAATTGCAACTGCTTCAGCCTCTGCCTCAACTACTACAACTGTCACTGCTGTCACTGCTGACGTGGATCTCTTTGGAGGTTAGTCGGTCACATCACTGTTTTGTCCTTTTCCTGCCAGGTTTGCTAAAAATTACCTTAGAGTTAAGGTGCTTAAAAATGTTTACATTATATAACAGCATGTCAGAGTGTTTCACTACTTGTTACATGTTTATTCGTATATATTTGTCTTCGCTAACTTTATCAACTTTATCTTCACTTAATTTTGGTGGTTTTAGAGCAAAGTTTGCAATGCTTTAGGCCCATTTGATTTTTCCATTTTTTGAAAGTGAGGATTTAAGTTGCTATCAACCTTGTCCCATATATGTTCCTGCCCAGCAGTATCTCTCTGAAAGTGGCACCCGACCTCTCTATCATATTGAGGTTTGACTTTTTGACCACATCCACACTAGCTGAATGAATACTACTTGGAGACTATGAAGGGGAAGTCTTGGCTTAAGTTATTTTTTAAGACGTAAGAAAAAAAAATTCACCTAAGAGTAGTTCAGGTTTGGAGGTCTCCGAAGAGAGTTTAGGGATATGCCCATTTTTGTAACTGTAAGCTTGTTCTCTACAAGCAAAAACTTGGAGCATCTTTGGCTTTGGAACTCTGAGAGATCATTTGATACAACACTCAAAATGCTGATGAAAAACAGGCTTAGGTTGGGCTTTGAAATGATTGCCTGAAAACATACTTTATGTGCGAATGTAAATTCTGACAGAGTTGATTTACAGCTGTGAGCTTGAGTCAGGTAGCCTAGACTCTGGCAGCATAATATGCCTGGACCTGAGGAACCGTCTGAAGCCAGTGTATTTACATATTCCCCTCTGAATGGTGCTAATGTCCACACCTGGAGAAGTGCTCATGTCAAATACATACATCGAATGGTGTTACAGTCATCATAGTTTTGTGTTTCTTCATTACCATATAACATCTTTCCCAGGGCTTTTTGAGAATATGGTAAAGAAATTGGAGGAGGCAAGTGATGGGGAGAGCAGGAGAGATTTGGCAGGCTCTGCTGGAGCTAATACATGCCCCTGGGAACGTACGCTTACACACTGCCACACAGCACTGTGCTCCCCGCCATGTCCCGTCTGTGCGGTTGGCCGACATCGTCTAAGGCAAGGAGCACTCAACTGGACACAGCATTGTGGCCACTGTTTCACACAAGGAAGTTGCTGCTGCGTTCCTGCACTGACAGGGAGAAAACCATTTTTAAAAAAGTAGGGGAAGGCTCTTGAATATTTTATTAAAAATGGTCAACCACTAGCAAAAGTTAGTTTTTCAGTTATGCCTCTATAATGTCTGAGACCAAAAATTAAATTTCTAGCTTAAATTTATAAAATAAACTTTTTCACCCCCACAAATGGTGTTGGTTATGAGTGGTTTCTCATAGGCTTAGTTTGACAGAAAAACATCAAGGAAAATATGAACAGGATGGATAACTATCTTGTGCTTAAACATTTCTACATCTTTAGCTATTTAGATTTTTGTTTTTCAGTCCATTTGTCAGGAGCTCAATTGCCTTAAGAAATCCATCAACTCCATCTTGCTTCCCTCACGGCTCTCTAGAATAATAAAGCCCAATATATTGCTTTGAAATCGTCTTCGTGCCATCATGCTGTGTGTGTTGATCCCTTATTACTGATTTTTCTACATTCCTCGAGCAGAAAAATCTGTATGTTTGTATATATTGTCATGGTTTTTCTATCCTGAAATACAGATTGAAAAGACTAGCACTTCAGAAAGCCATCTAACTTAATGCCAAAGAATGAAGCTCTCCTTGGGATTTTACCAATATCCTTTCTAGGCATTTGGCTGTAGGGAGAGTGAGTACATTTGTAAATCTCATCACAATCATTTTTATTGATCTGGATAGTCCCATAAACTGTCTCCTGACCTCTGACAGCTATAAAATCTCTATCGTTTATGGTAAGGAGTCTATCCATGTCACTGTTACGTAGTTTTCAAGGATATTCTCTAATTTCTTTCATGCTCTTTATTGATTTATGAGGAATCATTTAGAGATGGGCCGTGTTGTGTGGCCACTTTTTTTTTATTCTGTATCACTAAAATGGATGAGTGATAAATACACAAGGGCACCAGATATTTTGTTTACATGACTTTAAAACATGTGCTTTTGGGGTTTTATCTAGCTTGTACAGCAATATTAAATAGATATCTTTAGAAATAAGTTAAAGAGCTTCAATTACTGAAAAGTAGCTAATTTCATGAATATGAAATATTTAAACATTGAAATGTTCTATGTATCCTCATTAAAAATTTGAAAAACAGGAAATGTCTATCATTTTCAAATATTCAGATTGATACCCCACATAACATTTTAGTTATTTCAATGTAAGTCATTAAAAACTTTTTTTCAGAAACATTATATTTACTAACTGCTTTATTTTTTAAAGTGAACTTTTAAAAAAAATCTTTCTGTGGTCATGCAGAAGAGGACTGCGAGATAGTATTGTGCTTTTAAAAATTGGTAAAATTTACAGATACTGATAAAAATAAAAAACAAACTTCTTTAAAATATTGTTTTTCACTTATGAAAACTTGGCTAACAGCAGCACATTAGTTTGTGACAACACAGGGTTTTTCTAAGCACAAGAATGCTAAATTGATACTAAGTCCTCTCCACGTTCACCAGGGTACCCTTTCAATCACCTGTGTCAATTTGTGAGTAAGCCTTCATGAGGATGTAGTCTGTGAGCATGGAACCAAGTGGCTAGAAAACCAGAAAACTTAGCTCACAAGCCTACTTTCACTCGCACAAGTTGGTTGACAAAGTTAACCTTCCTTAAAACTTAAACATAAGCACTTAAAAGTAGATTTTATGTAAGAGTCTTATAACCTGGGACCTTTGGGGAGAACTGGAAAGGTAACTTTCGGGCTGTTGACAATGATTAAAACCTTTCTGCCAAGTATGTGATTTAAAGATGGCTCCTGTGACTGGAGAAGATGGGGAGAATTCAGGCTGGGGGAAAATGACAACTATTTGAAATTTTTAGAAAGGTAGTCACATGCTAAAAAATTTAAGAGAAAATTCTTTCTAGATTGCTAGAAGGAAAAATAAGACTGGTCTGTAGCAGTGCCAGGGAGACGATTTTACTGGGGAGAGTCTGGACTGGGTCGATAATTGTAGAACAGCAGGAACATGCATTTCCAGGAAATAGCACTGTTTGAAAATAAGCAGAATGTAAAAATGAGCTGCAAATGGGTAACAAGGGGAAGAGAAGTTGATTGGAAAGAGCTTGAGTTTTCAAAACTGGAAGGATCATGCTGCCATTGATAATGAAAGAAAGCTAGGTAGTAAGACAAGTTTTGTTTATTTACAACAACAAAAAAAGTTCTGTTACCTCTTACAGCTCTGGAGCCAACTGAGCCCTGCGGGACAGTTCTCATTCAGGGTCTCCTTCCTGGCTAGTCGGGCAGTGGCCGGGGCTGGGGTCGTCTGCAGCTTGCACATCTCTCCCTCCTGGCCTGGAAGACTTAGCAGCTGGGCTCCTGTCCTTAAGAGAAGTTCTGATGGGACTAGATGAGTTTATAATGTTTAGTTTTAAGTAACAGGAGATGCATTAAAAGGAGATGAGAGGGAAGAAAAAAAACCTCTTCTGAGGACATGGTTACAAATATGGGTTTCACCTACTTCCACATAGGTGATAATTGGAGGCCAGCCCATGGATATTTACTTGACCCCCAACGCTGATATAACTGGTGTTTGTTCCATCCTCCAAAGACGAAATAGTAGAGTGTGGCATGGCGTGTGACAGTGGGGCATAGTAAACACACAAACCTCTGTTAGTTTACAGCCAAATCGTGACTCCCCCATTTGTCTGTTTCGTGACCTTGGTCAAGTCACTCAGACTCCCCAAGTTTCTGTGCTCTTACCTACAAAATGGAGATAATAGAACCTATATTGTGAGATAGTTATAGGAATTAAATTTAATGTGAATAAAATATTTACACAGTGACTGGCACATAAATACTCACTAGTGACCACTATGACTGTTTTTACTAGTTCTAGTACTATTCGCCTCAGTGCAAGGTTTTACAGGAATAAAAAGGAAAACGGACCTGACTCATGGCAAAATACTTTCAGCCCTGCCAACTTCCTCTTGTATTCCCTTGTGTTCTACCCCAGCTCTTAGGGTTCTCGTATTGCTCTAAGCCGTCTATTACAGCGTCCTTAGCATTGCATCTGGGGAAGCAAGCCTGGCCTAGCCGCACTCCAGTACCATCTGGCCTCTCCCCTGACAGACCTTTGCTCCGAAAACATATTCCCATATGTAGCTGAGAGAAGCAAGCAGATCAAATGAATCTGTAAGATATGACTAATTGATCATCTCATTGTGTCTTCTAAGGATATTTGTGTTTTTGTAAAGGACCTTTTAACCCTAGTGTCCAATTTAGTGTTTGCTGTTCCACTTAATGCCAGGCCTCAAGACAGGAAAGCAGGAAAGTTTGTTTCACGCTAAGATCAGTTTGGAACATGCTGGGGTAAACTCAGAAAACAAGTGCCTTGACTGTAGGACGTCCTACAGCCTGATGTGTACTACGTAAATCTCCAAAAAAGGAGATAGATATACTGTGTAGCATTTTACAAGTATATATGATAAGTCCTTTTTAACAGCCAGAGGAACAGTGTTCTAGGGGACACTTGTAGATATTATGAAAGGCAGTATTTTAGGATGAAAGGTCTAGCAGGTAAGTGGAAGATTCTAGGTGGATATTTCTAGGAGTTTCTTAAATCATACTAATGATAGCTTCATTCTTTTGTACTTTTGAATTATAGAATCTCTTTGAAAACTCCAGGATTTTTTTTTTTTTTTTTTACCAAATTAACATGGTTTACTGGCAGAAACCCATTGGGTGCTGTTTGTACACATCAGCCATTCATATATTGGGCATTTATAAACTGGGGCTGCCTGTATGTTAATGGACTTTCTGCTGTAAATAGTCTTAAAGCATAAAACTGTGTTTTTAGTCTGTTGAAAATAGATCACTTTCCAAATAAGGAGAGTAATACAATATTTTAAAACAGGGATAAACTTAAGTTGAAATAAAAGCATTGTAGTGTCATCCCCTAATTTTGTTATCTATTTCCTTAAATCCTTGGTTGTATCTGAAAATGTTTTTCAAGGATAACAAAGACTTAACTTTTTTATGAGTGCTTAGTAAACCTTTCATGCTAGCAGTGTAATTTTGCCTGTACTAGCCCATAAAACATTTGTTAACTATAATTATTTGTTTACATTACCATCATATGTTTAATTTTATTGACATTAAAGAAGACATCTGTGTTTGGTAGAAACCATCAGTCAGAGAGACATCACGGTAACATAGTGAAGAAGTGTTCACCGACCATGAAAGATTAATGTCTTAAATCACATAATACAGTTATTTTTGTGTTTTAGTTTTCACATCCATTGATTTTTAATGTTACATAAAACATGCTTCTCCGAGCCCTTATACAATGAGAATCTTGTCACCTGACGGATCCCAATAGGCCGTAGCAGTATGAGCCCTGTACCACTTGCATGTAACTAACACAAAGGAGCGCTAAGAATCATGATTTTGTGACCGCCAACAGTGCATGGGCCGTAAGAATGCATTTGAAGAAATTCATGTTGTATAAGGGAGCCTTTTCCGCAATTTAACTTGGTTCTTTTACTATATTTTCTTCTCTTTTTATTCCTTTAATTTCTGTTGTTTTAAAAACCGCACCCAAGATGCCTTTGCAGCTTCTCCCGGGGAGGCCCCTGCAGCATCCGAAGGGGCCGCCGCGCCAGCTACCCCAGCCCCTGTAGCCGCAGCACTTGATGCATGCTCAGGAAATGGTGGGTCGACAGACATGAGCAAGTGTGTTGTTTTCTCTGTCCTGATGTGAAACTCCCGTAGTGAGACGTGGCCATATGTTTTTCTAGCTTTAGTTCCTTCTGAGTGTAAAGGATCATTCATCATTAACTGAATCGATAGTGCTGGCACTTAAAACATTAAGGTGGTGACGGGCATACTTATCAAAATTGACAATTTCTCAAGATTGACAATTTTTGTCAGTGCAAGTATGCTCTCTTAATGTTTTTTTTGTCCTCCCCTGCTGTATGGTACTCTTTTGCAGCACCAAGTTCTGAAATATAGGCATGTTTTAATTTTCAAAGCTACCAAATTGCCCAGATTGAGGGTTTAAAGAATCACAATCTCTGATCCTAGACCGTAGGCTGATCTTACAGTACTGTGAAGCGTTTTCGTTTCCTAACTTGTGTCACCTACTAAATTTTCTTTTTTTTTTTTCTTTAGAAAGACATCCTAATCACAGACCCTTGCTAATAGGATAATAGTTCAATCCAAGCAGCCTAATGCCTAGCTAGTGTGTGAATATCTGTCAGGTCTCTGACCTGTAGTTATGACGCCTCTCTCTTGTCTCTTTCCTTACTGATGCTGTATGTGTGTCTCCACTTTCCTTTTTCCAAAAGACCCCTTTGCCCCATCTGAAGGTAGTGCAGAGGCTGCACCCGAGCTGGACCTCTTTGCAATGAAGCCACCTGAGACCAGTGTTCCTGTAGTTACCCCTACAGCTAGCACAGCCCCTCCGGTTCCTGCCACTGCTCCTTCTCCTGCTCCCGCTGTCGCGGCTGCCACGGCTGCCACTACTGCCGCCACCGCCGCCGCTGCCACCACCGCCACCACCTCCGCCACCACCACCGCTGCTCCTCCTGCTCTAGATATCTTTGGTGGTAATGTTTTGTTGTTGTTGAACTCTCTCCATCTGGTGGACTGAATTCGGGTACTCGAGCTGCCCTGCAGACACAACCGTTACTGCATGACAACTGTGTCCAGTCCATGCTTCTCTAGAAACCATTTGCTGCTTGTGTCGGAGTTCTCCCCCGTGCTCATTCAGAACTGGAGAGTGATGCTGTGTCAGGCTGCTTTGCCGAGTCGAGTAAAGGCATGTGTGTTCTTGGTCTTAGATTTGTTTGAGGCTCCTCCGGAAGTCGCTGCGGCGCCTAAGCCAGATGCTGCTCCTAGCATAGACCTGTTTGGCACAGGTAAAACGAAAGCCACCCTTTTGTTTTTCCCATGCGTTTCCCCCAGGCGTGCTCGTGACTGAACTCCTTGTGCTCACCTGTGATAATGCATTTGTTAGACATTTAACTTTGATTTCAGCTTTCTACTTACCTCTGCTTGGTTTTGGTTTGTTTCACTTTCGGAAGATGCTTTCTCCTCTCCACCACAAGGGGCCTCTCCTGTGCCTGAGAGTTCTCTCACTGCTGACCTCTTATCCGGTGAGTGCTTCCTCCAAGGCCAAGCCTTCTGAGATGTCTGGTGGGGGTTGTGTGTGCACAGGCGGACACGGAAACATGCAGGTTTGTCTGGAGTTCTTTAAAACTCAAAATTCACTTGGGAAAAAATAAATCTCATTTTGGCCCATCACCGACTGATGAGGTTCATAATTTCAAATCTAACGCTGGAGAAAAGAGACAACTTTTGTTTCCCCTCCACGCTAAAACCTCTGAGTTCAAGAAGTCAAATGTTATTTTCTTCTGGAAAGTGTGTATTTTTAAAACCATGTGCTTTGTCTTAACTGTTAAGACTGTCTGCAGTCTTACTGCCTGCTGTTCAACCTGAAATCCCAAGAAGCCATCTGTCAGGGCTCATGGGGTTATTGTCCCTGGGGTGACGTGCGATTTCTCCTGTTGTGTGCTTCACTGCAGTGGATGCGTTTGCAGCACCGTCTCCTGCAACCACTGCCTCTCCAGCAAAGGTGGATTCGTCAGGTGTGATAGACCTTTTTGGGGGTGCGTATCTCTCCTCCTTCAACACGTAAAGAGATTTTATTTTTCCCCTCTCAGAAGAGTTTTTACATCTCATTCATTATATTCCATCCTTTTTTCTTTTGACTCTGAAGTTATTTCCATCTCTTGACTGTAAACTTAAGTTTTTAAGATCTTTTCCATTTCTTTGCCATCACCATCTTCATCCTCATCAGTGCATCATGATTTTCGATGCATGGCCTAACAGAACCACATCATTTTTCATTTGAAGTCCTTGTGTTTTTAACTTCTGTGCATCCTAATGTAGAATCAGCTGGTTGGAATTTCCTTCTACTGTTCTTCCTTGGCGAACCTCATCTGTTGGCTAAATCAACATTTCTAAGCTATTAAAAGCAATATAAACATTAACTAGATAATTTAGAATTGAAAACAAGCCAGTCGAAACTGAAAACATAAGCGTAGAGCCATACGTTATTCTGTAGGGTTTATGTACATTGAGCTTAATGTTTTAAAATCTTTCCAGAGAACTAGAAGATGTTTTACTGGTTTAAATGCATTATCCCCTTACTTTGTATGTTATCCGAAGGCAGGGAGATGTACTGAATTAACTCTTGCACTACTCATAAGGGTGATGCATTTAGAGTCATTTATCAGATAGCAGTTAATTTATAGGGAAAAGTACAGGTTTGAAGTGATTTCTTCATGAATGTCCACAAATGTGTATGCCACGGGCTAAAATACCATTCTTAGCAAGTTAAACCACACTGAGTACCTTACCTACTGTACATGGAAGCATCATGGTATGTGCCATGAGGGGTACAATGGTGTCACAGTCTCTGACATTCAGGAGCTCAAAATTTGTGGCAAATAAACACTGAACTTTGATAAATGGGTACAAGTGGGGCTGCTGCTGCTGCTTGAATTAAGTCTGTTAATTTTTTTTCTAAGTTTAATAGAGTTCTAAATGGGAAAATTCCATTGTATTGCCTTTGGGGAAAAGTTTTTTAAACCTTGGTCCTATTTTAAGAGATGATAGGATTTAATCCAAAATTTTTATTCTTTAAAAACAGTTGTCTAACTCTTACAAAGAGGTGTTTGTCTAAAATATTTTAGAACTCTTTTTTGAGAGAATAAACTGGTCAGAGCATAATTCAGCTCACTCAATCATTTCACACATCCACAGGTGACAAGCTCACCACGCAGAGTGTCATGTCTATGCATTTCTTGGCAAAACAGTTAATTTACTTACTGTACTTACTGTTCACACTCTTTTACTTTTTTGCTGCACAATGGATAATGGGTAGATGCATTTGGAAGTAGTGCTTCTGAACCCCAACCTGCACCTCAGGCTGCTTCTAGTTCATCAGCATCGGCAGACCTACTAGCTGGTAATTAATTAAATTAAAATAAAATGGTATTTTGTGGAAGTTAAGTTTGGGTATATCTTTGTAAGTAACAGGTATGGAAATTTCAAGGTGCATATTTTCTTTCCCTTTTGAGACATAAAATTGAAAAACAAGACACTGTATAATAGAAGGTTATTTCGCAGGATTTTATGAAGTAAGTATTAAAATCACAGTTGCAAAGAAGTCACCCCTATGGCTCCTTGGATGCTCCTAAATGCCTTACTTTCAGTTAGCACATTTCTTTTTGTTTACTAAAAAAGTAGTATGCTTATATAGCGAATTTTATCTTGTATTGCCTGTGCCCATTTTTTAAAAGGAATTTTTGTGGAAAGATACCATTATGTTTGACAATTTATTCTGTAACATGAATCACTCTAGGAGAAACTGTCATAGATTTCTACCAGGGTTGAACGTGCTGCTACCTATGCCACTTTTTCAACTAGCTGGTCTTTTTTTTTTTTTTTTTTTTTTTTAGTCTGAAAACCTCTGGAGAGATCCCAGTTCAACCGGGCTATGGTGTGGAGTAAACTGGTACAAGATGCCTAGGATTATTGCTTATTGCCAGGATGGGATAGATAAAATAAAAGGGAACATTTCAAAGACTCAAAGATAGTAAAAGTCAACTATCAGTCTTCCTTGGAGGCTGGGCAAAGTGTGTTTAATGATAGCCAGATCGAGAAATTACTATTTTTACAGGCAAAGCATTTGCCGTTTGCAAGATCACAGCAGTAAGTTTCCGGCTCAGGTTATGAGTCAAACGCACCAGGCACTGCTGGCTTACCTCATCCAACCTTACTTAGAAGGGGACTCGCAGGAAGTGCAGCAGACACAGACGCACCTTCCAGTGTCCCTCCCCAGTCACCACAAGGGATGCATTTGGTCATAAGGTTGGCAGGGGATTGATGAGAGTGTGGGTCACGTCAGCATAAGGAAGTTGCCATGTACGGATTCTCTCAGTTTAAATTTCCTGCTGGTCATGTTACCTTTGAAAGAGTTGGCGACCGGGTCTTCTTTTTTCATGTAATGAACAGTCTTGGCCAGCTACAGCAGGCACAGAACATTCATTCTTGGATGAGTAATGAGTGGTGACCTCACGGAAGGACACTTGTCACCTTTCAGTATTGTAGGAAGTTTGGGATGAGGTCCAGTCTTCTCTCAAGAGGCCGGCAAGGGTAAGCACAGCCCAGCCGCGACCCTCCCCTTCCATCGGTCCTTCAGACCAGCTATTTGGCCATCTTTCTCGGGGGCAACAGCGGTTTGTTTGTGTCTGTCCTCTCCTCTCCAGACTACCCTGGTTAAATATGACACTCCTGGTTGCTGAATCCACTTCATACCAGTGACTGCCAGCTGGTATTTTCGTGAACAGTGAAGAACCAGGGTCCCACTGTAATGTCGCTGTGGACTTTGGAAGCTGCAAATATAAGAGGCAGGGTGCTTAACACAAAACACAGTTGGTTATTTGGGGGAGAACATACTGGCTTGCCTGGCTTTTCTCCTGGCCTGGGTATTCTTCATCACGTCTTCAAACTGGTCATGGAAACCTTCACACTCTTACAAAACCAATAACCTAAATTTAGGTTTTCGAGGTTCAGCAATAGGTTTTTAACAGGCCACAGAAATACCATGGTTTTAAATGGCTATTTGGGGGAAATGGCCTTGTCAATTTCAAAATGAGATCACTGGTTATAAGCCTTTGGCTTTGCAGTTATAATTAAGGTTGAGATGACATATGAAATCAAATGTTCTGGCTTTTTGCAGAGTTCTAAGAAGTCTTTCTTTCTCTCGGGGTTACGTAGACCCCAAAGAGGGATTATAAGCCTATCAGACAGCAGCCTGGCAGGTGCCTGGTCCGCCATGTTGAGCATTTCCAGGGCTGCAACGCGCATTGTCCTCAATCCATTTAACCTCCCTGTGCTTCCAGGGCTGAAACCTGAGATCTTGTGTTTCCAGAAGAGCCAAGAACACTGGAAGTAGGTGCAGAGAGACCAGTTAAACTAAAGCCTGTGGGAAAAGACAATATTCCCTTCCAATTCAAAGTCAGACGTCAGTGGCAGAGCCAAGAGATTTGCTCCTGGGGGTGAGATAGGGTCTAAAACACACCTGGAACAAACCGGAAGAGTTCTGTCACCTACTGCCGAGTACAACATCGGGGACCCAAGCCTCAGCTGCACAGTTTTGTGTATGGGGAGGTCCTAAAAAGGAAGTACACAAAAAGTACAGGTCAGAACACTTCACCAAAAGCAAGCTTAAATTGCTCAATTGTGTTGTCCGTCCTGAAATCTTAGTAAAATGGGAGAGAAAAGGAGAAAATTAGTGATGAAAGTGACAGCGTCATTTACGTGGGTTTTATTGACTGTGCTTCCCATTTTTTCCACCACATCATCTTGTGACTTTTTCAGTGATGGGAAAGTATTTTGTGCACCTTTTCTTCTTTCTCTGTTTTTTTATTTGAATAAATTAATTTTAATATAAGTAGGTGTGAATGGGTTTTACTGTCTAGTTTGCTTTACAAATGATTTTTATAATTTAATTTGTACATATCTGAATCTGATTTACATGGCACAAGGCCAACTATTCTTTTACCTTATATCCTGATATGAGAGATTTTAAATTCTAATCTCCCTAGGTCTTAATTATTTGGGCTAGTTTCTCATACTTCTCTGTGTTCTGCTTATAGAAAAACATTTCTTATACTTGCTTAGGTAACAAAACAGCAAGAATCCATCTTCTCATTGAAGAATATCATGGAATATGAATAGAATTTTATAATATGAGCTAGAGGCAACTTTCCTAGCCCAAAACCCTGCTAATGTACACAGTATAAAACCCCAGTCACGTTTATATATTTAATCTAGCTGACAGTGGCTATTTCAGAGTTTTCAAATTGCCCAGGCATTTCTGTTGAATGAATATCAATGGTAGAACAAATATCTGGGGCACTGTGCTATGGATGGTAATTTGCAATGAAGCTTAACGTGTGTTACACTTGTGTGTGTGTCTATGGGGAGAAAACAGTTAAGTCCACAAGCTGTTGAAATAAAGAGAAAATTGAAAAAAAAAAAAGATAAATGAGTCCCATTATAGCTAAAAAGAAGTCCACAAATATAAGGGTCAAAGTAGGAATTTGAACCAAAAAAAATGAGAGAAAGTTATATTCTGTGAGTCTTTAGAATCTTCTGTTATTGGCTTTTAATAATAAGACTATTTTTTGAGAGAATAAAAAAGAAAAATAATACACGTCCACAGTAACAGAAGGTATAGACTCTAAAAGTAACACTGGTTGCTGAACAGGGGCTCTTGCTCCTCAATTTTTTTTTTTTTTTGAGGGAACAAATTTACATATATGTAACAAGGGAAATGCATTAAATATGTAGTATAATTAAATGTTTAAAATGATTTTTAGAGATTTTAAACCAAAAATTAAGAATCATCTTAAAATTGGGGAAAAAGCTTTGTCAAAAATTGGTATATAGAATTTCAAACTAGAAAACAAAGACTAAATGGATTTAGGCCTATCTCTCATAAAATCTGGTTGTCATTCTTTATTCAAATTTACTTCTAGAACTGTCAAATAATGCCAATTCCAGAATTGAACTGTGCATGAAATATCATCTTAGTCATCTACCCCTTGAGTAAAAACTTCAAGTTCTGTTTGGTGTACCCAAAGTGGTGAAACTAGAGAATATTCTAGAAAAGACAACTGATTTAGCCAAAAGAATAATTCTCTCCAAATCATTGAGATTATTGGTAGGATACAAATATTATCCATATCTCAAGTGAAGTCTGACTGGAAACTTGAAAGTTAAGTTTGTAGCAAATAAAAGGAAATATTATGTCATTCAGCGAAGAATAAAGCTCTCAAATTCCTCTTCAGATACACCAGCTAAAAACTTAGGTGTTTGAAATATATAGATTACTGGATGACAGATGTAAAAATGGATTATTGAGGGAGATTAGGTGTATTATGCTTAACTTCCGAAGTTGACATCAAGCAGGAAAACCATGTTCTTCAATAATAGACGCGATTCTGGGGCGACCGCACCACAGATTTGTACTAGCATAGGAATGTGCCACATCCTATCTTTAATTCCAAAGGCAGGGAATAATATGGGCTGGTCTTATGGCCCTTTGTAGTTTTGCATTCTCTGTTAACCAAATGACACAGATGACTTTTTAGCAGAGCCACAGAGGTCTTTGAACTGATTTAAAATACAAAAATGTTCAGTGTGGAGTTAATATCTAATAATATCCACTGAATGGGAAGATCTACAGAGAACCAATTCTTTCATACTCTGGGTGGAGAGGAAGCAGTCTGAAACGTGTCGGACAAAAGGGTATTAGTCCTAGAAATATTGACTCTCTCAGATTGATCTTATTAACAGCTGACTGTATTACAGAGTAATTGAGACGACATCACCTTTAACATAATGGAACAAATCTGAGTGTGGGGGTGGTGTGTGTGGGAGTGTGTTTATCTGCCAGTAGTTTTAAATTTTCACTCTCCTGACCCAAGTGATATGTTATATCAACTGTGACTGTCAGTTTTGATATGTCTGTTAATAGAACTTCCTTAAGTGTGTAGGCTGTTCCCTTTAGAAAGATAGATTCGTAAGACTCTCTGTGACAAAAGGCAACATATCTGTAGATGGTTGAGCACTTGAAGAGAGACGGCAATTCAGTCATAGTATGAGACAGTCCAAATATGCCTGTAGGATGTCCGGAAGCCTACTGATTGTTACCTTCAGTTCCATAGAACATCTTTCTTAATATAATTTAGAACCATATAGAAAGAAAGAGTAGTGGTTTGGGGTTTTTTTTTATTACTTACCTCTATTCCAGGACTCTAAAAGGAGGAGTTCCCCTGTTTAATGTCTATAATTTTCCTGTTTAACCCTTCATTCAGAGTATAGCAGTAGATTATTTTCTTTAAGACGATCAGTTGGTTATTTTATATCACTTTATAGCTTTTTAATTAGTCTAGATTTGTGAGGGCACCTACTTCATAAGAACTGAGTATAATGGGGAAAAGGTCATCTTTCTAGATCACTGTCAAGTCTATAAGCCTACAGGAAGAGTACAACTCTGAAGTTATTCCCGGCTGAGGAAAAGAGGCCATGTAGTATTGTGGTGAAAAACCCAAGCTCTGGAAGATTCCTGTGTGGAATCCTGGCTCTCATTTGCCATCATTTGACCTTGGGCAGATTATTTAATTTCTCTGGCCTCAGCGTTTTCATTTGTAAAACTTCACGGAGTTGTGAGGATTAAATGAGCTAATATGTGTTTTGGTTTGAACAATAGAAACCTATTTTTGTAGGACCAAAATGGTCAAATATTAGCAATCCATACAGTTCATAAGGTTCAACCTAAAAAAATGCTTAGAATAGCAACTCTGGTGGTACGTGGTGAGCCTGATGCCAGTGTTGGCTTTACCCTTCACTTACTTAGAGAAGTCACTAATTTTTTTTTCATTATTCACCTATGGATGTGATCTACTTATCTTATGAAACCCAGTAGTACTAAGCAGATGAACCTTGTGTAAATGCCTGTTTTTCTCTTTCTACCACTGAATCCTGGGTGGATATGTTACCTTTCCTTTGCATCCCTTCTCCCAGTCATGGAAAGATGGATTGAATCAGATGATCAAAAGGCTTTTTCCAACACTAATATGCTGTGACTCTAGAATAAATTGTGTCTTCTTGGTCAAGTTTTAAGAAACTGAGAGTCAAGAACAGTTGTCTCCACATTCACCTACAACCATAGAAAAATTGCCTAAATTAACCACAGCCATCTTCCAACTTGAGGTGTGGGATGTTTCCAAGAAGTCCACATCAACACAACTGTCAATCTCTCTAAAACCAAATGATCCCATCCACAAAAATACTTACTTCCAGCCCATTTTTGCTTCATAATATTGGTTCTGAAAGATCTGAAGAATGTCTTTTCTTCAGTTAGGAAAGTTACATAATGCCTATGTCAGTAAAATTCTAAAATCACTTCAGGGTAGCCACTGTGAGCTTTAAAGACCATCCTCTATTAGGTAACAATTTTCCAAATTGCATTTTTTTCATACATATACAAGAAAAGCCTGACCTTGTGTCATTATCAGTGTCTGGGAGCAACATGACTTGAACATTATTGCCTGCTTTAGAAAACAGTAGCCGGAGAATTTCTGTGCAAGCCATTTTCAAAATTATAAACTAGTTCTATAGAATGAAAAGTTTAAGGATTTTTTAAGCATTATCTATGTTTTCGCAAGTAGTACGTGAAAGAGAAGATGGGGTTAGATTAGAAATGAATCTTTATACCCAAACTGAATATAGAAAAGACTTCTGGAAGTAATAAATCCTTTGGTAGTAGAACATCTTCCAACGTCTTACTAAGAAATCGCCGCCCTCACCAGTGGCGTGTTGTAGACAGAAACAGTACAGAGTGAGCTGTGCTGCTGCTTCTGTCTGTTATTTGAGAGAAATTATTTGCTTCCAGCCTTCAAAAGGACTTCAAATTTGAAGTCTGTGATGGTGTTAGGGATGCAGCCTGGTTTGCTGGGAGGGGGAAGGGAACAGAGAAGAGCTTGATTGCTGTACAAAGGAATCTGCGGCATGTGAGGGGCGCCTGGGTGGCGCAGTCGTTAAGCGTCTGCCTTCCGCTCAGGGCGTGATCCCGGGGTTCTGGGATTGAGTCCCACATCGGGCTCCTCGGCTGGGAGCCTGCTTCTTCCTCTCCCACATGGGGGGGAGCCCACACTTAGGAGTAGCAGCAATGGGACTAGAACGTGTATGAAAGTTATTAAGGAAGACTTGGTGGCAAAGTGCATGCATTTTTTTAAATTTGTGTTTTATTATTACACTAAGCATTTTCTAACTACCCGGTATTGTGCTTTGAAGAAACAAAATTTTAATATAATGAAATGATCTCAATTTTAACCCTAGTGAGACCTCCTTAGCTTGTTGTAGCCCCAGTGTAATAACACAGGTTCTCTTAACGAGAGTATATATTCTTAAGTGCTATCTTATTTCTGATTAATTTCGATCTCATTAATACATGACAAAACTGGCTGTTCCTGGGAGGGAGGTTGGAGGGGTAGGTGGTGGGGTTTTGAAATAGGTGATGGGGACTAAAGAGTACTTAACATGATGAGCACTGAGTAATGTATCGAATCAGTGATTCACTCTACTGTACACCTGAAACACTAGTATAACACTGAATGTTGTACTTGAATTTAAAAAATAAATGAAAATCTTTTAAAAATACGTGACAGGTATCAAAGCACATGAAAAACTTTTTAAAAACTACCCAGTTTTACTGACTTCTCATCTATCTACATGCATTCAGTCCCTCTCAGTCTCCTATAGTTCGTCCTGTTTTTCTGGCCTTTACCTACCTTTAGTTGTTTCCACTTATATTTTTCTGGAACTGTTTTTTTTCTCAGGATTTGGGGGTTCTTTTATGGCCCCTTCTCCGTCACCAGTGACTCCAGCTCAGAATAACCTGCTACAGCCCAACTTTGAGGCAGCTTTTGGAACAATGCCTTCAACTTCCAGCAGCAGCTCCTTTGATCCGTCAGGTGAGGTGGTGATTTTCAAATGTTCTTTTCATTTGTTCTGATTGTGCAATAGCCCACCTAAGGTTAGTATGATATCAGGAAACTTACAAGCAGATATTGAGTGGTGACCTGGTTTTAAAACTTTAATAAGTCTCTTATTCTGTATTTTAAGTAAATATTTTCAGTGCATTCTGGAAGATATAAAGATGACCTGTAATCCTTTTCTGTGTTTCTGTTTTAATTTTTAGCAGAAATCTAACACCACACACCCCATCTGTTTGCATGAGCTTACATGCACGTGGTTTAGAGGTGGTTAAGGGAAAACAAACACTTAACGCAGTATCTGAATGTTTGGACACTCCCATTGCTATTGCTTACACCCTCTGAAGCTTGCGTGGCCCTCGGTTTTATGAAGTTGGGACACAAGTAGTATTCTTGGCCTGCCTTTAATCTTTCATGCTGCTGTCATTTTGTTTGTATTCTCTTCCATTCTACTCTTCCCATGCTGGGTCCTTACTACAAATTTTCAATGGGTGAGTTTTTGGCAATTAAATGTGTTTCAGAAAACACCCTAAATATATCCCCTGCCTGACAATTTGGTTGCTTCTATTGCCAGTGCCTAGTCGAATGCTGTCGTTTTCCAATTTAGAATTATTGTACAGTAGTGTTGATGGTAAATATTCGTAGTTTTTTTAATGAAAATTAACCACAAAAATTTTGACATGGATAAGATATTAACAACAACTTATGCAAGTCTTCTAAATCTGTATTTTGAATGGTCTTTCTGTATTCTAGGAACTAAGCAAGTTGGTAATTGGTTATATACTGACCAGGAACCATCAATAACAGCATGATGCCTAATAGTTAGAATAGTTTTCCCTTTAAATATTCCTTTAAAGTTGGAACCAAAATTGACTGCTTATAACCAGGGTGGGGGGGTCAAAATTTTTACTTCTAAAATATGGTCAGCTGTTTTTCAGATACTTATTACTACTTCCTGCCCATTAGATCAGGTTTTATTCCAACCCTAACTTCATAGGAAACCAGGAGATCCAGCCTTCTTTTCTCACTTAAGAATTGTTTTAAAGATAAGCATTATAGGGGGGAAAAAAGGCATTGTAGGATTTGAGAGAGAATTGTTTAGGCTTAGCTATAAATTATTACCATCTTCAATAAAAAGTATTTCAGTGATTGTTTTTAATAAGAGTGTCAGTGGCTAACACTGAGTGGCATTATAACAAAGGCATATATATTATCTAATTTAATCTTCATAACAAAACCATGTCATAGTAGTACCCTCCCCATTTACAGATGAGAAAACTAAAGCTCAGATGGTAACTTTCTCGAAGTCACACAGGTAGTGAGGCATGCAACTAAATTTGAGCCTAATTCCAACCCCAAAAATCTGTGCTCTTTCCTGTACATTACACAGTTTTCCATCTTTGTTTATGTTTACTAGTGTTTCTGTACTTTCTGAACAGACAGATGTAGACGTGTTCTTGGTGTTACAATCATAAAAAGTGTGGATTACATGCCTTCTTTTGTAAGATTGTATGTTTACTTGTTTTATAGTTTTTCGGAAGATAATTTCCCTTTAATTTTGCATATGGCCTTTTTTTCTTTTTTCAATCATTCTGAACCTGGTCTATTTGATTTCCAGTGTTTGATGGCCTAGGTGATCTACTGATGCCAACCATGGCACCAGCCGGGCAGCCTGCACCCATTTCAATGGTACCCCCCAGTCCAGCTATGGCAGCAAGCAAAGCCCTTGGGAGTGACCTTGACTCATCTCTTGCCAGCTTAGTAGGCAGTGAGTAATACAGTTTTTTGTTTTGTTTTGTTTTTTACTGCATCATATACAAATTTTTTCTCTATCTCTTTATATGTATTTTCTGGATTCACTTATGGGTGAGTATATCAAGGAGTGGACAGAAATTCTTTATGCTTTACCCAGTACAGTTCCTTGGAAGATAAACAGTTGTTGTGCCATTGTCTCACAAGCAGTACCCATGCCATTTCTTATCTAAATTACTGAAGGTATAATTAGAGAGCATATGCAAGTGTGAAACCAAGTGCATTACGTATAGTAAGTACTTAATTTTTTATTTCACTTGGAAATAAGAACACAGAGTAACTTAAATATTGACAATTGAGCATCCATGTGAATTTAAGTTACTCAACAAATATTTATTGAGTACCAAGCACTCTTCCAGGCTTTAAAGATAAATAAGCAAACAAAACAGGTATTAATTTCTGTTCTTATGGTACTCAGCAAGGGGAGAGACAAACATTTTCAAATAAATAAATTCCATAGTATGTTAGGTCCAAAGCACTATGGAGAAGAAACAGATCAGGCAAGGGGGAATTGGGAATGCTGCAGAGTGGGAGTTAGGGTAGGTCTCACTGAGAAGGTACAATTTGAGCAAAGATTTGAAGGTAAAAAAAATGAGCCCCATGGATATCTGAAGGAGAATATTTGCAGGCAAAGGAAATAGCCAGTGCAAAGGCACTGGGGCAGAAAACTGCCTGGCATGTTCAAGGAACAAGGAGACCAGAGGCTGAAGATGGGCAAGTGAAGGAGAGAGTCCTAGGAGATGAGGGCAGCTGGTACAAAGACTGACCTTTCCTTTTAACCCTGAATTTGATTTTTCATTAAGATGAATGGGTTCACCATTACAGATACCTTTCACTTTTTCTCAAGGCTTTAGAAGGTCCTTGATACAGACTTTTTTCCCTGTGAATTATCCAATGGACATAGTTTTGTTTCCCTTTCATCGTCACTGGTCTGGGCATCCATGAAAATGCTTTGATGACATCATGGAGAGGTTATTTGAGTATTTGTTCCTACTCTAAAATTTCATCTCACTGAAGGATAGTTGGCAATGGTAACTGCTTTTACTGGCACTCCAATGTATCATCCAGATTCTCCTTCAGAAATAAAGGATTTATACCTCTAGCTGCTGCAAGTGCATTGTTTATGGCAAAAGGTAGCAAGAGAGAATATTTTTGAGTAATTAAATTGCTATGTGTCCTGATTATAGTAATGATTACATGAATTCATATATTTATCAAAATTTATAGAAATGTAACAACCCACCCCCCCCCAAAAAAAACCAATGATTTTCTCTATAGGTAAACATTTTTTTTTAATTAAATATTTTCCGGGATGCCTAGGGTGGCTCAGTTAAATGTCTGATTCTTGATTTCAGCTCAGGTCACAATCTCAGGGTTGTGGGATCTAGCCTCATGTCACTTAGGATTCTCACTCTCCCTCTCCCTCCCCTCTTGCTCTCTCTCTAAAAAAAGTAACAATAATAAATAAAATAATAATTAAAATATCTTCCAAAACAGAAAAAAAATTACATACTCCCTACCAATATTCTAGTTTGCTTTTTTACAGAAATTGACAAGCTGAACCTAAAATTCATATGGAAATACAAGGAAGTCAGAATAGCCAAACACTAAATAAGAAAGCATAACCCTGGAAGACTCACACTTAATGAATTTAAAAATTACTACAAAGCTACAATAATTAAGATAAGTGGTACTGCTGCATAGGGATAGGCATATACCTCAATGGGATAGAATGACAGTCTAGAAATAAACTTACACATCTGTGCTCAATTGATTATCAACAAAGGTGCCAAGACAGTTCAATGGGAAAACAGTTTTCTTTTCTTTTCTTTTTTTTTTAAGATTTTATTTATTTGTTTAACAGATAGAGACAGCCAGTGAGAGAGGGAACACAAGCAGGGGAGTGGGAGAGGAAGAAGCAGGCTCATAGCGGAAGAGCCTGATGTGGGGCTCGAACCCAGAACGCCGGGATCATGCCCTGAGCCGAAGGCAGACGCTTAACCGCTGTGCCACCCAGGCACCCCAACAGTTATCTTTTCAACAAATGGTGCTGGGACAGCTGGATATCCGCATGCAAAAGGATGGAGTTAGATTTCTTGCCTACTCCAAAATAATTAATTTCACAGTGGATGAGAACTAAATGTAGGAGCCAAAACTATAAACTCTAAGAAGAAAATGTATTGGTAAATAAATCTTTATGACCTTGGATTGGGTAACATTCTTAGATATGACACCAAAAGCACAAGCAACAATAGATAAAAATAGATAAATAGAACTACATTAAAATTAAATTTGTGCTAAAAATGACACTATCCAGAAAGTGAAAAATAACCCACAGAATGGGAGAAGGTATTTGTAGAACATAGATCTCATAAGGAACTTATACCCAGAATAAACAAAGAACTCTAACAACTCAGTAATGAAAAGACAAATAACCCAATTTTAAAATGTTCAAATGATTTAAGTAGACATTTCTCCAAAAAATATAGACCTGTGGCCAATATGCACATGAAAAGATGCTCCACACCAGGCATCTGGGAAATGCGTATCGAAGCTGCATGAGATATCACTTCTCACCCGTGAGGATGGCTGGAATTAGAAAAGACAGTAACCACTGTTGAGGAGAACGTGGAGAAATTGAAACTCTAACATGGCTGGCGAAATGTAACCGTGGAAAGCAGTTTGGCAGTTTCTCCAAATGTGAAGCGGACTTACCCGTAGGCAGAGAGAGCACCACGAGATGAGCCTAGAAAGCTCTTCCCCCACACCTCTGCTCAGCTCTGTGCATATCTCACGTCCATGAGGCCTTCCTGGGCACCCTGTTTGATGCTGCCTGTCCCTCATCCTACCTGACCCCATCCCCCACACTCTGCTCTTCCTTTGCTTTTTCCCATGGGCTTTCTATCACCTTCTAGTGGCCTATATGATTTATTATTTTATTATCATCTATCTCACCCTATGAGAATGCAGATTTCTCCACAGTTGGGATCTTCGTTTTCTTCCCTAATAGATCCCAAGTGCTTAGACAGTGCCTGGCATCTGTAGAGCTCCATAAATATTTGTGGAAGTAATGAATGAATTGAGATTAGAGTCGAATGAGTAAGCCAGTTCAGGGGTCCCGAAGACCACCTTCACTCAGAGATTCGCTAGGATTCGGAGGACTCAGCTCATGGTTGTACTCACAGCTGAGATGTATTACAGCAGCACCGTAAGGACGCACAGCTGGGTCTTCAGGGAAAAAGACACGGCGGAGCTTGGAAGAATCGACATACCGACTTCCTTACGCTCTCGCCTTCCCACGTGTGATGTTTCTGCCCACGGAAGCCCTGTAGAGGCTCCACACCCAGGGGATTTATAGGGTGCTGATTATGTAGGCACCCTGTGCCTAACTGTCCCAAAGTTTCAGTCTCGCAGAAGAAAAGCAGGTGTTCAGCATGAACCACATTGTTTGTACAAGCAGTTTAGACACAGGAAGCCACCCTTATCATTCGGAAAAATATTCTCTTAGTAGAGAGAACAGTTTACTAAGCTAGGTGCCTAGATGCCAGGCACATAGGCCTTTCTAAGAGAAGAGTCTCAAGCCTGCTATGTTTACTCTTTCCTAGACACCAGTTGACATTAAAATGTGATCCTTAAGTATAACGTGAAGTAAAAGAAAATGTTAGATTTCTGAACATGTTTCCTAACATAGTTTCTCCTTTGTAAAATTGAATACAGTCATTCTTAGGCAAAATATGGACCTTTTCTAGACTTCTGACTCTTTGATCTTTTAAATGTCATATCATTTAAGCTGAGTATAGACATTTAAATTCTGTTTTCTTTTATCCTTTTATAGATCTTGGAATTTCTGGTACCACATCCAAGAAGTAAGTGTTTTTGAAATTATCTGGTTTTCTTGTGACAATGTATTTAGATTTATTTGAGACTATTAAACTCATTGGAGCAATAACTCACTCTCAAGCTAGGTAATTTCAAAATTGGTTTTTATTACATTCTGGATTTTTGTTTTTGTTGTTATTCTACTGGAACCTCCAAACTGTTGGCTTTGCAATGAAAAGGGACAATCTATTTCAGGCTCGACGATTGCCACTAAGTTATCGCTAGAAATCCTTGGGAATTATGGTTTGAGTGCTTTACTAGCTTTAAATTCTAGAATCATTACACTATTCCCAGCTAACATTGGTTTTAGAAAGTCTCTCACGGAGGATCAATTTTAAGGAGAATGGTAAGAATGATAAACAATGTGCCCTTTCTTTAGATGCACATTTCAATGTTCCTAAAATCGGGATGCATTTTACAATAGATATATCTTATCGTTCACTGGAAGGCAGGTTATAGTCATGTTCTAGTTGTGTGAAACCTTCTGATGAGCCCTCTCAGATCTAGAAGTCCCATCAGGTACGAAACAAAAGACGGGTATTTGACAGAATACAGGCACACAGTATTTATGATATACTTATTTGGAATCTTCTCTAACCAGTGAGGAATTTGGTTGAGTTTTGTGACACATTGTTCTATTGGAAGTGATAGGAAATTCCTGCTACCATTGAGATCCAAACTCTAAATGGTTTTTTGTCAAATGCTTTTATGCTTTCTTAGATATAAGACTCCTTTATAATTTTTAACCTGTTCTCTCAACAACTCAAACAGACTGCTTCTAACCCCAAATTAAAGTATGTAATGAGCCACACACACACTCTTTTCCGATTAGTGTGTTTTAATATTTTTGTGTGTTTTTGCACGCTTGATTTAGGGGAGATCTTCAGTGGAATGCGGGAGAGAAAAAGTTGACTGGTGGAGCCAACTGGCAGCCGAAAGTAGCCCCTGCAACCTGGTCAGCAGGCGTCTCACCAAGTGCACCTTTGGTACGTAGCCAGCGGAGGCCAGGGTGGTGCCGACAGTTTGCCACTTTCCAAGTGTATAGGACCAAGTACACTTCGTTTAATTTTACTACGACACTGTATTTTTTCACCCACATGGAAGGAACCTAAGCCAGAGGCAATATTTAGCAAAATGCAACTTGCATTGACTTTCTGTTTAATAAAGATTGTGACCTATTTTTTATTTTCATTATTTTAAAATAGTATTTCTGCTTCTTTAGATATCAGTTCTGTATTTGCACAGTTGTGGAAACAACTTTTCAAAAGGCTTGAACATCATTGATCATTATCTATATTTTTATCTCATTTTTTGCCCAAGTTACCTGATTGTCTTCATAAGGAAGGAAAATTTTTTTTTTCTTACCAGAAAGATGGGGCAGTTTTCTGTTGTGTAAGTGGACTTTCATTATAAAACCCTATTCATTCTGCTCACCATTTTTTTAAATGGAAACTACCAACACCATCTTTTCTATAAAATTTAAATAGATTTCATTTTTGTGCATTAAATCACGATTAATACCATCATTCACTTTGTGAAAGAGCGTATCACTGGAAATAAAGACTAATTATTATTTTGTGAGATTTGCAACCACAAAAAGGACGTTTCCAGGGTAGGAAAATTTACTGTTTTCCTGTATATGCCCCATTTTTAGCAAAAACAATGTTAATCACTGTTTCCCAAGCTTATTTGTAATTTTTCACCTTGGCTTACTCCCCTACCCCTGTCTAAATCACCCTCTTCTCTAAGGCTTTCTTGATGCCATCCTCTCCTGGTTGCCTGAATTAATTCCTGACCATCACCCACCAACCCCACCCAAACAAATATGCATGGAAATGAATTAATATAAATTAGAATATAAACACTTTAGATGCCATTAAAAATAATCATGCTCCATAAATTAAATACTTGAATTTTAGAATTTAAAATGTTTTCTTTTAAATAGCATGATAAATAGTAATGTTTTATATATAAACAGTTTTATTATAGTTTTATAAATAAAAATAAGTTTAAACCAATAAGAAAAAGGCCTTTTGAACTAAAATTTACCATTAAACAATACTAATAGTTTTAATCAAATTACAGTTTATACCATAGTTTCTATAAGAAAAAACATTCTGTGCTCGGCCTTCAGTTCTCAAAACCTCTAGTCTCCTCACCCAACCCCATGGTTGTTAGAGGGAAATTTAAGGACTAATATTCTCTGTCTTTGGTGAACTCAGAGTCCAAAAGATCTTAATTTTAAGGTGTAATTTCTAACAAATAACAATGAGAAAATTGCCTATTGTATCTAGGTATTTATCTCTTTATCTTTGCATTATCTTAAAACAATGTTTAAGAGAACCATATGTAGCTACAAACTAAGGAGTTCCATTTTAATTTTACAAAGGATACTTAGTAAAAAACTATATATCTCTTAAACTGACCTATGCCTAAGATGACCATATAATTTATTGTCCAAACCAGGACTCATTTTGAGAGTGAAAGGGAGCATAGTCATTACCCTGGACCTCAAGTATTTACCCGTAGCTGGTGGCCCAGATAGATGCTGAGACCATAAGCTGATAGTCTCTGTCTTAGGGGGCTGCACTCCATTCTCAGAAACAAACATTTGAGAGCTACTATCTTGTCGTAGATAGAGGGAGAGAGAGTCAATAAATGTAAATAGAATCCCTAAAGAAAGAAAGAGCTTCTTTAGAACTGATCTTATAAATCTCTGAATGCCACATATTGAAACTTCACAATTTATATTATCATTACCAAGTTAAAGGAACTAATTTTCCTATTCTCTTCTTTGCAAAATTAGAGAGGCGCCATGTGTTCTGAGAAGTTTATACTTTAGCGGTGTTGCCCTTATCAGCAGGATAAAGCTTCAGTTGTTTATAACCTGGTTGATTTCAGAACTGTCATGGTGATAGATGCTAACAGAGTCTAAGGAAAGGGTGGTGAGAATATGGGTACTTGGCACATCAACTGTAGGCTGAAGTGAAGGTGGAAAGGAAGACAAAAAAGAGAATGTCAAGTAGAATGCACACATCTGGTGATCATTGTGAATGAAGCCAGAAGACAGTGGTTGTCAAGTTTTCTTTATGGGGCAGTTCACTAAACAATGAGGCTGTTTAACCAGGAAGCAGACAAGGGAGCACTACTTCAAAAATATTATTCAGGGACCCCTGGGTGGCTCAGTCCATTAAGTATAGGACTCTTGATTTCGGCTCAGGTCATGATCTCAAGGTCATGAGACGGAGCCCCACATTGGCCTCTGCACTGCGTGTGGAGCCTGCTTAAGATGCTCTCCTTCTCACTCTGCCCCTCCCTTCTCTCTCTCTCTCAAAAACAAAAACAAAAACCAGTATTAAGTTGGAGAGCTTACTTGGTCAACACATCTGAGATCAAGACTTTAACCATACAAGGTTAAGAATTCATCAGATACTTAACAGCTGTGTTGCTTCTTCAGGACAAGGCCGCTAAGTATCTGATTGGCAGGCACCATCACGGAGAATGAGATTAATATTCTCATTGTTTTTAAAACTCCAAAACTCCTTATTTTTATTTATGAAGTAGAAGACTTTAAGTTGTTTGTGGTTAAACTCCAGAAAGTAACAGAAGTACGCTTTAGCATGAAGTATCCACAACAGCTGTGGAAAGAGACACTAGAACAACAGAAATAATTTATCAGGAGGGCAGAGTTACGTGTAGTTCTGTTTCTTTTATTTATTTTCCTTGACATTTTAGGCAACAATATAAAGGCGGTCTAATGCAGAGTTATTTTATCTTTATTAAGATAAAATCTTAGATGCAGTCTATGTAAATTTACTGCCCTTTATCCCATTTGCTGCGAAGCTCTTCTTTAACAAAGCTCTGGCTTTGCTTTTACTTAAATTATTCTGGCTTAATTATGTAAGGTGGCCTCTGGCTTCTTCCCTCCAGCCAGTTCTTTCATAAAAGGTCTCTTCCACTTTCCTATTCCTTAGAATATGTTTGAGTCTCTTTTTCTAAGAATATTCAAGAAAAAGAGGGAGACTAAAATAAAGCTTAAGCCTCAGAAGCAGCGAGGCCGTGTTTCCGTATCTCCTGGTAATCTGTAGAGCTCTCCTTTCAGGTGGGAGATGAAGGGCAGATGTGAGGGTGAGACCCTCTGCGGCCTTTTACAGTTTGTACTGATAGACAAGAGCTGAGGTTACTCTTCCGGTTTGTTTCAAATCCCCCTCGGTTGCTGCTCGGAGGTGCAGCTCTAGAATTAGAGCACAGAACTCAAGTTAGATCTAAAAATCATAACGACCTGGACACTTGAAATAGGTCTCCTGGCAGGGCTCCGTCATCATGCCCATCAAGACCCCTGTGTTTCCACGGCTGCTGCTTCCTGTTTTCCAGTGCACAACAGACCTCTTAAGTTTTCATCACACAAACGAGGAAGATACTTGGAATTCAGAAATACATGCATTTGGCAAGAGAACACAGAATCTACAATTCTTTCCCTAAAAACAACTAATCTTTATATGCCTGCAAATCAAACACTCAGTTGAATGTTGAAAAAGAAAACAATTAAAAAAAAAAAACCTTAGGATAAATAATATTTGAGGGGTAAATTATTAAGAGTTAATATATTTGAGCAAAATAGCAAACTTAGACTACCTCTAAATAATTTGACCCGTTTATTTGATCAGAATTTCTACAAGTTCATTTCATCTTGATAACCAATAAAAACCTTTTTTCTTTCATAGCCTGTAGTTCTAATGATAACAATTCTGGTAAATAATACAGTTATCACTGTATGATACAGTCCTGGTGAATGATAGGATTCTGGGTCTGGTGAATTGTCTACCACCTAACCTGTTGAAATGATGAGTAAAGAGTGAATCTGAAAATAGAAGACCTGAAGGGTAGGGGAGGAAAAGTAACTTTCCCTCTAACTTTCTAAATTCTTGGCTGAGATTCTTATAATAAAAGGTTAGCAAGAGAAAAACAGAAGTTTATTAACAGGTATACCATATATATATATATATATATATGTGTGTGTGTGTGTGTGTGTGTATACACACACACACACACACACACAGGAGATACCTAAGGAAAAATGAGTAACTCCCCAGCGTAGCCTAAGCCACTGGCTTCTACACCGTCTGCAGCGGAAGACAAAAGCAAGCAAGCTGTCCAGTGGCCAGTCTGGGGGAGTTACCGGGAAAAGCAGGGTAATCTAAAGGTAAGATTTGTTGTATAGATTTCAGGCAGTGTCTTTTCCATGGATAAGATCCTCTTGGGATTTAGTCAGTCTTCTCTTCCTGGTACATTGGGAGAGACGCTGACAAACGGAGATTTCCTTTGTCATGTAGCTGTCCCTTACAGAAGTTTAACTTCTGCTCTGTTTTCAGAACTTCTCTTGCGTCTGCTGTTTCTCAAAATAATATATGCTAAAGAGGCATACTTAGGGATGGCATATTCTGCTACCCTTCAGTATTTTCAGTATTTTCTCTTTTTTTTTTATATTTTTGAGATAAAATTTACATCAACACTATATTCACCATCTTCACAATTTTAAAGTGTATAGTTTAGTGATTTTCAGTATATTTGCGGTGTTGTAAAACCATCACTCTTATCTAATTCCAGAATATCTCCATCACCCCAAAAAGAAACTCAGTCCCTTTTCAATTTCCTCCTCTCCCTATGCCCTGGCACCTGATTTACTCTGTTCCTATAGATTTGTCTATTCTGGGTATTCCATATCAACAGACCCTTATAATGTGGAGGCTTTTGTGCCTGACTTCTTTCACTTATCACAGCATTTTCAAGCTTCATCCACGTCGTAGCATGTGTTAGCACTTCATTCCTTTTATGGCTGAATAATCCATGGTTCGGATATACCACCCTCATCAACTGACGGGCATTTGTGTCGTTTCCACTTTTTGGCTATTATGAAAAATACTTCTGTGATTCGTATAGAAGTTTTTGTGTGATTATATGTCCTCAGTTCTCTTGGGCATATACCTAGGAATGGAATTGCTGGCTCATGAGTAACTCTCTGTTGAGCTTTTTTGAGGAAATGCCAAACCTTCCAGCGGCCACTTCATTTTACATTCCCACCAGCAATATGCAGGGTTTCCTTTGTGGTTTTGATATGCATTTCCCTAATGACAAATGATGTTGAGCATTTTTTCATGTGCTTCTTGGCCATTAGTATGTCCTTTTCTTTTTTTTTGAGAAATGTCTTCACATCCTTTGCCCATTTTATGATTGGGTTGTCTTTTTGTTAAGTTCTCTGGATACTAGATGCTTATTAAATATATGATTTGCAAATGTTTTCTCACATTCTATGAGTTGTCTTTTTATTTTCTTGATAGTGTCCTTTGATAAATTTGATAAATGTTGATAAACTCCAGTGCACATTTCTGTTTTTGTTGCTGTCCTCTTGGTGTCATATTTAAGAAACCATTGTCTAACACAAGGTCTTGAAGATTTACACTTACGTTTCTTTACAAGAGTTGTATAGTTTTATGTCTTACATTAGCTCTTTCACTATTTTAGACCCATTTTCATATATGGTGTGACATAGGGGTCCAAATTCATTATTTTGCATGTGAAAATCCAGTTTTCCAAAAACCATTTATTAAAGAAACTACTCTTCATTTATTAGTCTGGGCATCCTTGTCAAAAATCAATTGACCATAGATGTATGGGTTTATTTCAGACTCTTTATTCTGTTGTGTTGATTCATATGTCCGTCCTTATGCCAGTACCATCACTGTTTCAATGTAGCTTTGTAATAAATTTTGAATCCAGGAAGTGTAAGTCCTCCAAATTTGTTCTTCTTTTTCGAGATTGTTTTGGCTATTCTGGGTCTCTTGCATTTCCATATAAACTTTAGGTTCCAATTCTCCATTTTCCCAAAAGAAGCAGTTGAAATTTTGATAGGGATTGCACTAAACCTATAAAGCAATTAGGAAATATTGCCATCTTAATATTAAATTTTCTAATTCTTGGACACAGGATGTCTATTTTCCTAAGTTTTTTATTTCAACAGTACTTTAACAAATTGTTTAACAATGTTTCAATGAGTCTTGTCCTTTTTTTTGTTGTTTTTTTTTTTTTTTTTAGTAATCTCTATACTCAGCATGGGGCTTGAACCCACAACTCTGACATCAAGAGTCACACACTCTTCCAACTGAGCTAGTCAAGTGCCCCAAGTCTTGTATTACTTTTCTTAATTTTATTTCTAAGTATTTTACTTTTAGCACTACTGTAAATGAATGTCTTTGTAATTGTATTTTTTGATTGTTCATTGATAGTGTACAGTGAACACCACACTGAGTTTTGTATATTGGTGTTATATCATGCAACTTTGCTGAATTTGTTTATTAGTTCTGATGACTTCTTTTGTATATATATTCCTAAGGATTTTCTGTATATAAGGTGATGTCATCTACAAGCAGAGATTGTTTTACTTCTTTTTTTCTTCCTGGTTGCTGTTTCTTTCTTTCTTGCCTGATTGCCACAACTAGAACTTCCAGTACATCTTTGTCTTGTTCTTAAGCTTTTAGTCATTCACTGTTAATATGATGATAGCCATGCATTCTTTGCAGATGCCTTTTATTTAGGTTGAGGAATTTCCCGTATAATCTTAGTGTGTTGAATGGTATGTGTGTGTTTGATTTGTCATGAAAGGGTGTTGGATTTTGTCAAATGCTTTTTCTGCATCGAGTAACATGCTTACATGGGGTTTTTTTCTTATATTCTGTTAATACATTGATAGAGCAAACCTTACATTTCTGGGATAGCTCTCACTTGGTCATGGTATATAATTCTTTTAATATGCTGCTGGATTTGGTATGCTAGCATTTTGTCAAGAATTTTTGCATCAGGGTTCCTAAAGGATATTGGTCTGTAGTCTTCTTCTAATGTCCTTGTCTGGCTTTGGTATCAGGGCAATACTGGCATCAAAGAATAATTAGAAAGTATTCTCCCAGTTTTTTTTTTCTTTTTTGTACATTTGAAAAGGATTGATATTAATTCTTCATTGTACATTTAATAGGATTCACCGGTGAAGCCATCTGGTTCTGGGCTTTTCTGTGGTGGAAGTTTGTTACTGTTGACTATATTGCCTATGCTGCACTTTTGTTTATAACTAGAAGTTTGTACCTCCTAATCTTGTTCATCCCCACCCACCTCCCCTCTGGCAACTACCAGTTATTCATATGTAAGAATCTGCGTTTTTGTTTGTTCATTTGGTTTGGTTTTTAGATTCCACATTTAAGTGAAATCATACGGTATTTGTCTTTCTCTGTCTGATTTATTTCACTTAGCAGATACCCTCTGGGTCCATCCATGTTGTCACAGATGGCAAGATCTTTCTTTTTATGGCTGAGTAATAATCCATTTCATATAGATTCCACATCTTTTCTTCTTTATCCATTCATCTCTTGATGGATGCTTAGGTTGTTTCCATATCTTGGCTATTGTAAATAATACTGTGATAAACAGGGGGGTGCATGTGTCCTTTTGAATTAGTGTTTTCATTTTCTTTGGGCAAATAGTAGTGGAATCACTGGATCATATGATATTTCTACTTTTAATTTTCTGAGGAACCTACATACTGTTTTCCACAGTGGTTGCACCCATTTACATTCCCACCAACAGCACGGGAGGGTTCCCTTTACTCCACACCTCACCAATACCTGTTCACTTGTTATCTTTTGTCTTTTTGATCTTAGCCATTCTGACAGGTGTGAGATGATATCTTATTATGGTTTTAATTTGCATTTTCCTGATGGCAAGTGATGTCGAGCATCTTTTCATGTGCTTGTTCACCATCTATAGGTCTTCTCTGGAAAAATGTCTATTCAGGTCCTCTGTCCATTTTTTAATCAGATTGTTTTTTTTGGTGTTGACTTTTGTGAGTTCTTTATGTATTTTGAGTATTAACCCCTTATTGGATATGTTATTTGCAGATATCTTCTCTCATTCCCTAGGTTGCCTTTTTGTTTTGTTGATTTTGATTTGGTTTCCTTTGCTGTGTAAAAGCTTTTTATTTTGGTGTAGTTTCAAGTTTATTTTTGCTTTTATTTCTCTTGCCTGAGGAGACATATCTATAAATATGTTCCTAAGGCCAATATCCAAGAGGTTGCTGCCTATGCTTTCTTTTAGGAGTTTTATGGTCTCAGGTCTCACATTTAGGTCTTTAATCCATTTGAGCTTATTTTTGTGAATGATATAGGACAGTGGTCCAGTTTCATTCTTTTGCATGTAGCTGTCCAGTTTTCCAACACCATTTATTGAAAACACTGTCTTTTCCTCCATTGCATATTCTTGCCTCCTTTGTCATAGATTGATTGACCACATAGGCCTGGGTTTATTTCTGGCTCTCTATTCTGTTCCATTGATCTGTGTATCTGTTTTTGTGTCAGTGCCATACTGTTTTGATTACTATAGCTTTGTAGTATATCTTGAAACCTGGAATTATGGTACCTCCAGCCTTGTTCTTATTTCTCAAGATCGTTTTGCCTATTTGGGGTCTTTTGTAGTTCCGTACAAATTTTAGTATTCTTTGTTCTAGTTCTGTGAAAAATATTATTAGGTTTTTTTTTATAGGAATTGCATGGAATCTGTAGATGGCTTTGAGTATTATGGACATTTTAATAATATTAATCCTTCCAATCCATGAACAAGGTCTGTCTTTCTATGTGTTTATATCATCTCCAATTTCTTTCATCAATGTCATTGTTTTCAGAGTATAGATCTTTCACTTCCTTGATTAAATTTATTCCTAGGTATTTTCTTCTTTCTGGTGCAATTGTTTTCTTAATTTCTCTTTCTGCTACTTCATTATTAGTTTAGAGAAATGCAACAGATCTCTGTGTATTGAGCTTGTATTCTGTGACTTTACTGAATTCATTTATCAGTTCTAATGGTGTTTTGGTAGGGTCTTTAGGGTTCTCTATATGTAGTATCCTATTTTCTGCAAATGGTGAGAGTTTTGCTTCTCCCTTACCAATCTGAACACCCTTTATTTCTTTTTCTTGTCTGGTTGCTGCAGCTAGGATATTCAGTACTATGTTGAATAAAAGTGGTGAGAGTGGACCTTCTTACCTTGTTCCTGATCTTACGGAAAAAGCCTTCAGTTTTTCGCCATTTAGTATGATGTTAACTGTAGGTTTTTCATATATGGCCTTAATATATATATTATATATGTATGTGTATAGTCTATATATGTATGTATGTACGTATACATATTATGTATATTCCCTCTAAACTTATTTTGTTGAGAGTTTTTATCATCAACAGATACTGTATTTTATCAAATGCTTTTTCTGCAGCTATTGAAATTCTCATGTTTCAGGGCTTTTTTGATTACTGATGGAAGTTTTTTGATTAATTTTATAGTCTTTTTCTTTATGTCTATTTAGATGTTTTATGACTTCTTCAGTCAGTTTTTGTTGTCTCTACTCCCATATTTATTATTTCCTTCTTCTGCTTACCTTGGGTTTAGTTTGTTTCCTTTTTTCTAGTTCCTTAATGTGAAAGTCCAGGTTATTGATTTGAGATCTTTCTCCTGCATTTGGACTATATGTTCTTGTTTCTATGTATGCCTCAGAATTTTTTTGTTGAAACCTAGACATTTTGAATATTGTAATGTGGCAACTCTAGAAATCAGATTCTACCTCTTCCCCACAGGTTTGTTATGGTTACCTTTCTGTAATTGTTTGTTTTTTGTTGAGGGACCATTCTGAACTAATGCTTTAGTCTGTTCTTTATTATGTGTGACGATTAAAGTCTCTACTTCTTTAGCTAAGTGGTCAGCTACTGGTGAGGATAACGTACTGAACTTCCTTGAACAGGAACATCTCCCAGGCTTTGTAGAGGGGCTTTGAGTTGTGTTGGGGCATGTCTTCAGAGTCAGCCAGGCAGTGTGCCACTCTGCCTTAGCGATCCCCATCCCTTGCTGCTTGCTCAAATTCTCAGGGTCAGCTAGAGGCCTTCTCATGTCTTTCCTGAGCATGCACACAACCCCGGGCATGTGCCTGAATTTCTGAATTCCCAGGAGTATATCTGAGCTTTTTCAACTCTTAATCCCCCAAACATCTCCTTCTCCAGACTTTCCTCCAAGCTTTTTGTTTAGTCTACTGTTTGCCCTGTTATCCATTGCTTCAGACAGCAACAACTAAAACATTTGGCTGTACGTGTTTTCCACAAGTGGCTTCAGGTAACAACTTTAGCGCTAGGTGCGTTCCCAGTTTGGTGAGACAAAGACAAGGCTTTTGAGCCAGTCTTTCCAGAGAGCCACCCAGACAAGGCAAAATAAATAATTAAATATATTCTGCTCCCTCTGGTACTATTACTAAGAATGTAAGCTATTCTTTTCAAGACTACAGCTGAGCTGGAGAACAGTGGATGGATGACACTAGGGTAAGTTAAAATGCCACAAAGCTCACTATTCTTGCCAAGATCCAGCTGATTTTCTTAAATAAGTACTTTCTTGGCTGCTGCAAGCTTTCAGTTAGTTTCCAGAGTTCCAAAGTAGTTGATTCTAATAGTTTTGCCTGTTTTCCACTGATTTTATGGATTAGGGAGAGTTTCAGAGTTCCTTACTTCACCATTTTTGCTGACATCACTATAGTATTTTCTCTTTTCATTAGGATTTTGCTTTAATGGTTAAGTTTAAGGGATTGCGGTAGGGTTAGTTTTAAACATAAGGGAAATATTGTTGTGTGACTGAAAACTGTCAAACCTGTACCTGAAATGGGATTTTTGTGGTTTATTATGTGTAATCTTCTAAATGCTTCCTAAAACTTGAAATTAATTTTGGCCCTTGTGCAAATGTATAGCAGTCAAAAAGTCAGAAGTATAACACAGAAACGGGGAATCTAAAAAGGGGGGGCAGGTGCAAGGGGCACCCTGGTGGCTCAGTTGGTTAAGTGTCTAACTCTTGATTTCAGCTCAGGTCTTGATCTCAGGGTTGTGATATCGAGCCCTGCGGTGCTAGGCATGGAGCCTGCTTAAGATTCTCTCTCTCCCTCTCCCTCTACCCCTACCCCACTCTTAAAACACACACACACACACACACACACACACACACACACACACTAAAAATGGGGGGCAAATGGAAACCAAGCATTGATATGTAAATGAAGACACCCTCTTCTAATGTCTAACCCAGTACCTGTAGGAGGATATAATGATAGGAAAAGACAAGCTTGGAAAATTTGACTGGTTTACAGTGAAAGTAGAGAAGAAGCTTATAAGGAGGTACAGAGGAAGCCCAGTGCTGTCAGTAGGCTGCAAGCCGGGGAGCCCAAATAGCACCACAAACGTGAACATCAAGTTAGTAACCTTGTTCATATCACTGGCATAGTCCTAGAGCCATTTTTTAGAATTTAAAACTGAAATATATTTCTTTACATAGCCACACATATTTAAAGGGGCATGCATTTTAAAATTATATTCTGTCATTTTAAAACCAAATAATGTTGGTTCTTTTTGTTTGTTGTTGTTGTTGGTGGTGGTGGTGGTGGTGTGTGTGTGTTTTGTGGGTTTTTTTGGTAGCAAGGAGCTGTACCTCCAGCCAGTTCGGTTCCTCCGGTTGCCGGGGCCCCGTCTGTTGGACAGCCTGGAGCAGGGTTTGGAATGGTGAGTGGCGATCTGTGCTAGAAATTGTAATTGACATTTCTGAGGCCTTTGCCAAATCCCAGATTAACAAATACAGCTACAGAATATAATTCTTCCCCAAATGCAGTAATGTAAAACTTAACAAATTAAGTCCTTTTTTAGACATTAAGAAGTCTACACATGACATGATAAGATCGGCTGTAAAATACTTAAATTCTGTCATCAAAATAATTACTATAGTATATAGTTTTGTCATTTTCAGGGTAATATTTACCAAACACATTCTTAGATCAATCATCAAAATCAACTCTCAATCACTGTACTAGGACTTTTCACTTATCACTTTTATCACTAGCAAATTTTAGGGCCAGAGTCCATAAGTAAACAAGGTTTTATCTCTTCAGAATTGTGCTCACAGAAGACAAATAATCACCAGCGAAGCCTGGTTGGGAGAAGGATGCCACATGGCCAGCCAGGCTTCTACTGTACCTCAGTGATTCTCTGCCATCTGCCAGCCTCACAGCACCCATCATTCAAAATGACAAGTTATACTTTCTCACAGACCTGCATTCTCACAAATTGTCAGAAATGTTAAAGACTTAAGTGTCAGGGCATTCCCATAGTGGATTCCACTCATGCTGTGAACCGCTCTTGCTTTCCAGCCTCCCGCTGGGACGGGCATGCCCATGATGCCTCAGCAGCCAGTCATGTTTGCACAGCCCATGATGAGGCCACCCTTTGGAGCTGCGGCTGTACCTGGCACACAGGTCAGTTCTTTAATGTCTTTAGAATAATGACATCACAAGTATAAAACTGCCATGTGGCAAACTGTTTAAAAATGTTTTTACCTCATATAATCCACGTATCTGTTGCTTCAGAAGTAAAGGGGAAACATGGAAGACAGATTAGCAGTAGTGTGAGGTTTGGAGGAAAATGATAGAAGAAACTCACCATCCTAAGTCCCTCCATTCTTCTCCTACTTAAGTCAGAATAGTTCCTGAGGACAACTCGACATTTAAAGTAGCTGGGCATTTATTCCAGAAAAATGAGTACTTCTGATCCATACATAGTTTTATCATGTGTTTCCAGAACTAGCTAAACTCAAGGTTAGGGACACCATCCTCCAGGCTGCCAGTTTTGCCCAAGAATTGTGAGGCTAATAGCAGTGAGTTTGCCAAACTGCAGGGTCTAAGGGAACAGTCCCTACCAAACTACGTGTACTTCAGACACCAGCCACAAGCTTGGGAGTCCCGAGGGCTACCCCTTCACTTCAGACCAGCTGCCGGCAGATTTGAAGGTTCTCAGTATCCTAGAACAATTTACAGAACTCAGGAAAGCATGAAATTCATCACAGTTTTATTATAGCGAAAGGATACCAATTAGATCTAGCCAAAAGAAGAGATGTGTAGGGTGAAATCTGGAGGTGGAAGGGTTCCAAGCATGAATCTTCTTTGTCCTGAGGATATGTTAACTCGCCTGGCATCAACATGTAACAGTATACATGCAGTATTACCAACCCAGGAAGCTCACCTGCACTTCAGTGTGCAGAGTTTTTATTGACGTTTCCTTATAGGAATAATTGAATTATTACATTGAGTGAGTTATTGCCCATGTGGTCGAACTCAATCTGCAACACCCCAACTTCACTCAACGCCAGGCTGATATCGTGAGGCCCCAAGACCTAACAGTCTCATCACATTGTGGTCTTTCTGGTTGGCTAGTCCCCACCCTAAGTCCTCTTGTTAGCATAAAGGATCAAATGTGGTTCCAGGAACCCACCCTGCATAACAAAGACTTGCCTATTACTCAGGAAATTCCGAGGGTTTAGAGGTTACCTACCAGGATCCAGGACAGAGAACAAACCTCTCTTTAGATGAAGCCAAATTTCTTACTACCAAGATGGTAAAACATACACACTTTGTTGAACTGTTTTGCTGCCAGTAGTGATAGTCACACTGATGAGCAACCAGTTCTTGATTCCTTTTGTAAATTGCCCTGCCAAGGTGGAGGTGGAGGTAGAACCAAGAGGTTTTTACCCTGAGAAACTGACATGGATGGAGTCAGAACACCACGTTATGACTTTACTAGCACCGTGCCCAGCAAACCGAAACAAAAAGCTCAAATATATTACAGTGGTGTCAGTAAATGGTTTCACGTCTATAATATTTTTTTATTTTGAGAAGGGAGTGGCAAGAGAAGGGGCAGAAGGAAAGAATCTCAAACACACTCCCTGCTGCACAGGACTCGATGTCACAACCCTGAGATCATGACCTGAGCCAAAATCAAGAGTCAGATGCTCAACTGACTGAGCCACCCAGGCGCCCCACTTCTATGATATTTTTAACTCAGCACATGGATGTTTGTGTTGTTATCCATAGGATTCCTACTTTGAACTCTCTGAGTATACTTTAATCCTTTTTCGCTTCCTTTAGTCATCTCTAAAATCTATTATCTACTTGCTCCCAAACTTTATTGTGAGCTTCTTTAACCCCTCAAAAGCCACAGTGACCAGAAGAAAGAATGGTGGGTGTTCAATGAGATAAATTTAGAAGGTGAGAAACCCTAGCCTTCAAGGCTATACTCAAAGCACTGGCTTTGTGAGAAACGTTTCAGTCTCCTCTGAGACCATTGAACTGTGCCTTGTATTGTTTCTGAGGGGAGTGAGGAAGCTTTTGGGGCTCATAGTTGGGATTAAATTTAATCTACTTATATTTAAGTTCTAAGAAGGATCTCATTTATTATGAATGTTTCCTTGATGGTTGAATACACCTACGATTATTTAACACCTTTTTGAAAAAAGGCAAGACATTTCAGTTTTTATTAACTTGGAAGAATAATATTAAGGTTTTTAAAATCTTCCTGTATTTCGTGTGCTAAAAGCTTTAGAAATAAATTAACACAATTTTATTAAAGTAGCTGTTTTTCTTGCATGATACCAGTGTTACGTAGCATCAGTTTACATACTTAATTCAAAGAATGAAAATGAAAAATAGATAATATGATGAAAAGAGTGTCTTAATCATTTCATTGAATTTATAGTGATTTAGGAAATGGTATGCTGTATTTATAAAAGTTTTAGATTGCAGGGGCGCCTGGGTGGCTCAGTCAGTTAAGTATCCGACTCTCGGACTCAGGTCCTGAACTCAAGGTTCTGGGATCAAGCCCTGTGTCAGGTCAGACTCTGCACTGGGTGTGGAGCCTACTTAAGTTTCTCTCTCTCCCTTTCTGCCCCTCCCTCCCTCTCTTAAATTAAAAAAAAAAAAAGTTTTATATTTTCTATATCAGAGAAGCAGATTATTCTAAATAATAAAATAAATATGATTTTATAACTTCAGAAAACAAAATGTTGTTTTCCATTACTGATGCCTGGACTTTTCCACTATATCTCAATTGGTTTGGTATCATCCTTCATGATGTTGTCATCTCACCAAATTATTAATGATGAGTCAACTCTTACGTTTCTTTTTTTTTAAAGATTTTATTTATTTGTCATACACAGAGAGGGAGAAAGAGTGAACACGAGCCGGGGGCGGGGGGTGGCAGACAGGGAGAAGCAGGCTCCTATCTGAGCAAGGAGCCCAATGTGGGATCCCAAGACCCAGAGATGGTGACCTGAGCCAAAGGCGGACACTTAACAGACTGAGCCTGGACCCAGGTGTCCCTCAACTTTTGAGTTTCTTACCTTCCAAACAACTTCAACCCTTGTTCTTATCTTTTCTGATCTTTCTATGAAGAAAGATTCCTATTTTAAAAAAATGGAAACTTGATTGATAGGTAGTGCACTCAGTCAGTAGTTTCTGGACATGGGCACAAATCTAAAAATCTTTGTTTCTGGAGCTCTGTTTACTGAACCAATAAAAACATACATCACTACCCCCACCATCCCAGATTTCTGAGATTTCTGTCAGGTACAAGCATAGGAGAAGAATTAGACTCAAAGGATTCGTGTCAGTGATTACTCCATACGGATCACATGACTTTTTCAAGGCTTCAGAGCCTAACACTCCTGCAAAAGCCTGCTTCCAAAGCTTATGTCTGTCACACAATGAAATAATTTAGGTATTAATTAAACAAACAAGGTAAGTTAATTCTTTGTTGCTTTTTTAGCAAGTGCAATATGGTTCTTTCCTATAGCGTTTAGTAATTAGTCTTCTCTGCGAGCTGGACAGGGATATTGGAATTTAGTGACATTCACACCTGGGAAACTCTTTTCCATCTGAAGCAAACAGTGTCCCCAAACTTGACTGGTTTTCATTTAAAATATTTCATATGAAATTCTATATTTAGCTAATAATTTAAAGTAATTTCTTAAGTGACTTTCTGCAAGTTATTTCCTTTCAGTTTTTCCCTCAAACTCACTCTCACTATAAGGAAAAGCCATCAAAATTCCTTTATTAGTTCAGTGGTACTAATAACTCAAAGTACAAGGGCTTTGTGTGGAGCAGTTGATTGTTGCGTTATTGTACTGTATATTTATATCATCTGAACGTGACTACTTTTCTACGTCTTCCCTGACTCGTACCCATATGGTTGTGCCAGAGTCCTCAGATACTACTTTGGCTAAATCTGGTGTCACAGGATTTCAAGAAAGCTAAAGAGCATTTAAAGTGTACTTTATGAAACCAAAATTAAATGACACCGTGGCTGAGTAAACGAAGGAGATTTTGTAAACCTTTAGCCGTCTGATCCTCTGCATGTTTGTTTTCTGTGGTATGTGCTCTGCCGAACGCTTACCTGTCTCTCTGTTTGATTTCTGTTTCTGCTGTCTCGGGCTGGCTTTTCCCCACTAGCTTTCTCCAAGCCCTACACCTGCCACGCAGAGTCCCAAGAAACCTCCAGCAAAGGACCCATTAGCGGATCTTAACATCAAGGATTTCTTGTAAACAATTTAAGGTATCTAATATTGAGCTTTTCCTGTGGGCTTGTAATAATGACCGTGCAATGCTTAGCTATTTCAGGTATGATATTTGAACTTCCTGTGCTTTGAACAGATGTAAATTATTATTATTATTATTATTATTATTATTATTATTATTTGCGTGTTTATACTTTTTAAATCAGTATTAAAAGTCATCAATGAATTATCAATAAATTTTTAAAAATCTTGATTAACTTACAAAACTAAGAGGAAGAAAAGCCTCCAAGTTGTCCTGAGAAGCATAAAGATTTTACTGATAAAGCAAAAAGTTGCCCCAGCTACTTGGTAAATTAGAAGATTACCACTTTATTACCTGATGACAGGAATTTATGGAAAGCTAACATCTATTACATGGCATTTAGAAAACATCTAAAAATATCCTTGGGTACATAATTGTATTTTTTATTTGTTTATCCTTACTTGGCCTCATCAAATAAAGCTTAGATTGTTACCCTTTGCAACTTCTGTACTCAAGCGGAATTTTAAGATTTTATTTATTTATTCGACAGAGATAGAGACAGCCAGCGAGAGAGGGAACACAAGCAGGGGGAGTGGGAGAGGAAGAAGCAGGCTCATAGCAGAGGAGCCTGATGTGGGGCTCGATCCCAGATCGCCGGGATCACGCCCTGAGCTGAAGGCAGATCAAGCAGAATTTTAAATTTCTGACATTCTAGTTTTAAATTTCTAATATGACTTATGACGTGATTAATAATGGACTTATGGAAGGAAACTGATAAAGGAAAAAGTTTATTGCTAACCCCAGCACCTAACACAGTGGGTAGGTTCTCAAAAACTACTTGAGGAAAGTGGATAGGCAGTAATAACGCTGCTTGTCCTTTACACAGTACTTTTCATACCCACTTCCTCGTCACGAACTCCTTTGGTCGTCTCAGTGGGAAATCAAACCCTGTGACGTAAACTAGCCAGATACTTTTTGTCTCCATTTCACACCTAAAGCAACTGATCCTTGGCATTGAGTGATTTGGTCAAGGTCACACACCGGAAGGAGGAGTAAGAGTGTCAAAGTTTTGGGAGCACTGTCCAATGTAATTTTTATTACGCATCTTACAACCTATACGTATATATATTTTTAAAACTTTTTCTACTGCATACTAAGATTTTTGTGGATTCCTACTTTGGCTTTTTTTTTTTCCTTATACAAGGTTAATGAGAGTTTATCATTTTGAGGCTTTGACATCTCAGTCAAATAATCCCTCCCTGTGCCTGACTTTTCTATTCCATTTCGTTTGGACTGGGCTGGTGTAGGCATAAGTGCGACAATGAGCACTTCTTAGCTACTAAAAGTTCAGGACTGATTAAAGATAACTGCTGGGAGCAGCCCTTTATCCACCTCTCAGTTCAGTAAACAGCGCTCTCATCGTATGCTCAGAGCTCTGATAAGCACCTTAAACAGAAACGCTCGAGATAGCCCCTGCCTTCAGAGGTTCACAGTCAAAAGGGAGACAGACACAGACTAATTTATGAAAAAGAGTTCCCCACGTGGCTAAGTCTTCACTCCGGGCAGGTTCCCTGGCAGAGATGACTGGTGAAGCAGGGACTGGTGTTCCTGGGGACAGAGGAGGGAGTGACCTTTGCAAAGGCGCTGAGTCACGAGGGATCTCCCTCCGCCTCTATTCTGTTACTTGTTCAACTGTTGAGTGACTCACTGAACACCATAACTGAAAAAGAAGCAAAAATTATGAAAATTGCTGCCATTCCTTTTTCCCCCCCTTCCGCCCTTTTTAAAAGGCAAACTGTTCTTATTTAATAGTAAATGTTTCACTACTGTGATTACTAGTAAGTACCCACATTTCAAAATTTTGCTGATACAATTTTTATCTAAAATGACACTATATGTTAAAAGTTTTCCTAAAAATTTCTTCCCGGCTGAAACTTTAAGGAAAGAATCGTGAGAAGTGTATAAATGTGAATTTGTTATAAAGAAACCTTCTGCATGAAGATTTTTCATAGTAACAGTGAGGTAAAAATGCAAGGGAGGTGTAATATGTTTGAGGAGTGTGTCATGTTTTTTTCTAATTCAAGTGCTTTTTATCTTTACAGCTGCAATTTTTGTGACTGAATAGGAAAAAAATAATGAGTTTGGAGACTTCAAATAAAATTGATGCTCAGAGTTTCAAAGTGAGCCACCAGTACCAAACCCAATGCTTACTCGTAACTTCTCTTCCAAAATGTGTAGCACAGCTGTGAAAGTGAACATTAGGAATGTGTACTACCTTAGCCGTTATCCCTACTCTCAAAATTGTAGTGTATTTGGGTTATTTGTGTGTTGTACGATGTAAAAACAATGAATGGATGTTTCTGACGCCTTTAGTGCTTTTCTGGACCTCGCCCATGGACGGATGATGCCGCTGTTGTGTGGTGAGCCGTTTGGAAAGATGTGTCTGTGTTTTTGAGGGTTTTGATGTATATATGACTTTTGGACAAACTTAAACTCTCCCCGTAAATTCTCTTTTTCTCTGTGTCTCTGTTACAAACATAGTGTGATAATATCAAATAGTAAGGAAAACACTCTTAAATATACAAAACTTTTTCGGTGTGGAGTACATTTTTCCAATCACAGGAACTTCAACTGTTGTGAGAAATGTTTATTTTTGTGGCACTGTATATGTTAAGAAATTTTGTTTTAAAAAAAAATATAAGGGTTAACGTCCATAATAAATATTTCTCCTTGAAGCTACCTTATCAAGAATGAAAAAAATCATATGGAAAGAATTCCATATTTAATCACTGCTATATTAAAATGTATATTTTGATTATATTTGACAGATTTTGCATCTAAATTGACCTATTTATTCATTCTTGATTAAATGCACTGAAAAGTAAAGGGTCTGTTTCTATCCCGTCCGTGAAAATGCAATTAGAGATGTGCTATTCAAATGATTATGAAAGCACCCCAAGGTATATGTGTAATTTAAAGATTACTGCAAATATTTTTATTTTACTGTGGGTTTTATGTACATCTGTTAATTTAGTATTTCTTTGTGTGTTCTGTAGACTAGTGTTCTTCCATCCCTCAATTGAGCTCAAAGTACCATTGTTGTACCATTGTGATTAGAATTTAAACTAATTCAGAGAATTGTATCCTTTACTGTACATACTGTATTCTTTAATTTTTAATTTGTTGTCATACTGTATGTGCTGATGGCTTGGCTTAAGATTTTGATGCATAAATGAGGTCACTGTTGATCAGTGTTGCTAGTGGCTTGGCAGCTCTTTGTAAAAGCATATTGGGTTGGAAAGGTGTTTGCCTATTTTTCAAATTATTTAATAGATGTATGGTACCATTTAAAAGTGGTTGTATCTGAATTTACTGTGGGGATAACATACACTGTAATGGGGAAAAATTACCTAAAACCAATTTCAAAATGGCGTTTCTTTCTATTTCAGTTTAAAAACCCAGTGCATGTACGCCCTCTGAGATGCAATAAACACCTTGAACAAAGAAAATGCAAACATAATCTTTCTCTTTTTGATTATTTTTTAGAGAAGATGTTTGAAATGACACAACAGCATATACAAAATATTGAAAATTTAAAAAACATTCACAGTGAGAAATGCTGTTCATGCCAACATAGTTCTGATTATTTTACAATAAATTAAAAATAAGGGGGGAGAAAGAACATTTTAATTGGCTGTCATTAAACTGAGGACTCTGTGGCTGCTGCCAAATAAACTGAAATTCCATATTTCAAAAAAGAAAAGGATGAATTTTCTTTTAAATTATACAAGTCTTATAATGGTTTTGTAAGAATTCTCCATGGAAGTTGAAGAAGAATAAGACTTTGCATTATAGTTTACACACACAGTTGCCTGCCCATAAACTCAGACACAAAAATCTAGAAACTGGCTGACTTTATACCTAAAACTCCATTGTGACAATTACTCAAAAAGTCCAATCTCAGAAGTATTTCTCAGCTAGAAGCATATCCTTATTTCTAAAACCTTCTTGCCCTTAACTAACTAGGATTTGTATCTCAAGAACTAACTTTCAGAAGCTAGTATCTGATTATTATGATTTCTGTAGATTACATTTTGGTTATATGTTACTCTGTAGGCATTTTTTTTTTTTAAGATTTTATTTATTTGTCAGAGAGAACACAAGCAGGGGGAGCGGCAGGCAGAGGGAGAAGCAGGGTACCCACTGCGCAAGGAGCTCAATGCAGGACTCAATCCCAGGACTCTGGGATCATGATCTGAGCCAAAGGCAGAGGCTTAAGCAGCCGAGCCACCCAGGCACCCTGGGTGCCATGATGTCCTTCCACACGTGAGCCTGCCTTTCCAGCTTCACCTCCGCCTTCAGCCCCGTGCTCTGCGTGCGTGAGGACGTGGGCACATGCGCACTGTTGTCTGCGTGCGTGAGGACGTGGGCACATGCGCACTGTTGTCTGCATGCATGAGGACGTGGGCACATGCGCACTGTTGTCTGCATGCATGAGGACGTGGGCACATGCGCACTGTTGTCTGCATCGCCACACCACGCGTGAGGCAAGGGGCCACCGAGCACTTCGCTGGCTCCCACAGGGCCCTGTGCCTGACATGACCTCACCAACTCCGGCAGCGCAGCTAAATCCCACTTGTCCGTCATGGCTGCCCACCCTACTGTTGTCAGAGCGCAGCTCTTATCAACCCCCCTGGCACTTAACATTATATCATCTGCGACAGTGGCATGAGCTCCGGCCAGTTGTGAGCCTTAAAGGCAGGAAACATCCCTGTTCACACCCTCGGGAACCAGCACTTCGGCGGGAGCCGGGTAAGTGTCTGTGGGATGAGCGCAAGTAGGCTAGCTCTTGGGGGGTCCTCGCTCGCCTGGACACTGCTGGGCGAACACCGTATTTCGCACCACTGAAGAATTACTCTCCTAGGGACATTCACCGTCAAGTGTTAGTAGAGCTTTAATAGCGGTCAGCGCGTGCCAATAGAACAACTAGCATCGATTAAAAACTCGGAGATTTTGAGGCACTTTTTATTTGGTATAATGGTCGCAAGTGGTTCTCTCCGTATTAGAGCGTCTCCTTTGTTCTCTCGTATGTTATTTGTTGTACTTAAAAAAAGACCGACATTTTCAGAGAGGGGTTTGCAGGAGGAGGAAAGGAGTACACATAAAAGGAGAAATGGAAAGTCACAGAAAGATCAATTGTGTGAGGGCCTCCTTCTGCCTCTTGGGAGCCATCTTTCATAATATAGCCCCAGATGCTGCTGGTGGAAAAGGGGCCCGTCCCGCAGCACGAGGGGCACGGGGTCCCTCGTGCGGGAGCACCGGCTCGAAATAACAGTCGGCGTCATCTTCGTTGAGAAGCCACGCGGGTGTCTCTTTCCAGGGCAGCGGGTCTTGTGGTAGTTGACTGTTAATCCTCTTGCGCTTCAAGAAAAGTTCCGTTTCTCGTAGCCTTGCTCTCGCCTGTTGCACCCGTGACCCGGCTGCCGCTGCGAGAGGAAAGGGCGGGAGCTGGGCGCGATCTGGCGCCACGGTCACGAGCTGCAGCTCAGCCCTGGGCTGCGCGCTGCGGCCGCGCCGAGCTCGCCCACGTCTGTATGTTCAGACGCTTCCGAGACGCGAAGGAGTTCTGTGCCAGCCTCTGTGATGGGTGCTCTGCACCTGACTGCAGACAAGGGCTCCAGACTCCTTGGTGGCACTGCACCTTTGTACTTCTTACTGAGGCCCTCGAAACGCTTTCGTTGATATGGGTTATGTCAGTCAGTGCTTACTACGTTAGAAATTAATATTGAGAAACTTTCCAATGTCTTTAATTCATTTAAAAATAAAAATATTAAGGGCCACTTGGGTGGCTCCGTCGGTTGAGCATCCGACTCTTGATTTCAGCTCAGGTCATGATCTCAGGGTCGTGAGAACGAGCCCTGCACGGGGCTCCACACTAAGCGGTGAGTCGGCTTGAGATTCTCTCTCCTCTGTGGCCCCCCCGCCCCCTTCACACACTTTGTCTCTCTCTCAAAAAAAAAAAAAAAAATCAACTCATAGTTCAACACAGAGCTGAGGGATGAGTGTGTCAGCTGGGAAAGGGTGTCCAAGCAGGCCACAACACCCACCAGAGTTCGACTCAGTTTCCTAGAGACTCCTTCTTAGAGATTCCAATACCTAATGATACTTTTTAAGAACATAAATGGAAGATGCTGACATGATAAATGCTTTATAATAGAATGAAGTCTTTCTACCTAGAGATCAAGAAGTTTAATAAATACAATTTGACAGTGATTTAAAAAAAAAAGCTGTAAGAAATATTTAGTGATGATTGGAGATGGGAGATACTGTCGAAGTTAAATATAACCAGAAGGAACACAACATGTGCAGGTGGTAGCTCTCAGGGCTGCGAGGGCGAGATACTTTTGAATAAAGGCCTATGGCTGCCAGAGACTGTAGCCTGAAACAAGCCAGGCCTGCAGACAGCGGCACCCAGAAGGGTCAGGACCTAGAAGGGTCCCTTCCCAGCCAGTCCAGGGGGAGACCATCATCTTTTCCTGATGGTGTCCTCCACTGTTAACCCAATCTTGAGTGCAAGATTCATCTCCCCACACCCAAACATCCCATGGTTCGTTTCTCTCTCTCAGAGTAGAGAACATCCCTGGGGTAAGTCAGCTAATTTTATAATTTATAATTGTCTTTGTAAAACCTAAACAGGAAGTAAACTTTACAGCTTAAAAAGACTTATAAGTATATCCCAGGGAAATTTGGAATTGTTTTTTAAACTCTCTGCTATTTTGGACCACATGGATTTGGCACTCTACTGAAAACAGGAAATGGAGTTGTGACCATGTATGCAATATTTCAGATGTAAGCTTAGGGCCAGATTTTTAGAACACCTATTCCTTCTCAGGGAAAAAACAAACAAATTATGGCTTCAAAGCTAAATTAAAAGGAGCATCTAGTTTTTAGAACAGAGACAAAGGTGTGGTTGCTATGTGATTGGGTTCAGAATAAAATATAATTGAATGACTTACTGGGTGGTTATGTGTTAATTAAGGTTTAGTTCACTAAAAAAAACACATATGTTTATTATGTAACTCTTGGCATTGCATTCTTTGTGTATGGATGTTATCAACCTTATGGATAAATAGTCTACACAAATGTTAAACATACATGTGTAAAAGTGAATCATTAATCATTTTCTTCAAGTCTAGTTTTTCTCTCTTGATTAGTGGTCTCACCATCTACCAAGTCTTCCAAGACTCCCATCTGGGTGACATGACACCCTCAATTCTCTCCTGCATTCAGTGGGCTACTGAATATACTGAGCATTCTGCTCTCAGAATGTCTCCCAACTTGCCCTTTCCTGCCATTCCCACTACCATCTCCTTAGCACAGCAGCTCCAGCAGCCTTTTCACTGGGCTCTTTGCCTCTAGTCTAATCTCCACCCAAACCCACCTGAATCCAGCCTAAAGGGTACTGCCAGGTTTCCTTCCCAAAATACCTAACTGATCACATTTCTCTAGCTTAAAAACCTACATCAATTCCTGGTCAACTAAAGGGTAAAGTCAAAACTCTAACGTTGCATTCAAAGTTCAGAAATCTTTTTAAGGCTCGAAGTCTAGCTTGGCAACCTCATTTCTTGCCATTCCTCACCAGTAGGAGGTGCTAATCTCCTATAGCAACAATCCTTGAATACTCCCTGTAGCCTAAACACACCACTTCATTGTTTTGCACAGGCTGTTCCCCCTCGCTTGGAAGCCCTCCTCTCCCCCAGGTTCCCCACTCATAGGTTGGCAAACTTCAGCTTATCCTTCAAAACCCAACCTAGGTGTCACCTTCTCTGAGAAACCCTTTCTTGTATCATATCTGCCCACCCTGAGAGAGTCAATCCTTCTCAAATGTGTTCCTTCAGCACCTTATACTACACCTTTCCACATATTTTTTAAAATGTATGTCTGACTTCCTTAGTATGTTATGAATTCTTTGAGGAAGGGTAGAATCTAGGACTTCACTCTCTATCCTATGTGTCTAAGATTGGACTCAGTAAAAGTTTGTTCAATTATATTAAATTGATCTAACCTACATTGTGAAGTGGATTATAAATAAAAAATATGTAGGTATCTAATTTTCAGGAAATATGTAAAATTGGTTGTTGCCACAGATGGTAAAATGATCACATATTTTCAAGAGTTTTGTAAATTTGGCTCATTTCTTACCATCATAAAACAGTATTATAACAATGTTATTGCCAAAACGTACTTCCACTTTATAAAAATACTGAAAAGAATACTATCTATGTATATGATAGTTCACCACCACTTTCATTACCAGAGTCCTCGAGGTAGCTTACAAGAACACATATAAAGTTTGCAGGTGAAGCTGAGAAAACTTTTAACCTGGAAGAAAGGACAAACATCATCACCGTGCACAGAGGGAGAGCTGTGGAAGGTGGAAACACGTTATGACAGTGGTTCTCACACCTGGATGGTCATCGTCGGTACTTGGAGAGCTTCATCAAATATAGATCTCTGGGCCTCACTCTAGGGGATTCCAGGGTAGTTCTCGGGGAGGCCCTGGAAACAGGCTTTCTAAAATAATTCCCTAATAATTCCCTAGGCCGTTCCGACGAGCAGCCAAACTTGGAAACCACTAGGCTAAGGGAACCACGGAAAACCCAGAGATCCAATGGAATCACAGTGGGTAGCTCTACTTAAAAGTTATAGATGATTCCAGAGAATTTTAGAAAAGAGAAATTTTCTGAAGACTTCAAAATAGGAAAGCCACAAAAGAGTATTTTGTTTCATCTAGTCTAAAAATTGAGACGTTTAGTTACTAGTCATAAAAAAGGTGGTCCATATTGCATTATGATACAGTGGTTTCCACCAAAACCCAAGCTTTAATTTGGGGGTTTGCGCAGGAGAGAGATGCTGCCATCTGTGGGCCTATGACTCGCCCAGGACATCCTTTCGTGGAGCCACATCAGTCACGTAGCAGTCTACATGAAGAGGCACAGCTGCCCATTTGGTGGGTACGATAGTGTCGCTTAGTTTCCTAGGCCACAAAGAAAGTCTTTTAAAGTAAATGTTCTAAGAGCAGTGGCAAAATACTAAATTCAGGTCCTGTCTCAAAAACAACATGCTTTTATTTTTAGGCAATTGCTTGATAAGGTGGTACTTTTGTTTGGCAATAGAATCTTGGCATCAAGCCCACAGTGATTTTTAAAAGAAAAAAACAGTGTGTTTGTAGGTATCACAAAGAAAAATTTTTGAAAAACTTGAAGCTGTATCTAAGATGTTTAGCTGCAAGTTTTTCTAACAACTGATCCATTTAAAGTGGTTTTGAGGGAGGAAAATGTCACGTGTCCTCCCAGATCTCTCTACTATATACTAGTACATTCTTTTCTCCTACACCCTGAGATTTATGTTGTTTTGTGATCTGGTATCTGAGTCATTAGCAATAGTTTAAGTAAAGCAGGGGCGCCTGGGTGGCGCAGTCCTTAAGCGTCTGCCTTCGGCTCAGGGCGTGATCCCAGCGTTCTGGGATCGAGCCCCACATCAGGCTCCTCTGTTGGGAGCCTGCTTCTTCCTCTCCCATTCCCCCTGCTTGTGTTCCCTCTCTCGCTGGCTGTCTCTCTCTGTCAAATTAATAAATAAAATCTTAAAAAAAAATAGTTTAAGTAAAGCAAAATTGCAAAGTCTTGCCTCCTGCCAATTAATGGGAGGAGAAGGGCTGGTAGGGGGAAGGTGCTTGGGGCCCAAAGGGACTTCTCCTTACCATCCAGAAGCCTCAGTACTGTAAGGATTACTTTTAGAAAATCCCTGAATTGCTTATCTAGTTTATAAGCTCCTTGATGGGCAGTTTTTAGAAAAACATTATGTTGTTAGCTAAACCCCAGTCAGCTGGAAGCTTGGCAGTAACATAATGGGGGTGGGGGGCAGGGAGTACTAGTTTCAGAGAGCACCAGGTACATTGCCCTAATCCCCCCAGCACATGCACTACACACAAACTCCCTGTTCTTCAGGAGATAGGATTGTTGGCCTCTGCTCGTAGGAAATGCCAGTCTTTCTTTCTTTCAATTATATCAGGTAATTTCTATAATCTTCTAATACTAACTGTAACTCTCAGCATATTAGGTTTGCTGAACAGTTACTTTATACAAGGCAATCTAGTGTGGTGAGACAATTAACAGTATTTTATTGCACGTGCTGAATGTTTTCCATCGCACCAGAGTTGCTGTATCTCTATGCTGTAGTGCTAAGTGTAGGCATACGTTGGGTGCAGCTGAAACTTGCAACAGCACATTAGCATTCACAATGCACAGATATTTTCACCATGAAGGATGTTGGGGGTTTGATAATATATTTAGAAAAAATATTTTTCTTGACTTTTGAGATTAGAATTTTGTTTCAGTATAAAAACAAGTCAACTATGTAGACCGCTGATGTTTCTTTTCTTTTAAACAAGACTTTTTAAAAACTGTGTTAATGGGGCGTCTGGGTGCCTCAGTCAGTTAAGCATCCGAGTCTTGATTTGGCTCAGGTCATGATCTCAGACTAATGAGACTGAGCCCCTGCTAAGCACTCCACGCTGGGTGTGGAGGCTGCTTAAGATTCCCTCTCTCTCTCCCCTCCGCCCTTCTCCATACCCCCACTCACGTTCACACACACTCATTCTCTCTCTCTAGAAAAAAAAAAGTTAAGCTTTTTGGATAAAAAGTTTTCTATGATGTAATGCCTTCCAAAACTCATGCTGAACATAACTAAATGTAATATTGATCATGTAATTACATCACTATAAATATGACATATATTGGTATGCCTCCGCAAGCCAGTGTGGTTCATGTAACTAACTGTACCAAAATGATAGCCTCAAATGGCTATAATTTTGTAGTCTTTATACCTTTTTAAAAAGTCCTTTAGTGGTTTCCTGCATCCTCCTTTTCTGTCAGGCTGTCACTTCTTGGGACTACGGTAGACTTGCCTTGGCAGCGAGCGGCCTTCTAACAGTAATTTGACAAATCAGATCACCAAATTTATTAAAATTATTTCTAGAGCAAAAGTAACTTCATATTTGGGCCTCATATTTTTCGTGATATTTTGGACACTTGAAATTAACCCACAAAGGAAATTCTAGATAACAGATGTTAGTTGCACGGCATATTACAAATTGCTGATGAAAATAAAAGTGAAGTATATAGAAGAGTGAGGAAATGCGTGCTCACCAGGCTGAGCACGAGCCTGGAGGACGCTTCCGAGCTCTGCATTCGGTTGTGGGAGCAGTTTCCGCAGTGATCCCTTTATCTGCGCTGCACGGGTGGAAGTGTACACGCTTTTTCAGCTTATGAATCGATACGTACGGGATTCCAATGACATAAATGCGAGTTTCGGTGTTAATGAAACGTCTACGAACACAGCTGTAAGTGTGGCAGCCGCAGTGTGGTAACACCACATGGAATGCAGTCGTGGATCGTATGCTCACAGGGACTGCAGTGTAGACTGAAGTAGAGATGCCAAGTAGCCTGCTTGTCCCCAGTGCCTGATGAAAGTAAATGGATGTGAACATGTTACTGGAAAATTTTAAGTACTACTAAAGCAAAAAGATTTTAGGGGCAAATTTTGAGGCAGAGGTATCTGATTAAACGTTTCCATGGCAGATGGTGAGGACGAGGGTGTACAACGTGGGCCTGGCTCCTGTCAGTGTGTAGGCACTTTTATGGGAAACGCACACGAGTCAGGAGGGAATATGGCAAATATCTGATTCCTTGAGTGCCGTGCCGCAGTGTTCCCATGACAAACTTCATTACAAAGAAATGCTACCATTATTTAAATATGTAGCTGTAGCTTTAGCGCAATATACAACTAAGACCATCCCTCTAGCATTTTGGAGCCTTGTCGTGTAGCACAGAATTAGTAGTGCCCTGAAAGAGGAAGCCTTGAGGTATATTTGGTGATGTTTCGTAGCATGTATTGGACATGTCCTTTGTGCCAGGTACAAGCACTTGAGGTAACGATGATGAAAGTGGTGAGAAAGAGCTTGGTTGCCTCGAGCTGCCATTCCCAGGCTTTGCCTTGTTCCTCTGCTGGCTGCCGTGTTTGTGAGGTTTCCTGGGCCTGGCACAAGGTTAGGCTTCTGGCTTTTGAATGGACACCTGTTGTGGAGTGATAGTGCTCCCCCCCACATTCATATCCCAAATGTAATGCTATTTGGAAATGGGGTCTTAGCAAGGTAATTGGAATTAGATGAGGTCATGAAGGTGGTGCCCTTATAATGGGATTATCACCTTATAAGAAGAGACACCCAAGAGCTCGTTTACATTCTCTCTGAATGTCACAAAGAAGAGGTCACAGCAAGATGGTACCCAGCAAAATTTCGGTTGTCGAAGCCCCCCCCCCCCCATCTACAGTATTTTCTTACGGCAGCCCAAACTAAGACAACACCTTACCTGGAGGTAAAGCAAATAGCCTAGATTCGGGTTACAAGCTAAATTGGCCACCGTGCTCTAGACAGTTGAACTAACTGAATCAAACTGCCAGTTATAAAACCCAGAAAGAAGTAGACGAGGAATTTCCCTCCCTAGGCTTGATTTATAAGTAGAAAAGAAAACCATCTAAGAGGGTTTTTTTTCCCTTCGGTTAAATAGTGAATCAATAAAGAGTCATGAGTCCACCCATATACTGACCTCACCTGATGAGAAGATGATTTCACAATCAACTAGACCAAATCTCCTTAGTATCTTTGAGCCTTATGATTAGGGCATTAAAGAAAGAACAATTCTAGCTGGGGGAAAAAATCCATTTATTAGAAATATTCTTCCATTAATTAATTGGAGATGTTTACTAAATATAAAACTGTATTTTAAGCCTTGGCAGGTAATCTTTAAAATCAGTAGCCAAAATATATTTGTTATAGTGACACCACATAAAAGAATATATGATCCTATTTCCAGACTATTTCCAGCTAGAGATCACATCTTTGTAATGCTCAGTGCTTGGTTCAATTGTCTTACCCCAATATTCTTAATTAAGGATCACAGTTCATTTTAGATAAGAATAAATACCCAACTGGCTCGAAGAAGGCCAAAGAATTATGAGTAATTGAAACGTGGAGATTGGGATAATATTCAAGGTAAACAATGTTATTTTTGCAGAATGTAACAAACTGAACTAATAATTTAAACTAAAACAGTAAGTTATATTCCTGATTTATTTTACTAACTAACTAATATTTAAGTGGTGAAGTTTTTATTACTGGAAAACCACTTGAATGTGATGGAGAGAAGTTAAAATCTAAATTTTGGAGTTAAGCTAAATGATCTTTATGGTCTCTTCTAATCCTGAGATTCTTTCTATGAAAAACGAATTTCAAAGTATTCTTTGATCTACAAATAAAAAGGGTAATGATTTGTTTGGAACTCTGATCTTGGTCATATATGCATTTAAATCTTTTTTCAAAAAGAACATTTGGGATTTAAATAAGCACATCAAAAAAGACAAAAAATGTTGTCTCTTCTGCCCATGTACTTACCTATTTCAGCAAGAAAAATAAATAAAATGGGGCGCCTGGGTGGCATAGCGGTTAAAGCATCTGCCTTCGGCTCAGGGCGTGATCCCGGCGTTCCGGGTTCGAGCCCCACGTCAGGCTCCTCCTCTGTGAGCCTGCTTCTTCCTCTCCCACTCCCCCTGCTTGTGTTCCCTCTCTTGCTGGCTGTCTCTATATCTGTCGAATAAATAAATAAATAAATCTTTTAAAAAAAAAAAAAAAGAAAAGAAAAATAAATAAAATGAAATTCATTATTGGGGTAAAGAAAAAAATCACAAAATTTTAAAGTTCAGTTGTTTTGTAAATACTGTAGTTATTTGAATTCAAATCACTGATAAGTTTCTTCAGGCAGTAAGTCACTACCGTCCTTTGCACGCAATAGACATCATATTGTGCCTGAGTGTATTTCTTCAGCTGCGTGAAGTCGATTTCTATTTCAAATCTGGTAAGCGTAACAGGAAAAGTATGTGAAGTGAAACTTTCTGAGTAATGTAGTATACTTTAGTGGTCCTAAGTAGGTCCTGTAAGATTCGTAATTCAGTTGGAAAAGAAAAGAGAATGACAGAATAAAATAAACCCCTGCAAATAAAATAGGCTAAATTTTATATTTTTGAAAAGTACAATTTTAAGGACATCATTTGTATTCAGAATTTAAGCTTAAGCTCCAGACTTTTGACACCAAGCACCCTATGTTATTTTGAACTTACACAAATCCCAAGAATTATTTTCTAAGAATCTAAGATGAAGATTGTGTGTATATGTCTGCAAGCATGTAAGTGTGCAAAATTCATGTCAAAACCCTTTCAGATCATATAGATGTTTCCCCAAAAAAGATTTGATCGAAACTTTTGAGTCAATAGACCTATCCCACTAGCAAGCACCAATGATAAAACGCTGCTTAGTGAAATGCGGTTAGAATTAAATAAAATCATTTTTTTAGTAAACGACACAGTTAATTTAATATTTGCTGAAACCCTGTATATAAAATGTATATGCAGATATAGTAAGAGTTATGATTGATTTATTTTTTTAATGTTTATTGAATGATTTTTAAACAGATTCACACTATAAAAGAATGTATACTTGTATTGAATTCCAGCTATTTTGGACAAGCTTTACAAATCACCTTTTACCATAACCTAATCAAATATTCTTTTGCATACTAATCAAGGGCATAACTCCCCATTCTCTTAAAAAAATAACAAGTAAAATAAATTTGAACTCTAGCAGAATCAGTGATTTAGGTGAGTCATGAGAAAAAGAATGTGTGCCCTAGAAACTGCCAAAAATAGCAGACCAGAAATTAGGCTTGCAATTCCTGAATTTCATGGTGCACTCAATTGCAAATCACTAAAACCCTTTAGACATAATGGCCTGAACGAACCCACTTTTACAATCATTCAACGAATATCTGTTCATTCAAGAAAAATGTGATTAATGACTCTGTGTTTTGCCTGAAGGCAGCCACTGGTTTCTGTCTGCTGGGGCCGCCATGATGGCCTGAGCGAGTATATTAGCCTTGGCCCATGATGAAAAGGATCAGAACCTTCTTTTAAAAATTGTGTGTGTAAATTATATTCATTTTTAGGGACTTATCTAAAACCACTAGTCAGAGAAATCGCCAAAATAATATGTATATGGCCCTATTAAGAAAGCTGAAATCTATCAAGGGAAAAATGGCTCTGTCTTGAGAAAGACTAAAATTCCTGGTCCTAAAACTCGTAACACCTCATACAAAGAAGACTAGCATTAAATGATGAGGCTTTCAAAACGTGCCCATTTATAACTTGTGAACTATCCTCCCTCTGCCTTCATGAAAAGTCCACATTTTGAACATTAGTTAAATAAAAACTTGAGATCTTAAAATATCTCAGCTTCCCTATTTTTAAACTAGATACATTTCATAGAACAAAGTATTTCTCCCATTTTTAAATAATACACATTTCAGTTGATATTTTTTAAAGCAGTAAGATAGTTGCTAGCTTTGTTTATAAAGCTTGCTGTATGTTGCAACTCTTAAAAAAAAAAACAAAAAAAACACAGCAATGACTAAACCAAAGTTTCTCAGACCCAGCAGAAAACACTATATAAACACGGAGGGCATGAGCTGAATGGGTCCATCTCCAAGTAATACAAGCTGTTGTAAATTATTGTCTCTACCCGGACTCTAACCTTGTTACTGTATCTCTCTCTGCAGTTTCACATTACTGTGCCACCAGCACCCTATTAGATTCTTGACAGAGTAGGACCCTGAGAATAAGTCCATTAAGAAAAATCACATATTATTTTTAGTACCAGTTTGAAATTTTAAAGAGTGTCTGATCTTAAGAAGGCAGAAAGAAACAAGAGACTTCCCACAAATAATATTTATCACCATGTAAAGAAGAATATATACTTGACATTGAAGTGCCCATCTAGTTTCAGTTATTTGTACCTAAGTATTTTTTAAATGTATGAAAAGCTCCTCATTTGGAAAGTAAATTTATAAAAATATTGAAATGCTACTGCTAGGGTCCAAGTCCAGGCATAACCTAGGAAGTGATCTTGCTGCAATGACCCTAACTGGTGCGCTCTGCGATTCGGATAATCCAGCGCCTCGTTGCAGGTCTTTGTCAGCCGTAGGTGCAGTTGGCGTGCTCTCCGTGAATCCAGAGGCAGATCTGGGCGTACTTAAGGGGGGTGATGCGCACCGCCACGTTGTAGTCCTTCTGCACTCCGTGGACATCCACCCACTGGTGGCCTGAATAGACTGCAATGATTTTGCGCTTCCAGTTCTTTTTGTCTGGCTCTTTCAGACGCAGATAGACTCCGGAACCAGTGGAGCCGGACTCTGCGTCGCAGTATTGATAGAGGAGATCATTGGATTCGTCGGACACGCTACAAAACCGGTAGACTAACTGATCGGCCCTATCGTGATCAAATCCTGAGAAGTGGATCATTCCCCCAGGCAACTTCTTGATGGTTGGACTGATCCCCAGTTCCATGTATTTCTTTTTGTGAGCACGCTTCAACTCCAGAAGAGCGTAGTCATAATCCAGGGCAGCGTCCGCCTTCGCTCCTCTAGCCCAGCCTTTGGGAATGTGCGTATTCTTGACCCGGGTCCACTGGAAGGAGGGCCTCCCCTCAGTGACTCTCCGACCCCGACCAGATTCCTTTCCTCTTCTTCGAGCCTTGGCTCTCTCCAGATTGTCTTTGGTACTTTCTTGCTGATCACCAACATTGGCTTCTCTCCTGCTCCTCTTAGAACCCCTCCGTTTCTTGCCACTGCCCTTATTTCTCATCTTCAACAACCCTACCCTTAGCTTCTTACTCCCTTTGATGTAGTCCTTTCCATCGTGCACACAGTGGGCAGCTGTTAGAACGTGGCTGGGGGAAACGAGAATACCGCTGCAGCCCGTGGAGAGCTTCACAGCTGTGTTGAAAGGGAAATTGGTTAAGAACTTTTTGTCCAGGATGCTGAATCGGCTGTCCGTGCCATACACCTGTCTCTTCCTCCTAACAGATGCTCCTTTCATGCTGATATTGTGAGTGGGCTCCAGGATCACGTCTTGAACTTTCACTCTGGTCAAGGTTCGGGTGCCATTCTCAAAGACAGTCTCATAGGAAAGAGAATCTTCCAGATCAGAAAGGCTGGGAGCTGGGAGTTGTTTCTGGCATTCGATGCCACACACTGTACTGAGCACCATCTTAGCGTCTGCCTCAAAGGTGGGACTGGTGAGAGGGAAAGTCCTTTCACTGACCAGCCGGGGTATTTTTCTCAAGTGCCACATAAAATCCTGTTCCATTTCAGATCCATCAATGAGGGTCCACCCAAGGATGAAAAATATCCAACAAAATAGCATATTTTCCATTTCGTTCTTCTCTTTTGTCCTTAAAAATGTAAAAAGAAAGAGAAGCTTTAATAATGTTCTCTTTTTAAATATGTTACTTATCCATTTCATTTAGGCCTTGAGTTCTTAATGTACTGTCACCACAAATAGGAGTCCTTATTTGCACTGTACTTAGATTTTACTGAGATTAGATAAACACCCTAAGTAGGCACACAAAAACTTCCAAAATTAGTAAACTATATTTCACCCAATCTTCCTTCCACCAGCCCTAACCCACCTTCCCCCACCCCCACCTGCCATCTCCACCTCTACCTCCCCAGACAGCCCAACACATGGGAGGGTAAGATGGGGTGGTGAACCGGAGTCCCCTTTTGCCTGAGCCACTCTCCCTTCCTAGGTCTCCTACAACCTTATTTCCAGGTGATTTAGAAATGAAATGGCAGCAGATGTCTGGCATTTTCCCCTACACTTAGCTCTTCAAGAGCAGGGATCACAAATTCCTCATCTCTAGAGCATAAATCCCTAGCACAGAACTCAGAAAATGGTTCATTATAATACAGTGAATTTCCTTAAACCATGGTTTGCATACCAAGCTGACTGATGGTGCGATGTACCACGCACTTTTCTTGAAACCAAATTGTGCTTGGAACTACCATCTAAGCAAAGCAACATACAGAAATGCCTCATGGTAGAACTTGACTGCAGATTAAAATCAGTTGTAAGAACTGAAGGCTGTGGTCCTGAATTTGCCACTTGGGAGAACATGATCATGATTCAATATAGTCCCTTTCATCATCAGTCTCATCATCTAAGAGCAGTGCTTTTGTTAAATATTGTTTAAATTGCCAGTGTTCGAGAAATTATGTAATACCCCTTGTATTGTTTCCATCTTCTTGCCCTCTTTTCCTGCTTCTCTAGGCTCACTGGTATGTAAATGTACTTCATAGCATTGATGTTTGCATTTTTGCTTTGTGTAGGTAGGTAGGTAGGGGACAGTGGTAGCATTCCTTAGAGCAGCAGTTTCGAACTACCAGGTCACTATTGTTTGTGAGCTGCGCTCCAAGTCATTTTAAACTAATAGTTACAATATCAAGGCTTAGCATATGCTATTCATTTTATAGAAAGCTGGGACAAGTCAAGGTTAGATTATTCCTACAATGCCTTTACTCAAGATGCTTTCTGAGAAGGTTGGTCTTTTGTTTGGGTTTTGTTGGGGGGGGGGGTTGGCATGGAAAAAAAGCTAATGAGAAATGTTAGGAATGACCCACAACCCAGGGTAAGATTCTGTGCACTGTCATGAAAAGCAATCGATGTCTCTGAGGCAGAGTTGAATATGGCATCTCTCTCTCTCTCTTTTTAAAAAGATTTTATTAGAGAGAATGGGAGAGAGAGAGCACAAGCCAGGTGAGGGGCAGAGGGAGAGCACACCCCGATGAGCAGGGAGCCCGATGCAGGACTCGATCCCAGGACCCCGAGATCATGACCTGAGGGGAAGGCAGACACTTAACTGACTGAGCCACTCAGGCGCCCGAATATGGGCATCTCTTGACACAACAGAGTTCATTTGGCCCATATTCAAGTAGAGAAGTTTGTTAACACACTAATGGCATTCTTTTGATAAAACAAAAATATATAGTACGTGAACTTTATTGTTTAACACGATATATTCATTGAAACCTGACATAATTTGTATCATCACATATTTGAACATATTAAGCAAATTTAGAATAATCTTTACCATGATTTGCATCAGCAAAATTACACAGAAGTTTTACAGTTTCCATTTTTTATCTGCTCATACTTGCATGCAGAGCCATGGTGATTCTGGTTAATATTAGACTGTCTTGTTTGCTAAATAGCTTGTAATTTGTTTTACTTTGGAGACAGGACATTCTTCTGTACAGAGTGATGGATATCATCAAAAAAATCAATAAAGAAAAACATCCACACTCACGTCACAATATTTTCTAATCATTACTATGGCAAATGTCACTTTATACAAAGCAGTAATTATATTGGTAGTGATTTTGTTGAGCCAGTTAGTATTTTCTTTTGTTATCTCCAATGCAAATTTCACAATGACTATTTCATCAATTATATTTAATTGAATTGGAGCGGGAAAGGCTAACAACTTAGTAACTCTACTGAGGCCTTGAAATCATGTTTTAGTGGGCACTTCCCAAGAGGAAAAAGTATGTCTTTGTCTAAAAAAAAAAAAAGCTAGTATCAGAGAGTTATTTGCTGTCTCTTAGCCTAACAACAGAGCAAAATAGATTATCCTTTAAAATATGTGTGTGTGTGTTTGATGCTATCTACTTGATTCGTAGCAAAATTTCAATCAAGAAAATTTTTTTGTGTGTGGGCAACAAAATGTTTAAAAATTGATTATTTTCATCTAGTCCTTTATGACAACAGCTGTCCATTGTGAACTAATATAAGAATACACCAAAGAGGGTGCTTGGTTGCCTCAGTTGGTTAAGCATCTGTCTTTGGTTCAGGTCATGATTTCAAGGTCCTGGGATGGAGCTGGGGAGCCTGCTTCTCCCTCTCTCTCTGCCCCGTTTCCTCTGCTCATGCTCTCTCTCAAATAAATAAAATATTAAGAAGAAGAAGGAGGAGGAGGAGGAGAAGGAGGAGGAGAGGAAGAAGAGGAAGAGGAAGAAGAGGAAGAAGGAGAAGAAGAAGAAGGAGGAGGAGGAGAAGAAAGAGGAGGAGGAGAGGAAGAAGAAGAGGAAGAAGAAGGAGAAGAAAAGAAGGAGAAGAAGGAAGAAGAAGAAAGAAGAAGAAAGAAGAAGAAGAAGAATACACCGAAGAAGGGCCCCTGGCTGGCTCAGTCAGGGTTGGGTGACCAGCTCTTCATTTCGGCTAGGGTTGTGATCTCGGAGGCCTGGGATCAAGCTCTGCAATGGGCTCACCGCTCGGTGGGGAGTCTTTCTCTCCCTCTCCCTCTTTCTCTGCCCCTGCCTCCACTTGCACACATGCATGCGGTCTTTCTCTCTCGAATAAATCTTTAAACACACACACACACACACACACACACACACACACACACACACACACCAAAGACTAAAAGTCAGCCAAATATCCATGCTGAGAAACACAAAGATTCATTCTGTACATTTTAACACTTGATACTCATGATCCATGGAGTAATAAATGTGTGAAAGGCATTCCTAGGCAAAACAAAGGACATCTAAATTATGGTACGGTGATACTGTTTCCCCAGTTAGGTTTTATTTTTTTTTCACTGCTACTTAATTTAGCCTTACAACTAAAGCTAGTTAAGTAAAGAAAGGCAGAATGCAAGTATTAAATGGTAACGGACAAGACGATCTTTTGCTACACAAACCATTGAACTGGAACATGAATCTCAAATATAGAGGTTCCACTACTCTTTACCAAGTAAAACATGTGCCCTGTGCCATAACTCTCTAGGCAGACTTGGAAGAAAGTCCCATGTGATGGTTAATTTTATGCATCAAGCTGGCGAGGCTGCAGGGCACCCAGATATCTGGCCAGACAGTATTCTGGGTGCATCTGTGAAGGCGTTCCTGGAGGAGTAGCATTTGAATTGGGAGACTGCGTAAAGCAGACTTCCCTCCTGAATGTGGGTGGGCCTCATCCAATCAGTGGAAGGCCTGCATAGAATGAAAAGGTGTGAGGAAGGGGGAACTCTTCCTGCCTGCTTTGAGCTGGGACATTAGGGTTTTTTCCTGCCTTTAGACTCTAAATGAAACATGAACAACTCAGAAGAATGTTATTAGTTTATTAATAACATTCAACACCTGTGTATGGCAAAATAAACTGTCACATCAAGGGATGTCCAGATTACAGTCCTAGATCCACAGTGACAGTATCACCTGGGATCTTGTTAAAAATGCTAATTCTCAGGGCCCAACCCAGAGCTACTTTCCAAACTCTCCATAATAGGGGCGGGGGGTTGGACAGGAGGTGAGGTTCCCAGCTATCCATGTTTTAACCAGCCTTCCAGGGGCTGCAGATGCTCAGTACGGTTTGAGAACCACGGCAGCAGTAAAGGCCCTGGGGCAGCATTGTGAGCCACACCCGAGAAGACAGTTCATCCAGGGATGATTGTTCAACCAAGTTCCAAATGACCTCTGCTTCATCTTTGTGTACAAAACAAATTTATTCTAAACTTTGCTCTTTTACTGTGTTAGCAACTGCTGATATCAAATGGTTCAGCCATTAATAAAGAAAAAACATGCTTTTACATAACTAAGTTAATAATACATCCGAAAAGATTCAAACTCAGTAGGCTGGGAGGCAGGGTGGAGAATGAACAAAATGGGTGAAGGGGAGGGGGAGCTACAGACTTCCAGTTATGGAGTAAGTCATGGGAATAACAGCTGAGGGAATAGAGTCAATGGAATTACAAGAGTGTCGTACGGCAACCCATGGTAGCTTCACTACAGCCAGCACAGCATAACCAACAGAATTGCCAAATCACTGTTACACGCCTGAAACTAATGTAACATTGTATGTCCACCATACCTTAATTTAAAAAATTCAGTAGGCTTGCGGGCAATGCTTCCAACATCTGATGTTACAAATTACGCGCGAGCATGGGTCTGCCAGGCCCGTCTGGTGCCCTTTGAGGGAGGAGCTCTGTCGCAGTGTGCCACAGGAATAAAAGCTATGCCCACATCTATCCTTGGGCATGGGAAGGGCAGAGCCTTATAATATGACCTCAGGATCCCAGTAATAAGAGGACATGAATTTAGTTAGCCTAATTTGGCCTGTAATTTAAAACTGGACAAATGTTTAAGGACACTTGCTTTTGGAAAATCTAAGTTTGCCTTGTGGTGAACTGTCAGTGTAAGGTAAATGATAGCTCTTACTGATAGAGCAACCCGCGGTTCAGGGGACACATCTACACGCGCCCATCATCCAAAAAGCACCAACTCATTGATCTGAAGAGACACAGTCACAATTGGCGGGGCAGCCTTAACATTTGGAAAGCTTTCATGTCCCATGTCTTCCCTCATCCTCCTCCTTTTTCCTGTTTTCCATGTAATTGTGACCTTCACTGTCACTTTCCAGATGCCTTGAATTTGGGGCTTCATATTCCAATTTTGGTTAACAAAAGTGAGGTTGCAGTCATCGGTCTCCACCATGAGTCAGCGTACACACAGTAGATTATGGGTTGGCTCATGGAGACAAGTGGAGGGGAAGGGAACTAGGGAAGAAGCAAGACTCAGGATTTGTAGATGAATTCTTACCAATGCAGCAGCCATTAATCCACCTCTGTACTTGGTCTATGTTAATAGAAATGACCACACGAAACTACAAGAGATAATTTACTACGACTGTTTGTTTGCTGATGCTTTCTTGGAGGTATGATTGCTGATAGGATTGAGAATATTGGAGCATCTGTAATAGCGTCGTGGTTACGTGTATTGACCAGGGAGTAGGAACACTCGGGCAAAGTCTCATCTTTACCACTTCTCAGGCACATGAATTTGGGCAATTTGTTAAATTCGGTTTGAGTGTCCTCATCTGCAAAGTGGGGAGAATAGTAATCTGTACCTCAGATTGTAACTGTGTGGACTAAGTAAGATGATATATCCAGAGAATTATTTCTGAGCCCAGAGCATAGGAAGCAGTCAATAATAGGTTCTTTTATAATTATTATTCTACCTGAATTGGGTGAATTAATATCACTTTAAAATAGTTTATTACTTAAGCCAAAGCTATAGCAGTTACTTTTCTAAAACTAAACACCCAAATATTTTTATTTCAGGATAGTTTCAGACACACTGTCAAGCTCCCTTTTTCTTTGTTTTCTCTGTTATGTTTTTTGCTCAAGGACAGCTACATTTTAGAGACTTCCCAAATGAATGCTTTCCTAATTACTCATGTCTGTGAATATCTGTTGCTTTGTAATATATTTTTCTCAGAGCTATTAAACTTAAGTGTGATTAAACATTACCCAGCCAAAGAACACTCAAATTACATTTCCTGTGTCTTATTTATAGCCTGGATCTACATTAGGAATTCTAGAACTGCATCAGGCCCTCAGCCTAAAAAGAAACAGAGTCAGTGTCAAAATAATTACTCCAAGGGAGTGGTTTACAGTGAAATAAAAACCTAAGTTTTTGAGTGAGTCTATCTAGAGCGTATAGAATTTTACTAAGGCACGACATAATTCTATTCTAAGACTCAGTACCTCTTCTGTTTTTTGGGATTTTTTTACCCTGAGAAGTGCATCTTTTAGCTTAAGTAGGACAGGCAGACTAATGAAGGATTAGATGATTGCTCACTATATTAAATATTTCAAATGAATCATTTTTCCTGTATATGGAAAGAAGAATACTGACTTACCATCAAGAACCTGCACTCTGTGAGGTGATAGATATGTTAATTATCTTAGCTGTTGTAATCATTTCTCAATGTGTATATAAATATATACACACACGTATGTATATATAACTACACCTATGTATTTAAGTATATACAATGTGTGTGTATATATATAAATATCATGATGTACACCTTAAATATACATAATTTTGTCAGTCATACTTCGATAAAGCTGGAGGGAAAAAAAGGAAAAATAAAATTTGCACCGAGCTGCTCTCCCTCACCGGTAATAGATTTGCCTTAGCAGGCCTGCCTTTGCGCCTGGTCCCCTGTTCTGTATGGTGAGGTAGTGGTCCAAATTCACGTGGACACTCTGAGGCCATAGAACATAATTTTGCATGAACCCGACGCACATTTTCCAGGGCTGGTGTGGGTCAGGGACTGCTCAGATCAATGACCCTGGAGGGCCAACACCGATTTCCGCCTCATGTGTTAGGACACAGAAACGACTGCATAGCCACTTTCGACAACACGCCTGCGCTTTATTTAGCCCCCCACGTTTCCCACCAGCCGCCCCTCCCCACGGCACCGCCCTCACTCACATGCGACAAGCGTGTGGAAACCCGCACGGCAGTCTTCGCTCGTCCTCCGCTTTCAGCTCCACCCGCCCGGGAAAGAGGGACACGCAGCAGGGAGGCACAGCGGTCTGGCCCCGGGAGTCCCAGTCCCTGCAGACAGAGCGCTGGTTTAGGCCGAAGCTGGAGGGGAGGGGCGTGAGCAGGGAGAGGAAGCAGGTGTGAAGCGGCATCACCTGGGTTAGGTTGGGAACACTCGCAGAAGCTTTAACAGTCGCTCTCACAAACCGGGAGCAGACGCAGGGGTGCGTGGGTGCTGCAAGTGTAGCTTGCCTGAGGCCCTGGCCTAGCGTCGATCACTGACCCGAGCGCCAGCGCCGCGTGGAGACAGCATTCAGGTCAGAGGCGTAGCGGATCACCGCGATGAGAAAGTACCAGTAATTAATCAGTGAGGGGAAGCGTGTCAGTGGGCTTTGAGGGACGTATGATTTTCAGAAGGTTACTTAACGTCTCCCAACATTATTTCCTACATTGGTTAAACAGGAATGATAGTTTAGAGTATTTTTGTGACAAACTAATATGCTGTATATAAGCACAATGCCCAGAGCACAGCAGACACCCACAAATGACAGCAGTCACTCCTGCTATCAAACAACAAGAATCAAAACATAGGAAGATATTTAGAAGGGACCTCATGCATCTCTAACGGCCTCATTGTGCTATGCCCCAAAGTGGCTCCCGAAGAAAGCCCTCCGTGCTCCCCAGCACCCATGAGTATGCTCCTTCCAGGGTAAGCGGGGCTGCGCCTGTGATTTCGTGAAGCCTTCTTACGTGAGGACATGAGCTAGGACTACCCAGGTGAGGCCCATGTAATACCGGGATCCTTAATGAAGGAGGTCCATGTGGGCGGCCTCGAGAGCCTGCAGAGGGCAGGCGAACAAATCCTCTCCTCCGATTCCCAGAAGGAATGCAAGCCCGCGGACCCTCCTGACACTGACCTCCAGAACTGTAAGATAATGTGTTATTTTAAATCGCTACATTTTTTTATTTTTACAGCAGCAGTAGATAAAGATAAGAGTCTAGTTTTTACAACTGTCTGCCCTGGATGTTTAGAAAGAAAGAATCGTAGGGAGTGACCTAAAGTGGAAAACAAACTTTGGTTCAGAGACTTAGACATAAGTGAATATTTTCATTTTAAAGAAAAGCATACAGTCATGAAGTTTTTAAACTAAAAATAGAAGATCGTGTTAAAGTGTTTTGGTGGCCGTGGAGCTATACTGCTAGAGAGAGACGAGAACTGCAACAGGGTAGATAAATTTGTTTATTCGACAAACGCATACTAAGTGATTACTATGTTGTGCACCATTTCCAAGTTTCTTTCCTTGTTTAAGAACCTCTTTGATAATCCTCCCAACCTGCCGAGCTGGAGCAGAACACTTGTAAGATACCTCTCAGCTCTAAAGTCTCAGGCTAAACCACAAATGAGAAAACACCTAACTTAGTCTTGAGTGATCCTCAAGGAGCTTAATTGCTGGTCCCCGGGGTAGGAACTTTCCTGCTGTTCGTATCGCCACCACTAGATGGCAGCGCTAGCCTGCTGATGGCAAATCTAAAGTCCTGCATTTAAATTGTTTACATTCACTCAGCTATGATACAGAATTTATTTTAAAAGCATGTAGGATTCAGCAGGGGGACAAAGTCCAACTGGCTAATAATATACTAAATGGTTGTCACATATGGAATTTATCACATTTAGAAAACCCATCTGCAGGCTGCAGAGCGTATCCTGATGAACTGAAGGCTGATGATGCTATCTACAGCCAGACAATTTTCTGGCAGGTGGGTTTTCCAAAAACCATTGTAGTGCCAGCCCACTTCCACTCTGACCTGCAGCACTGCTAAATAGTCCCCGAAAATGTGCTGCAAGTCATCTCAACACAAAGAAAAATCTTCAACTTGCCAACTATTTCACATATGTTTATCAAATACTTTATATAATCCATTACCAAAGGATAAGCTCTCCACTGACTCAATGCTGAAAAGAAATGGCAAGAAAGTTCATTGACAATGTGCCAATTTCTATTCAAAATACCATACCATAGCACTATTTTCAAGTTTACTTTCAGGAATGGAGACAAAGTAATGTCTGCTTTAAAATTTTGGCAGTACTCGAGGGTAGGAAGATGGTAAAGTTACACAGTTGATGATTTTACAGTAACGCACAACTTCTGTTTCTCATCACAATAAAAAATAAAACCCCCTTTGTTTTTTAGCTATTTTTCCAGGACATGGACATTTCAATTGATGTAATGGATATGCTGTGTGTAAATCAACTTTGGGGTGAATGGCACGAAGGGAGCCCACAGGGAACCCTCTGCTAGCTCTCATAGAGGGAGATAGGAAGCACGTAGGGTAGGGCTGCTGACTTAGTCTTTCTCTTGCAAGTTGGCCTTTCAGAGCAAAGGTTGTATGTAAATGTATGAGCTTTGCTGCTCTGCAGGCTTTCAAGTGTTTTAGGATCACAATGTTGTTGGCTAATCCTGCATCAGTTTAACCTATTTGAAGCTTTGGGGGCAGGGGGGGGGAATGGGAGTTAAGCAAAGCTATAAAATAACTTTTATACCACTGATTTGGCTTTGCTGTTTCCCAGCCTCTCATCTCAGATTTCTCATCTGCAGAGTTAACAACCCCAGCTGAGGTGCCTTCGGCCTCCGGAATTCCAAGTCTGATCCTACTGTTAAAATGCAATATGCTGGCCTTGGATATTTGAGCGCTGGGCAGAGAAAGATAAATAACTGACTTGATAGGGAAAATTAACTCACATTAGCAATTGTTTATTTTAACCTATAATGAGCACATCCCGTGTGCCAAGCACTAAGCTAAACAATCTCACACTTAAAAACACGAAGAAGATTCTCCAGAGTGTACAGGTTTCTCAGTTGTCTGCAAGAAAAGTGGTCAGAGTATCCATGCTCAACCTCCTCTCACACTGAAGGGGCTCCTGTAATATCTCCTAGTAAAAATAAAAGTCCATCTACTTGGCCACTACTTTCAAGCCTAAATGTCTTATTTGGCTGGAACTTTAACATTCTCTCTTCTAAATTATAAAACAGATTCTAAGCATAATTCTCCAGGATTATATGACTTTTATAATCCTCATAGAGACAAACGTACTGGGATAAAATGAGAATTTTAGAAGTGAGAAGGATTAATAAAGAGGGGGGGGGATACTCACATAGGACAAGCAGCTTCTTTTCAAATCAGTGACCGTGTGAAAAGGCCAAAGGAAGCCAGTGGGAGTGTTTCTACAACTTTTCAAAAACTGTTTTATTATGGCAAATTTCCCAACTACACAAAAGTAGAGGGAAAAGTAGAAAGAAAGAGGAAAAAAAATATAACTCCGTATGCCCATCACCCAGCTTCAACAATTACCAATATTTTGCCAATCTTGCTTGGGCTATCTAGCCCCCCTTATTTGTATTTTAAAGCAAGTACAAGACTTTTCCATTTCATTTCACCTTCTCATTTAAAAAATGTTTTTCACCACTCCTTTTGCTGACCTGTGCAGCCAAGTTGATGACAAAGTCAGAGAGCGATTCCTGGCTTTCATAGTGACCCTGCCAGAGAGGCTTTCAACCAGAGTAGACTTTCCAAGAATGGTTTTACACCTTTTTCAATGGCATCTGTTAATAATCATAAAAATGAAGAGGGTCTCCTCTCGTACTGCTTAAGTAGAAAGAATTCCATTTAGAGTCCAATGCAAACACTGTTACTGTTAATATTCAACTGTGCGGACGCGGCGCACAGAGTTCCCTATTGGAAGAGTAGTTTCTTTGAGGACTTAAAGTGCTACGTTTGAGCTCTCTCTTTGGAGCCCTTCAGAGAAGCTTTCCTCGGGTGGGTCTGCCTTTCTCAGGGAAACGTCCAGTTCTTGGGTTTTGCCCTGTCGGGGGCTCCGTCCTACTGTGCGAAGTTGTTCGGTGCTCGGGATGCTGCCCAGCTCGAATCAAAGGCCCCCCGAGGCGGTCAGAGCGCGGCCCTGGCGAAGCCGGGGCGCTGCCACGAGCCTGCGACTCCATTCTCGGCACCACCTAGGCAGTCGTGGCGGCGATTCGGTGGAGGAGGCCGGAGCGAGCGCGTGCACACGGCAGAGATGGGAGGGGAAAGGGGGCGATGACGCCGGGCGGACGCAGGGGGGAGGCGAAGGAGGAAAGGAGGTGGGCTCGCGGAGAGGCAGGGAAGGAGGGAGGAGGAGGGAACCCGGACGCCGCGCTGGGCTGAAGGAGGGGGGTTCCTCGGACGTGCGGAGCGGACGGGCCACCACCTTTCCCCCCAGCACCGCCGTCCCCAGAGTGAGAGAACGATGCACTAGGAAAGATTCATGCGTCGATCCACGAGAGAGGTGTGTCCCCGTGATAGTGTGCATCCCTCGCACACTATCTCAAGAAGAGACTTGAAAGTTGGGGAGGAAGGGTGATGGGAGTGTGTGCGAGTTGTTCATTGGTCTCACTACCCCAGCTCTCTGTCTAGACCCCAGCCATGTAGAAGAACCCAGGCTGCTCCCCAACCCCATCCCAAACCGTGTCTGTTGGGGTCTCGCTTCCTGGGTCGTATCCCGCACAGGGCAGACCGGACTGGAGCCAGCGCCCGAAGTGCGGGCTCCCTCCAACTTCAGGCTCCCGCAGGCGCCCACGCCGAGGCTGGGCTGCGGGGTCCCTACGCGCGTCCTGTGCCGCCGCCAGGGGGAGAGCGTCAGTTTCCGTCCGTCCAGAGGCTAGTTGGCTCTATTTTCCAAGAGTTTCCAGACTCTCGCCCACCTCTGTCCTACCAGCGTGCTGACCTCGTCCTTTCTCCCGCTCTCATTCTGCTCCTTAGCACAGGTGGGGGCCGCCTGCAGAGGGAGGCTCGCTGATTCCACATCTACTGAACTGCTACAGGGTGGCCGGGCTGGGGCAAGATGCACCCGGAACAAGGACAAAAACTGGGTCCTGGCCCTCAAAGCAGAGAGATCAAAGAAGTGCACAGTATTTACAACACGAGGTCTTCGCATATTCCATAACACTTGGCTCGTTAGTGGGTTATTGCATTTCTCAAGTTTCTATACATTTTTTTAACAAAATGAGATCAGAATATATATAATTGTTTCCTGATTTTTTCACTTAGCATTTTCGTGTATGTGTATATAATTAAAATCTATTAATACTTTTTATCTGGTATAAAATAGTTCTGAAGCTCTCTGTCTCACTAATTAGGTCATAATTTTCATAGGCATCTTTGAATCCCCACCCTGTGCCATAGAACCTGGCATATAATAGATGTTGAGTATGCAGTCAACTAAAAAAGTTTGCCAGTGAAATTGAGTGAGGGGTAGTCCTAGAAAAAGCCCAGAACTCAGAGCAGGAAGTCCCATCTGGCACTAAATACCTGTGCCCTTGGCCTCAGTTTCTTCAACAGTACATCAAGAAAGTTGAGCTGTGTATGGCGGGGCGGGCGGGGGCGGTTGGCAGTCCGCACTTCTCATTGCCACAGGTGCTCTCATTTTCAGGGCCCCCTTCCTGAACCTTATACCCTGAGCACCCCCGCCCCCCGTTTACTGAGATAGAAGTGACATATAACACTGTGTAGGTTTAAAGCAAACAGTGTGATGATTTTTTACACACATGCCTTGCAAAGTGTTTACCACAACGAGGTTAGTTAACACATCCTTTACCTCACCTCTTTGTCATTTTTAAGTTGTTATGGTGAGAGCATGAAAGCTTTATTCTCACAGCACCGTTCAAAATTACACTATTGTTAACTATTGTCATTGTGCGGTCCACTAGACCCCTGAAACTTAACCATCTTACACCTGAAGGTTTATACCGTTTGACCAGCATCTCCCCATTTCCCCCACCCTCAGCCTTTGGCAACCACTCCATTCTACTCTGCTTCTGTGAACCAGTGTTGTTAGATTCTAGTGCTCTCAAGTCTATCCATGTTGTCTCAAATGGCAAGATTTCTTTTTTACGGCTGAATAATATCCCGTTAAATTTATAAAAATGCATAATTATTTTATTTTGTGTATATTTATATATAGAAAACATTTTCTTTATCCATTCACCTGTCAAAGGACACTTATGTTGCTTCCATGTCTTGGCTGCTATGAATAATGCCGCAGTGAGTATGAGTGTGCAGATCATCTCTTTGAAATAGTGACTTCATCTCCTTCACACATACCCAGAGTGGAATTGCTGGATCCTAGGGTAGCTCTCTTTTTAATTTTCTGAGGAAACTCCATACTGTTTTCTAGAGTGACTGCACCAATTTGTCTTCCTACCATCAGTGAAACCAGGGTTCCCTTTTCTCCCCATCCTCCTCAGCATTTGTTATCCTGTATCTTTTTAGATAACAGCCATTCTAATGGGTGTGAGATGATATTTGTTTCATTGTGGTTTTAATTGCATTCCTCTGATGGTTAGTGATATTGAGTTCATTTTCATGTACAATTTGTATATCTTCTTTGGAATAATGTCCTTTCAAGTCCTCTACCCATTTTTCAATCAGATAATTTGGGGTTTTTTTGCTATTGGATCATATGAGCTCCTTAAATATTTTGGATATTAACCCTTTATCAGATACCTGGTTTGCAAATATTTTCTCCCATTCAATAGGCTGTCTTTGCTTCCTGTTGATGGTTTCCCTTGCTGTACAGAAGCGTTTACTTGAATATTATTCCACTTACTTATTTTTACTTTCATTGCTTGTACTTTTGGTGTCAAATCCGAAAAGCTGTTGCCAAGACCAACGTCAAGTAGCTTTCTCCCTGTGTTTTCTTCTAGGATTTTTATGGTTTCAAAGCCTACTTTTAAGTCCTTACTCCATTTTGTGTTAATTTTTGTGTGTGGTGTAAGATAAGGGTCTAACTTCATTCTTTTGCATGTGGATATCCAGTTTTCCTAACACCGTTGAAGGGACCATCCTTTCTTGAGTATCCTTAGCTTTCTTGTCAAATACTGGTTGACTATGTATTTGTGGGTTTATTTCTGGGCTCTCAATTCTGTTCCTTGATGAATGTGTCTGTTTTTGTGCCAGTACCATCCTGTTTTGATTACTATAGGTTGGTACTATAGTTTGAAATCAGGAATTGTGATATCTCTAGCCTTGTTCTTTCTCCAGATTGCTTTGGCTATTTGGTGTTTTGTGGTTTCATAAGAATTTTATGATTCTTTTTCTATTTCTGTGAAAATGGCACTGAAAACATCATAGGAACTACATTAAATCCAAAGACGCCTTTAGGTACTATGGACATTTTAACAATATTAACTCTTCCTATCCATGAACACAAGATATCTTTCCATTTATTTTTGTCTTCAGTTTCTTTCCACAATGTTTTATAGTTTTTGGTGTATAGATATTTAATTTGATTGGTTACATTTATCCTAAGTATTTTATTGTTTTTGTTATTATAAATGGAATTATTTATTTTGTTTTCAGATACTTTGTCAGTATATAGAAATACAACTGATTTGTGTACATTGATTTTGTTTTGGTTTTTTGTTTGTTTGTTTCAAGTTTTTATTTAAATTCTAGTTAGCATATAGGGTAATATTGGTTTCAGGAGCAGAATTCAGTGATTCATCACTTACATATAACACCCAGTGCTCATCACAAGTGCCCTACTTAATTGCCATCACCCATTTAGGCCATCCCCCACCCAACCTCCCTCCATCAACCTTCAGTTTGTTCTCTATTGTATATTGATTTTGTATCCTGAAACTTTACTGAATTGCTGTATTAGGTCTAATAGTTTTTTTTGGTGGAGTCTTTAGGATTTTCTATATACAAAATTATGTCATTAGCACACAGAGACCCCCTTTCTGATTCAGGTGACTTTTATAATTTTTTTCTTGCCTAATTGCTCAGGCTAAAATGTCCAGTGATATGATGAATAGTGTGGTAAGAGTAGGCACCCTTGTCTTGTTTCTGATCTTAGGGGAAAAGTTTTCAACCTTTTGCCATTGAGTATGATGTTAGCTGTAGGCTTGTCATATATGATCTTTTGTTATATTGAGGTATATTCATTCTATACCCAATTGTTTTTATCATGAAAGAATGTTGAATTTTACCAAATGTTTTTTCTGCATCTACTGAAAAGATCATTTGATTTTTGTCTTTAACTCTATTAATGTGGTATATCATACATTTATTGATATGCATATGTTGAACCATCCTTGCCTTCCCAGGGTAAATCCCACTTGAACATGATGTATGATCCTTTTAATGTGATATTGAGAGGTGTCTGGCTGGTTCAATTCATTGGGTGTCCAACTTTTGATTTCAACTCAGGTCATGGTCGTGGGGTCTTGGGATTGAGCCCCACGTCAGGCTGTACGCTCAGCAAGGAGTCTGCTTGGGATTCTTTCTCTCCCTCTCGCTGGCCCTCCCCCNNTCCCTAAAATGAATGAATAAAATCTTTTTTTAAAAAAAAGTGATGTTGAATTCAGTTTGCTATTTTTTTTTTTTGAGAAGTTTTGCATGTATATTCATTAGAGATCTTCACCTGTAGTTTTCCTGTAGTATCCTGGTCTGACTTTGGTATGGGGTAATGCTAGCCTTGGAAAACGAGTTTGAAAGTATTCCCCCTCTTCAGTTTTTTTGAAGAGTTTGAGAAGAATTGGCATTAATTCTTTTTTACATATTTGGTAAAATTCACCCATGAAGCCATCTGGTCCTAGGCTTTTCTTTGTTGGGAAGATTTTAATTACTGCTTCAATCTCGTTACTAGTTATTGGTTTGTTTGGATTTTCTATTTCTTCTGGATTCAGACTTGGTAGGTTTTGTTTTCTAGGAATTTATTCATTTCTTGGGTTCTCCAGTTTGTTGGCATATAACTGTCATTAGTAGTCTCTTATGATCTTTTGTATTTCTGTGGTATCAGTTATAATATCTCCTTTTTCGTTTCTGGTTTTGAGTTTCTCTCTCTCTCTTTCTTTCTCTCTTTTGGAAAGTCTAGCTAAAGTTTTGTAAATTTTATTTACCAGCTAAGAAAACTCTAAATCTTGTTGACCTTTTCTATTTTTTTTTTGTACTTTATATTCATTTATTTCTACTCTGATCTTTGCTATTTCCTTTTTTTCTACTAACTTTAGGCTTTGCTTCTTGTTTTTACAGTTCCTTGTGGTGTAAAGTTAGGTTGTATGAAATCTTTCTTTTTTTTAATGTAGGCATTTATTGCTATTAACATTCCTCTTAGCACTGCTTTTGCTATATCCCATAGGTTTTGGTACGTTATGTTTCCATTTTCATTTAATATACTTTTTTGTTTCCTTTTTAATTTCATCTGTGACCCATTTGTTGCTCAGGAGTGTGATGTTTAATTTCCACATATTTGTAAATTTTCCAGTTTTTCTCCTGTTACTGATTTTTAGTTTCATACCATTGTGGTCAGAAAACATACTTGATATGGTTTCAATCTTAAATGTGCTGAGACTTGTTTTGTAACTAACATATGATTATCCTAGAGAATGCTCCATGTGCACCTAAGAATGTGTATTCTGCTGCTGTTGAATGGAATGTTTTATATATGGCTGTTAAGTCCATTTGATCTAAAGTGTAGTTCAAGTCCATTTTTCTTTATTGATTTTATGTCTAGATCTGTCAATTGTATTGTTTTCTATTACTTCCTTCAGATCTGTTAGTATTTGCTTAATATAGTTAGGTAATCCTATGTTGGGTGCCTATATATTTATAATTGTTATATCCTCTTGATACATTGACCCCTTTCTCATTACATAATGACCTCCTTTATTTCTCGGTACAGTTTTTGATTTGGAGTCTGTCTGATATAAGTGTAGCTACCTTCTCTCTTTGGTTTCCATTTGCATCGAATATTTTTTTTTCAGTCCCTTCACTTTGTGCCTATGTGTGTCTGAAGCTGAGCAGAGTCTCTTGTAGGCAGTATATAATTGGGTCTTGTTCTTTTATGCATTCAGCCACTATATGTCTTTGGATTGGCACATTTAATCCATTTACATTTAAAGTAATTATTAATGGGTAAAGACTTACTATTGCTATCTTATTCATTGTTTTCTGGCTATTTTGTAGTTTCTTTGTTCTTTTATTCCTCTCTTGCTATCTTCTTTTGCGAACTGATGAATTTTCTGTAGTGGTATACTTTGATTCCCTTCTCCGTATCTTGTATGCATCTACTCTAGGTTTTCATTTGTGGTTACTCTGAGACTTACCTGAAACATCTTATAAACATAACAGTCATTTTTTAAGCTGATAACAACTTAACTTCAATCACATACAAACACTCTACTCTTTTATCACCCCCCCACCACTTTCTAAGTGTTTGATGTGACATTTACATCTCTTTATATTGTGTATCCATTAACGTAGTATGATAGTTTTACAACTTTTGTTGTGTCCTTCAACCCTTATTCTAGAATTAAGTTGTCAACACACCACTGATACTACAGTATTAGAGTGTTCTGAATCTGGCTATATACTTATCTTTTCCAGTGTGTTGCTTATTTTCATATATTTTCATGTTTCTAGTTATTATCCTTTTATTTCAGCATTTGTTATAAGGCAGTGGTAATGAACTCCCTGAACTTTCGTTTGTTTGGGAAACTCTTTATCTTGCCTTCACTTCTGAAGGACAACTTTGCCAAGTAAAGTATTCTTGGTTTTGTGTTTCTTTCTTTGCCAAGTAAAGTATTCTTGGTTGTGTGTTTCTTTCTTTCAGCACTTAGAGTATGAACCCATTTTCTTATGGTCTGCAAGGTCAGTGCTGAAAATCCACTGACGGCTAAGTACAGAGGTGTGTGGCAGCACGAGGTCCAAGGGGGCGTGGCTCGTTGCCTCAGGCCATGGCCTCAGAGTCTACAGCATTGACACCTGCATGGTCCTGGGTTAGCACTGCACAGTGTCTGCTGAAGGTGCAAGAGCTGTTGGAGTCCTCAGCAGCACCTCTAGGTCCGGCAGCTAAGGAGTAGGGCAAGCGCTGGTAGTGGCCAGAGCCAATGGTACGCACATGCTCTGCCATGGGGGACAAGTGCAGCCGCCTGTGTCATGGCAGGGGCTAGTTTCAAAAACACATGTAGTGGTGAGGGCCATGGCAGGCGGCAAGGGCCAAGGCCCACGACTGCTGTACTGGCAGCTGCAGGGGCCCTAGCCATGGGCATGCGCTCCTGTGGCTGCTGTGTCTTGCCATGGGCACACGGCAGTGGAGGCTGGTGATGGGGGCTGGGCTGGGGCGTGCAAATGCACAGCTGGAGGGGCAGCTGCAGGTAAGCGCAGATGTGCAGGCCTGTAAGAGAAAACAGGGCTTGATCGGGGACCACAAACAGCCGCAGGGATCCTGGCTGTTGGCACGCGTTCCCATAGCTGCAATCTTCTCCCTGGACACTGCAGATCGGTGAAGGCCAGTGATGGGCGTCAGGCTAGTAACACGCAAGTGCGCAGCTGGAGCAGCTGGCCTTGACCGCGCACACAGTGGTGGAAGTCAGCCGCTGCGATGTTCTTTCTTTCCCTGCAGGGGGAATGCTTTCCTTTTCTCTTTTCTTTTTTCTTTTTTTTTTTTAAATTTGTTTATTTATTTGAGAGAGAGAGCAAGGGGAAGGGCAGAGGGAGAGAATCCCCAAACAGACTCCCCGCCATGAGATCATGACCTGAGCTGAAACCAAGAGCTGGACACCCAACCAACTGAGCCACCCAGGCACCCCACGGGGAATTCTTTTCTAGCCTGGAAGTTTCTTCTTGGTGTGGAGCAATGCTGGTTTTGGGGATGGGATGATGCAGGCAAAATCAAGCTGTCTTCCTTCCCTTTTTGTGCCGTTTGTTTCAGTGCGTTGCTGAAGTTTCTTTTTTTTTTTTCTTAAAGATTTTATTTATTTATTTGACAGAGATAGAGACAGCCAGCGAGAGAGGGAACACAAGCAGGGGGAGTGGGAGAGGAAGAAGCAGGCTCACAGCAGAGAAGCCTGGTGTGGGGCTCGATCCCATAACGCAGGGATCACGCCCTGAGCCGAAGGCAGATGCTTAACCGCTGTGCCACCCAGGCGCCCCGTTGCTGAAGTTTCTTAACTGGCTTCCAGAGCTCTTCCAGATCTGTTTTGTTCATGGAGAGCTGACTAGTTGTTGATCTTTGTGAGGGAACAGAGGCTGGGGCTCTTACTCTGCCACCTTGGTGACACCACTTTTCAATCTACCCCAAGCCCTATTGTACTTTATTCCTGCATCTATTTGAGGTTGTCTTAGCATCAACTTAAATTTAAAAATCAACTAATTAATTCATTTCTAACATTCCGTGTTCTGACCCAGATGCTTAATAACTCCTGCTTCTCTGGTTCAGGATTCTGGCTTAACAAAGATTCTTTCTCCTGGCTTAATACAATCCCTCAGCTTTTCTGTAGCCTTGTATAAGCAATTTAGCACCCATACCCAATTATATCACAATCAGGCCCCTTCTAACATCTTAAGTTCCCCCTTCTGGTCCTGTTAAGATGATCTTACAATTTTTCACTACTCTACAACCAGTTTTCTACATGAGAATGGACACTTTGTACTGTGTGACTCCTATCATTTTAGTAAAAAATGCATTGTAGGGAATGTTATAAATTATTTTTTAAGATTTTATTTATTTATTTGACAAAGAGAGAGAAAGCCAGCAAGAGAGGAAACACAAGCAGGGGGAGTGGGAGAGGAAGAAGCAGGCTTTCCAGTGGAGCAGGGAGCCCGATGTGGGGCTCGAACCCAGGACCCTGGGATCACGCCCTGAGCCGAAGGCAGATGCTTAACGACTGAGCCACCCAGGCGCCCCAGGAATGTTATCAATTTTTTAAAAAACACACAAGCATTGAGGTTGCTAGCCCCCCCCCAACACTCCTAGACTTGATGTTTCAATATCCTGACAATCATGACCAACGATTTTATGAAATTACTTTTAATACAACCCAACCTCTCTATTAATGCACCAATAGAATTCATAACTACCCATTCTTTGTGGGCCCTAGCCTAATGGGGACTTTGGTATAAACACTCCAGAAATGAATCAAAATGCTTGGACACATCTCGTTCCATTTTAGGGCATTGGGGATACTCTGATCTAGGAGAAGTGGTGATCCCTGTCATTGCTGGCCATGATTAAAGCTACACCACTTAGCTTTTTTTTCCCTAGACTTGATTTCCCAAGAGACTCCGACCAAAATAGAACAGCTCCCTTATCCAAAGCTAAATCTTATTTGTTATGGAAATGTACTTGGAAAGTTTTAGCAATGGAAAGACAGGAAGAGGAGACGCTTCATGGTCTATGGTCAAGGTCTAAGTGATGACTCAACCTTATAGAAGGGACATGACGTGCTGTGGCTGGAAGCTTTTCTGTTAACTTTTAATCCCCAAGTTTGATCAAAACCCTTTACCCATTAGGGAGTATGGATCTGCATGTTTAAAAACCCGGGGACTTTTGGTTAAGACAGTCTGAGTACATTAAGCAAATGTAATGGTAAGACAAAGTACAAGATAAGATGGCATTTGTCCTCAGAGTAGATGTACTCTGACAGGAGCTACCCACAATCTGCTCATGTGAGGAGTGGTTGCTGGCTTTCCACACACCAGCAGAACCACTGACTCTCACCATCCTTCTGTGTGACCTGAGGAGAGGCAATGAATGATGTGTTCCCAAATGAAGTCTGAAAATTGGGTCCTTCACTGAAGCCATGGTGTCGCCCTTCTTCCATTTGGGGCCGGCTCTCTCAGATAGGCAGGGTCGCTCTCTTCCTCCTTTGGGCCAGCCCTGGATCTGGGTACTTGCCACACCTTTTTGAAATTATTTGTTCCCATGCCTGCCTCCCAAACTGGGTTATAAGAGCCTGAAGGGCAGCAAAACTTTTGTATCTCTGGCACTAAGTGCAGTATCTGGAATTTAGATGTTTAATGAACTGAGAAAATGCAAAAGTCTCCAAGAATGGACTGGAATTAAGGATTCTCTGCCACTCTCATCTGTAGTTTAGAGAGTAGAGAAGATTATCAGAAGAAACTGGATTTCCCACAGAAGTCACTGAGACTTAACCTAGAACCAACACAAATAAGTGTGAATAAAAAACCTGAAGAGGACATGAACTCCAGGCAACATAGCTAGGATGCAAACGTTGGGCCCCAACCAGAAAGTCTCTCAGAAACAGGATTTCACAGGGCATTGTTGGAACTTAGAGACTCTTGTAAAGCTGAATTCATAGGAATGTAAATTGAGGCTAATGGGGCACAGCATTTATGCTTCAAGCTTGGAAGCTCATGGTAGGATTCTTCTATTACATGTGTTTTTATTCTGGAAATAGTGATAAATAACTAATGGACATGAGCAAGCTTTCAGTAAAGATCTTTATCAGGGTCAAAATGGTCCTGCACAAACCACACTCTTCATTGTGTATCCAATCAGGAAAAGTAAGGTTCCTCCTCCTTCTACATGGCCCCTGGATATGGCACTGAATCTATACTGGGCTCGTAACAACAATGCACTCGATGGAAATGTAGTTGACGTTGGAAGACTAAGGTTTGAAACTGAACACTACCACTTACTCGCTGTATGATTTGAGGCAAGCCACTTAACCTCTCAGAGCCCGTGTTCCCTATTTGAAAAGTTGGCATGATAAAACTTGCCTGGTTATGAGGCATAAATGCGAGAAGGTATGTGAATGTCTTTAACTGTGGCCTGGCACATGGTGGGCGTGCAATAAATAGAGCTAGAAATCCAGCTCCGTAGATCCAGAGAAGTGGTCCCTGGCGTAGAGTTGTATGGGTGACATCTGGCAGAGGTCACTACTCCACTCCCAGGGGCCAGCAGAAGCAGATTTCTGTGCCTGCACACGACTCCCAGGACAGGTAATAGACCAGGGGCCTCTAGCGCCAGCTCTTCTCCCTGTTGCGCTTGCCCTTCTGTCCTCATGCCCCAACACTCTGCCTAGATCCAAGGGCAAGTCCTCAATTAGAGCAAACAGCCCTCGTTAAGTTGGACTTACCTCCCAGAGGACGAACAAACAAGGAGCGACCACCAGAGGTCAGCGCTAAGGGGCACGAGGAGCCAGGCAGCGGGAGATGGGACTAAGGACCAGACCACAGAGCCACATTTGATTCTCAGGGGCAGTGTTTCCAACTGCAGATGTTTTGGTGTAGCTAGTAAATTGGAAGGTTACCATGAAAACCCTAATGTCTAGTTTTTGTGTTTGAAAAATTAGATCAGGCAAGTCTGGTCCACATTCGCTCCTGGTGATAACTGAAGCTAAGTAGGAGCTAACATTCAGGTCCTCAAGTTTGACGATTGTCTCCATGCCTTACTTTCTGTCCTGTATCCAGCCTAAGCATTGGTTTCCATTTGTCATCTCAAATGCATTACCATTTCTTTTAGCCAACTGGACTATTTACATGGTAGGCAGCTTCCTAAAAAGGTCAGGTCAGTTTGCATATTAAAAAGATACTCCTCGAAGCAGAAGCATTTGTTGTTAGGGGAGAGAAATGAAGTGAAAGAGAACGTGAAGTAGAAAGAAGAGCGAAGAGGTGTTAAATAGTTCAAGCTAAACATGACAGAGGTTCCAGCTAGGCAGGAGCCCTGGAGCCCTGGAGACGGGGAGAGGACCGAGTCCAGAGATGTGTTGGGGATAAAATTCAGTGAGTCCGTGACTGAACATGGACAGGAAATGGAGGGAAAGGATGATTTTAGAGTTCACAGTACGTCAAGGCTATGTACAAGGATATTTATTGCAATGTTTTTTATTTAGTAGCAGAAAAAGAGGAAACAAAGTGAATGCCCATCAAAGCAAAATGGTACCGTGGTGTACCTGTACTCTGGGATGTCATGCCACGAGGGGCAAGTCTGATCCAAACCAGCTGCCTTGGAGGGAGTTCCTCAAAACGTAAGTGAAATACACTGAAGAACTTACACCAATGATCCCATTAATATAAAAGCAACAATCAGAAAACCTAAATGTGTATGTATATGAAGATATGTATCCTTCTGTAGACACGTACGTGTGTGTAGGATTATGTGAACAAAGTAGAGGCAGGAAGATAAAAGCAAAAAAAACCTATATTATCAAATGTCTTTGAACTGTTATAGAATGCATATGAGAACCATTTTTGTCCAATTGCAAAGGTGTGTGTAACTGCACAAAAGCTGCGTGAAACGGTTGTGTGGAGTTTGAGGGACTCCAAGTGATTTTAACTTTCTGGTATTGTTATAGATTATTTATAAAATTGGTATAAAAATCTATGAACATAAAGCTGCTTAAAAACAAACTTTATTAATTTTTTTACAAATCCACAATAGACCTATTTTCGTCATAGACATGCACAAATCAAGGTACAGTTTCCAGTCATTCAACATTCCTCTCATATTAGGTGTAAATCCCACCACGGCTGTTTACCAGCTAGACGAACTCAGGCAGTTTATGTAATCACTCAGCCTGATTTGTCTTATGGGAGAAATGGGAATGACTATCCCAATCCTGAAGGGCTGTTTATAGGATCAAATAAAAGAATATGCAGGAGTGCCTGGCCCATGTTGGCTCTGCCCAGACGGTAGCCACTCTTCTCAGTGCTCTTAGGAAACACTCTCTACCCAGCTCATAAGGGTAACAGGACTCCTTCAGGCATGGCCTCGAGTTCCTCCCTAACCTCCACTGATACTTTTCTGTCCATTTCCAGGGGTGATGGTTCCTCCCCTTTTCTCTAGACTTTAGTCAGTGACTTGAAGCCTAGGAAGGAATTCTGGGCCGCGGGCCCGTGAGCACGCATCAAGGCTCACAAGTAGTTTCTTCCTTGTCCTATTTTTTAAAAAAATATTTTATTTATTTATTTGACAGAGAGAGAGACGGCAAGAGAGGGAACACAAGCAGGGGGAGCGGGAGAGGGAGAAGCAGGCTTTCCGCTGATTAGGGAGCCCGGTACGGGGCTCGATCCCAGGACCCTGGAATCATGACCTGAGCTGAAGGCAGATGCTTAACGACTGAGCCACCCAGGCGCCCCTTCCTTGTCCTATTTTTGATTGATCTCACTTCTAGTTTAAAACTCACCATTAAATTCAAAGTAATTTTCAAAACTCCTGTCTACATTTAATGAGTAAAAGCCTGTGCTTGCAGGTTTTGCAAGTTTTATTTTTGCGAGTTTTGCCACAATATTAAGAAAAAGACTAAAAATAAATGTGGGCCTTCGGTGCAACAGCATTACTAAGTGCTCAAGAACTAACTAATGGGTTTCCAGAGCTGCCCTCCCTCCCAGCCCCAGCCAAACAGAATAGAAATAGTTTGAACTTTTGATGCAACTATGGTCAAATCACTTTGGAAGAATTAAAATCGCCTTATATTTGCGTATTTGTTCAGTGTCTACTCTTGGAGAAACCAGAGGTACTGAGATATTCCAGGTAACGCTGCACGGTGTTGGCTCTGATGTTGCCTGAGAATTTCAGGGTTTTTTAAGCAAAGAAGTTACACATAAAGCTGGATAAAGCCTAACCATTCAATTTGCTGGGGTCTCTGCTTTATTTCTAAAATATATCCTTGATATAGGAAAAATATATAAACAAGTTTATAAATGTAAATCCAAGCCAACTGAAAGTTTCCCTCAAAGTTTGCTTCTGTAGCATAGAATATATTAGAATGAGTCTGTCCTGGTCCAGAGTTTTTCAGAAGGAACAAGAGAGCCCTTTATATAACCAAGAGTTTGGACTTTTGGTATTTCTTTCTTTTTTTTTTTTTTTAAGATTTTATATATTTGACAGAGATAGAGACAGCCAGCGAGAGAGGGAACACAAGCAGGGGGAGTGGGAGAGGAAGAAGCAGGCTCATAGCGGAAGAGCCTGATGTGGGGCTCGATCCCATAACGCCGGGATCACGCCCTGAGCTGAAGGCAGACGCTCAACTGCTGTGCCACCCAGGCGCCCCAAGGACTTTTGGTATTTCTTGAAGTTGTTGATTTCTTTTGTATTTTATTTGTGAGAGAATTCTATTTCTGAATGGAGTTTCCTTCTTTTTGTCTCTAAACTATACTTTAGTCTTCTTTACATCAGAATATTTTAAATATTTTAGAAAAACAAACCTTTAGTTGTGGCCACTTATGGATAAAAATTCTATTCCATTTGGTTTACCATGATTAATATAAAGACAGAAACCAACATTTACTGTTTTTATAATGCCTTAGACATTGTTCTAAACCAGGATTTCTCAACCTTGGCACTGTGGCATTTTGGACTGGATAATTCTTTGTCGCTGGGGGGTGAGGGTGCTGTCTTGTACACTGAATAAGATTTAGTAGCATCATCCCTGGCCTCTACCCAGTAGATGCCAGTAACACACATTCTTCCTCCCCCCCCCCCCCCCCACCAGTTGTGATAACCAAAAACGTCTCCAGTTATTGCCAGATGTCCTTTGAGGGGCAAGATGACCCCCAGTTAAACAACCACCCCTTTTCCAGACGCTTTGACACAAACAATTTTATTTACTCTTTAGAGCAGAGACTGAGAATTCACGTAATTTTCCAAAGGTCACATAGTGGGTTAGTGAGTGGGTTTCTAGGACTCAAATTTCAGTTGGTATGATTCCACGGCACTTCTTCTTTTAGAGATCATGCTGAAGGGAAAAAAAAGGGAAAAACCTGACTTAGGTTCAACATTTCTTAAAACATAAAGGTTATTCTGAGGTCTGTTCCTAATATTTTCTACATCTCCAAATCCCATCCTTGTCCCCAGGGTGTGCTTTGAGTTGCCAGCCCCAATCTTCCTTCCAACAAATCCCTCATTCTTCTCTGAGAGATCTAAGTTCTTTGACATGAGGGGTTGTTGTGTGTGTGTGTTTTTTTTCCCCAGCTTTTTCCTCTTCACCTCAAAATTCTTTTGTGATGGTTAATTTTATATGTCAACTTGACTAGGCTGTGCTACCCAGATATTTGGTCAAACATTCTAGATATTTCTATGAAAGTATTTTTTAGATGAAATTAACACTCAAGGCAATAGAGTTTCAGTAAAGCAGATTGCCCTCCATGATGTGGGTGGGTCTCTGGAAGAAGAGGGGGTTCTGCCAGCAGATCACATTAGGGCTCGAAATGCAATTCTTGTCTGGGTCTCCAGCCTGTCAGCCTACCCTGAAGATTTTGGGTTTGCCAAGCCTCCACAATCCCATAAACCCATTCCTTAAGGTAAATCGTCATCTCTATATGTACATCCTATTGGTTCTGTTTCTCTGGAGAACCCTGATACATGCCCCTCTCTGAAGAGCCCTTCCCCTGAAGCTGTTTTGCATTGAAGCCCAAACACCCTTCACAAAGTCAGCATTACAAGCCTCTCTCCCACGCCTGCTGGTGGTGTTCTTACCATACGATGTTTGAAATGTTGGGATTTCTGTACTGTGAAATAAGGACCTTCTGTATTTCATTGTTACATTTCCAAAATATGTCTAGCACAATAACTTGAATATTGTGGATAATTAAGCTTATTCATTTGAAATGTCAAAAGTTTTCTCTAAGGTTGAAAACATCTGAAAACAGTGCAACAATAAACATTGCCTTTTGATATTACTGGACTTAGATGTTTGAATTTGAGCTCTGTTTATTGAAAACATCCTTTTGGGGAGGTGCCTGGCTGGCTCATTTGGAAGAACATGTGACTCTTGATCTCGGGGTCCTGAGTTTGAGCCCCACAATGGGTGTAAAGATTACTTAAATTAAAAAAAAAACTTATAAAAATAATAATAAAAAAAAACCATACACACAAACAAGAGGTGCCTGGGTGGCTCAGTTGGTTAAGCATCTGCCTTCAGCTTGGTCATGATCTCAGGGTCCTGGGATCGAGCGCTGCGTTGGACTCCCTGCTCAGCAGGAAGCCTGCTTCTCCCTCTCCCACTCCCCCAGCTTGTGTTCCTTCTCTTGCTGTCTCTCTCTCTCTGTCAAATAAATAAATAAATAAATCCTTTAAACACACACACACACAAAATCTCCTTTTTGGGTAATTTAGTCCTCTTTTCTCTTAAAAAAAAAAAAAGTTTTTCAGAATTGCAATAAAAGAGCAACCCAAATGCAGAAAATGGTAGTTCTGTTTATGGAACTCCAAGATAAGAGAAATCATTCCCCAAATCCAAGTGGTGATGAATAGATGTGTGGTGAGTGGCTAGCAGACCCTTTTATACTTTACTACAAGTTTAACTCCTTCACTCCTGCCCATAATACCTAGTATGTCCTTATAAAATTTAGGACATTAGGGAAAAAATGAATTATGTGTTAGGTTTTTTTTTTTAAGTCAATAAGGGGAGAAAAAACACCAGGGTGCAAGAGAAAGAATACTTCTGTTGTTGGTGATAAAGTTATGTTGGATAGAATTTTGACCTTTAGGCTAAAAACTGAGATTGAGTTTTAAAGTAGAAACATTTTTACAGAATTAAAAGGAACTTTTAAAAACTCAGTGGAGGGTTGCCTGGGTGACTCAGTCAGTTAAGCATCTGACTCTTGATTTCAGCTCAGATCATGATCTCAGGGTCATGAGATCAAGCCCTGAGTAAGGCTTTTCACTCAGCACAGAGTCTGCTTGAGATTCTTTCCCTCTGCCCTTTCCCCTGCTTTCTCTCTCTCTCTCTCTCTCTCACACACACACACACAAAATAAATAAATCTTAAACAAAACAAAACAACTCAGTGGAGATTTGCCACTGATGCTTTAAAAAAGTTTTTTGCAACATTCAGAATGCCCTAAATTAAAGAGAAAAAGAAATTCCTCACAGTGACACAGACACCACAAATCACATCGTTTTCATTTTTGTATTTACAAATCACATCATTTTCATTTTTGTATTTATCTCTGGGTCTGTATTCATTGTCTATACAGATTTATAATTTTTTCTAACATTTTCTTATAAAATCTATCTCTATCCATCTTTTTTACAATCTTTTTTTTAAAATACATTTCAAAGTAAGTTTCAGACTTCAGTATATTTCACCAAGAATAAATGGGATTTACTCCAGGTATGCAAGGCTGGTTCAACATTTAAAAACCAGCTAATGTAATCTATCACATCAACAGTTAAAAAGGAAAAGTCATATGATCATATGAGTAAATTACAAAAAAGCATTTGACAAATTCAACACCCACTCACAATAAAAACTCCCAACAAACTAAGGATATAGAGGAACTTCCTTAACTTGATAAAGAACATCTACAAAAAATGCGTTGCTAAGATCATACTTAATAGTGAGAAACTAGATGCTTTTCCCCCTAAAATCAGGAATAAGACAAGGATATCCCCTCTCTCTCTCTTATTCAACATCATATTGGAAGTTCCAGCTAATGCAAAAAGGCAAGAAAAGAGAAAATAAACAGATTAGAAAGCAAGAAATCAAACAGTCTTTGTTCACAGGTGGCATGAATGTCTATGTAGAAAATACCAAAGAATGGATTGAAAAAAAACCTAAAAACTGCTGGAACCAATAAGCAATTACAGCAAGATTGCAGGATACAAGATCAATAGTCCAAAGTCAATTATTTTCCTATATGCCAGCAATAAACTATTGGAATCTCAAGTTTAAAAAAAATACTGTCTACATGAACACTAAAAAATTCTTGAAATAAATACTTAAGTATAAATCTAACAATATGTGTAAGGTCTATATGAGAAAAACTATGAAATTCAGGTGAAAGTAATCAAAGAATATTCAAGTAAATGGAGAGATATCTTTTTAAAGATTTTTTGCACTTTTAAGGAATCTTTACACCCAATGTGGGGCTCGAAATTACAAAACCTAAGATCAAGAGTCGCATGTTCTACCAACTGAGCCAGCCAGGCACTCCATGATAGCTTATGTTCATGGGTAAGAAGACTCGATATTGTCAATATATCAGTTCTTCCCACTTAATTTATAGATTCCACACATTCTCAAAATCTGAGAAAATTATTTTGGTGTCTATGAACAAACTAATTCAAAAATTTATGTAGAAAGGCAAAAGACCCATAATGGCCAACACATCACTGGCAGGGAACAAAGAGGAATGATACTACCTGACTTCAAAACTTAGTATAAAACTATAGTGATTTACACAGTTAGATATTGGTGAAATAACAGACAAATAGACCAATAGAATGAACAGAGTAGATAGTCTAGAAATAGTCCCACACAAAATAGTCAACGGATATTTGACGAAAGAAAAAAGTAATTGAGGGGAGAAAGGGATCATCTTTTCAGTAAGTGATGCTGTAGCTACTGGATATCCACATGAAAAAAAACATCTAGACTCAGACATTATACCCTTCACGAAAATTAACTCCAAATAGATTACAGATATAAAATGCACCATAAAACTGCTGTACGATAAATAGGAAAAAATCTAGGTGACTTTGGGTTTGGTGATTACTTTTGTTAGATACAACACCAAAAGTACGATCAATGAAAGAAAAAATTGGCAAGTTGTATTCCATTAAAATTTTAAACTTCTGCTCTGTAAAGGATACATTCAATAAGGAAACAACCAATTAAAACATGGGCAAACAACTTGGATAGACACCTCACCAAAGAATATATACAGATGCCAAAACATATGAAAAGATGCTTAACATCTGAAGTCATTAGAGAATTACTAATTTAAATAACCATTACATACCTACTAGAATGTCAAAAACCCAAACCACTGACAACATCAAATGCTGATTTGGGTGTGGAGCAACAGGAACTCTGTCATTGCTGGTGGGACTGCAAAATGTTACCACTCCTTTGCGGGACAGTTTGGCACTTTCTTACAAAGATAAACATAGTCTCCATAAAGTCTGGTAATTGTGCTCCTAGGTGTTTGCCTAAATGAGCTGAAAACATATGTCCATACAAAAACCTGCACATGAATATTTGTAGCAGCTTTATTTGTAATTGCCCAAAACTGGTGCAACCAAGATGTCCTTCAGTAGGTGAATGGATAAGCAAATGGTTGTACATCCAAATAATGCAATATTATTCTGCAATAAAATTAACTATTAAACCAGGAAAAGACATGGAAAAACCTTAAGTGCATATGGCTAAGTGAAAGACACCAGTTTGAAAAGGCCACGTATGGTATGTTGTGGACTGAATTGTGTCCCCCCAAATCCATAATTTAAAGGTCTAACCCCCAATGTGGCTGTATTTGGACATCAGCCATTTGGGGAGGTAATTAAGATTAAACAAGGTCATAAGGATGGGGCCCTTATTCGCTAGGACTCATGCTCTTAGAGGAAGAGATACCAGTGCTCTCTCTTTCTCTGTGTGAACACAGAGAAGCCATGTGAGGGCAGTCTAGAAGACAGCTGTCTAGACGCTAGGAACAGAGGTCGCTTCAGATATTAATGCTGATGGCATCTTGATATTGGACTTCTGGCCTCCATAACTCTGAAAAAAATGTTTTGTTGCTTGAGCCACCCATTCTGTGGTATCTCCTAATGGCAGCCTGAGCAAACAGATGCATGGTGTGGTTCCAACTATCTGATATCTGGAAAAGGAAGAACTATAGAGTCAGTAAAAAGATCGGTGGTTGCCAGAGGTTCAGGGGAAGGGAGGCAGGTTTGACTAGGTAGAGCACTGGGCGTTTTCAGGGCTGTGAAACTATTCTGTAGGACACTGTAATGGTGGATGCAGGGCATTACCCATTTGTCAAAAACCATAGAATATACAATAAAATGTGGGCCCTAATGTAAACTGTGGACTTTAATAAATAATAATGTATCAATATTGGCTCATCAATTGTAACAAATTTACCACACTGATGCAGATGTTACTAATAGGGGAAACTAGGGCCCCTGGATGGCTCAGTCGATTAAGCATCTCCCTTCAGCTCAGGATCAAGATTGGGATCGGCTTGGGACCAAGCCCCTGCTCAGTAGGGAGCCTGCTTCTCCCTCTCCACGCATACTTGCCCTCTCTCTCTCTCTACTCAAATAAATAAATAAAATCTCAAATAATAATAATAATAGGGGAAACTATGTGCATCAGTACTTTTTCTACAATTTTTCTGTGAGCCTGTTCTAAAACATAAAATCTATTAGAATTTTTCTGAAGTTAATATTCTTTTTTTTTTTTTTTTAGGATTTAACAAAATTTTATAGTTTTACCAAAAATACCACCAACTGTAAAGCTTAAAGTCAATATTCTTATCATAGATAAAAAACATGTTTTTTCCTGCCAATACCTACAATCTCCAGTTGTCTATCACATTCTTGAAAATGTTGTTGCAGTTTGCTATTGACATTTTAAAATTAAGAGGTTTTGGTGCTGTCGTCGTTTCATTTTACAAAAGACTTGTCATAAATCGCCTGGAAGTGCAGCATGATTGTGACCTAATGATGATGGCAGGGTGGTTCACTTTTTAAAGAAAAGTAATATTCATCTGGAGCATCCGTAACTGCTGCAGATGTTGCTATTTTCACGTTTGCTCTTAGTCTACCAAGTGGTGGGGTCGAAGATGGGGAGGGATGTCAGGTTGTACAGGTTGGCTTCTCAGGTAGCTGTACTTCACTAAGATGGGGCACTCTTCCCGCCAACTAGGACCTTGCTTGAGGTGATGGTGGTTGCCAGGGAAGACAGGTCCCTTTCTTCAGGGACATTAAGGAAGGAATCAGAATCTGTCCACACTGACTGCAAAAACCTAAACTTGCATTATCCTTCTACCTAAATTCCCAGGAGCGCTCACCTTGTACTGCCCCTCCCCCTTATTCTTCTCCCTCTACTTTTATCAACTGCTCCTACGCTCCAGTGTTCAGTACCAGCACCGGTCTCTCAGCTTCCTTTTCTCCCCCCTACCCCAGCCCATTAGATTCTGTATCATATTCTCCAACGTATCTTCCAGTTTATTTTGTAACCTTCCTTGTTAAACCCATCTATTGATGTTTTGGTTTCCCCAAAACTTTTTTTTTTTTTAATTTTTTATTATTTTATGTTAGTCACCATACAGTACATCCTTAGTTTTTGATGTAGTGTTCCATGATTCATTGTTTGCGTATAACACCCAGTGTTCCATGCAATACATGCTCTCCTTATTACCCATCACTGGCCTATCCCAATCCCCCACCCCCCTCCCCTCTGAAGCCCTCAGTTTGTTTCCCAGAGTCCATAGTCTCTCCTGGTTCATTCCCCCTTCTGTTTACCCCCCCTTCATTCTTCCCTTCCTTCTCCTACCGATCTACCTGCTATTTCTTATGTTCCATAAATGAGTGAAACCAAATGATAATTGTCTTTCTCTGCTTGACTTATTTCACTTAGCATAATCTCCTCCAGTCCTGTCCACGTTGCATATGTCCAACATATGCAAATGTTGGGTAATCGTTCTTTCTGATGGCTGAGTAATATTCCATTGTATATATGGACCACATCTTCTTAATCCATTCATCTGTTGAAGGGCGTCTTGGCTCCTTCCACAATTTAGCTATTGTGGACAATGCTGCTATGAACATTGGGGTGCATATGGCCCTTCTCTTCACTACAATTATCATATGGTTTCACTTTTTCCAAAGTGGCTGTACCAACTTGCATTCCCACCAACAGTGTAGGAGGGATCCCCTTTCTCCACATCATCTCCAACATTTATTGTTTCTTGTCTTGTCAATTTTTGCCATTCTAACTGGTGTAAGGTGGTATCTCAATGTGGTTTTGATTTGAATTTGCCTGATGGCTAATGATTTTGAATATTTTTTCATGTGTCTGTTAGCCATTTGTATGTCTTCATTGGAAAAGTGTCTGTTCATATTTTGGAGAATTTCAAAATTCTTCAAACATATAGAAAAATAGCAGAATAGAAGGAATGCCCACATCCCCATCACTCACTTCAACTATTACTTTTTTTCATCTATACTCCCACATATTTCTCCCCGTCCAAGACTTTGTGAAGTGAATCTGATAATCTTACAAGACTTCTTTTGCACATGTGGCTATCTCTCCTCCACAGTCATTCCCTGGCCCCTGCTTGTTTGTTCAACCTCAAGGAGATTCTGTAAGAGCCTTAGGGTATAATAGGAAAAGGACAGGAAAGTATAAAATGCCCAGGCTGAGAGCAGCTGATGTTAGAGGTCTCCAAGGCTTTCCTGAGAGTCACGTGACACCGCAATCAGCTTGGGAATGCCGTGCGGTAGTGGCATCTGCCATATTGCCAGCTGTCTTAGTCTGCTCCCGTGGCCACTCCTCTGGATCCAGGGCTTATGGCTTAAGAAGGTGGGAGTTCTGAACCTCTTTATTGTACTTGTACTGAACCACTTTCAAGACAGACCTCAAATAATTCTTTCAGACACATTTTGAGGAATATGAGCTCGCTAAGATACAAGACCCAGGAGTAAGATTCAGGAGAAGCAGCCTCACAGTGATTGCCGATACTGGAATTATAAAACATAAATTTTAAAGGTTTAAAGAAATAAAAGAGAGAATTGGAAATATGCGTAAGGATGAAGAGATTGGTTTTTTTAAAGACCAGGACATTTGAAAAAAAGACCAAAGAGAATTATTCAAAATGAGATTATGACATCAGAAATTAAAACTCAACAGATAATGTCAAAGACGAGATAGTCACGCTAAAAACATTGAACCTGAATGCGATTACACCTCTAATTTGTACTATCAGTTGACAGGAGCTAGAGGAGCTAAAGCAAGATGTGCAATTGGCAAAATCTGAACTATAGAAAAATCTATGGAACAAAAAACCCACTTTCTTAAAAAATAGATTGCAAGAAAAAATAAAATATGAAGGAGAACCTATTGATTAAAGGGCAACTTAGAAGATATTTACCTATTGCAATATTCATACTTAATTTGGATTCTGATTCAAAAAGCTTATTTAAAATATGACATTTATAATACAATTAGGAATTTGAACTGGGCACTGGGTATTGAGCCTACCATCAATGCATTAACTTACTGCACAATTTTGTGTGGAATTCAGTCATTCAGTGCTCAAATTTCAATTTTGAGTGGAATAGAGCTTCAGTGTATTTCTTACATTACAGGCTGAAGACCCCATATTTTTCTTTTTCTTTTTGTGTTTCAGGTAACAGTTTGTCAAAATTTTTACAAATTTATATAGCTTAAAGATCATTTTTAATATATAATTAACATGCAAGTTACTTATTATAGTTTACATAGAGTAAAATACACAAATTTTAAAAACACAACTTGATAAACTTTTAATACTTACAAACCCATGTAACTACCGCCAATCATAATGTAGAACATGTGTATCTTCCTAAAAGAACTGCCATGGTTATCTTCCCAATGAAACCAACTCCAAAGGAACCACCGTGCTGTCACAATAGACTAGCTTTGGCCGTCCTAGAATTTCATATAAATGGAATTATACAGTATGCACTGCTTTGTACCTGTTCTCTTTTGCTCTCAACATGTTTTTCAGTTTCATCCATGTTTTTATGTGTTTCTTTTTTGTTATTGTATAGCATTCCATTGTATGAATAGACCATGACCTGTTTGTTCATTCTTCTTGTGATGAATATTTGGATGCTTCCTAATTTTTTACTATTATAAATGAATATGCAATTGAATAGTCTAGCATGAGTCTTTTTATGGACACAGTTGTCTTAGAAAAGGCATTTGTTTAACTTTGAATAGAAACAGCCAAAGAACAGTGTATGAGAGTCTCAGTTACTCCACTCTTGCCAACACAAGTAACGGTGTCTTCTTAATTGTAGAACTATGCTGAGTGTATGGAAGGATCTCATTGTGTTTTTAATCTGCATTTCTCTGATAAATGTTGTTGTGAAATATTTTTCTAATGCTTATTGGCTATTTATACATCTTTTGTGAATTATCTCCTTAAATCTTTTACCTTTTAAAAAATTGGATTGTTTGCTTTACTGTTACTGAGTCGTAAGAGTCTTTCATATATTCTGGGTACAAGTCTATTGTCAGGCATATGTGTTGTGAACACATTCTTCCAGCCTCTGCAATGCCTTCTTCACCACCTAAATAGTACCTTTTGATGAGAAAATGTTAAAATTTTGAGGAAGACAAATTTGTCATTTAAAACTTTTTTTGGTTTGTGATGTTTGTGTCCTATTTAAAAACTCTTCTCTCAAGGTAGTTTTAGCTTTCAAGTTGACATTTGATCCCCTAGAATTGGTTTTTGTGTATGGCATGAGATAAGAGTCAAATTTTCTTTCTTTTCCATATGAATCTCCGGTTGCTCTAGCATTACTTATTTGAAGAGTAGGAATGTCTTTTTAGTAAAACAAGTGAACATATATACCTGGGTTTGTTTCCAGACTCTCTTCAGTTCTGTTGATCTGTTTGTCTGTCTTTACGCTAATATCACACTGTCTTAATTACCAAAGCTTTAGGGTAAGTTTAACATCTGTTAGTGCAAGTCTTCCAATGTGGTTCTTTTTATTTTATTTATTTGAGAGAAAGAAAGAGTGCACGTGCACATGAACAGTAAGAGGCAGAGGGGGAGGGAGAAAGAATCTGAGGCAGACTCCACACTGAGCACGGAGCCTGACGCGGGACTCTGTCCCACTACCACAAGACCACGACTGAGCCAAAACCAAGAGTCGGACACTTTAACCAACTGAGCCACCCAGGTGCCGCTCTTTTTTTTTTTTTTTTTAATAATATTGTTTTGGCTAATCTAGGTCCTTTGCATTGCCAAATAAATTATAGATTCAGATTACTGATTTCTACACACGTAAAAATTAAGCCTGCTAGGATTTTGATTGGGATTGTGTTGAATCTATGGATCAATTTAGAAAGGATTGTTATCTTAATATCCCATCAATGATGTGTCTCTTCATTTATTTAGGTCTTCTTTAATTTTTCTAAGCATTGTTTGATAATTTTCACCATATAGATCTTGCATATTTTTAAATTTTTTTACCTTCTTTTTTTCCCTTAGCTTCTTGAAGTGGAAGCTTAGATCATTGATTTTAAAACTTTCTTCTTTTACAACATATGTATTTAAATGTATAAGTTCCTACTAAGCATTGCTCTAGTTGTGTCTCACACATTTTGCTAATGTGTATTATTATTGTTTATTCAAAATAGTTGAATTTGATTTCCCTTTTCATTTCACTTTTGGCGAACACATAATTTAGAAATGTGTTGCTTAATTTCCAAACATCTGGGAGATTTCTATATTTTTGTTACCGACTTCTAGTTTAATACCATTGTGGTCACAAAAGGTATTCTGTGTGGCTTGGTCCTTTGAAATTTATCAAGATTTGCTTTATAGCCCAGAATATGGTCTGCTTTTGTGAATGATCTATGTGCACTTAAATAGTATGTATTCTTTCTTCTTTTTCATAGTTGTTGGCTGTAATAATCTACAAGTACTATACAAATGTCCATTTAGATCAGATTGTTCATATCTTGTATATTGTTAGTAATTTTTGTCTGTCTTTTCCACCCATTACAGAGAGAAATATTTTAAAATCTCCAATTCTAATTATGGATTTATCTACTTATTTCTGTCAATTTTTACTTTCTATTTGAAGGTATGCTATCAGGCACATACACATTAAGGATTATTATATCTTCCTATTAAATTGGCTCTTTTATCGTTATTAAATGCCCCTCTTTGTACCTGGTAATACATTTTGCCCTAGAGTCGACTTTGATATTATATCTGCAGCTATAATTTTAATAAATATAACCTTAATTTTTAAGCTTTCTTACAGTTAGTGTTTATATGGTTTCTGGTATTTACGTTTTCATCATTTTACTTTCAACTGTTCTATGTCTTAATATTTAAAGTTTGTGTCTTAAAAAAATATTGTCGAGTCTTTTTTTTATTCAATCTAATAATATCTGCCTTGTAGTTGGAATGTTCAGTCTTTTCATACTTAATGTAATTACTGATAGGATTTAAAGTCTATCATCTCAGTGTTTGTTTTCATTTGTATCATATTTTTTTGTCTTTGCTCCTCCTTTGTGCCTTCTTTTGGATGAGTCAAAACTTCTCCCCTCTTTTATCTATTCTATTATATTAACTTGGGATGTTTTGATGATCTAGGGAATGAATTACTAACTCAAAAGCCTTGTGCACCAAAAGTCACAGTCACACTTCTTACCTTTATACTTTTGCATTGTAATTATAATTTTTACTGTGTAAAAGTGTTTGGCTTCCCATGATAAAGTCTGTGGTCCATATGGATAGATACGTATGCACGCATGTGTTGTGTGAGTGCGTACGTGTGTTTTCATATGTGCATGTGTGTTCACAAACGTGTGTGTATGCATGTGCCTGCATTTATAGCGTGCCATGTGAATGTTGCCATAAGTCCTAAGTAAATAAGTGATGAATTTTAAGAGCACATTTCATAATTTCATTATACCTCTTCATTAATTTCTGAGTACGGTGACGTAATCCATTAAATGACAACATAATGGTCTATCCAAATAAATGGTTCTGTCAAACTGTTTATACTTGAACCGTTTACCTTTAAGCCAAAATGTAACTCAGGTGTTCGAAGAAAAAAGTTGCATGTTCATAAAATATCTCAAAGGTCAGATATGAATGATGTCCTGGTTTAACTCAGTATATATTTCCATAAAATCTTATGATGATGAAATTCAGGAAAGCCACAGGAGGGTGACATGCCAGCCACTCTGTCACAAGAGAGACATTGAGTGTTTCATTTTCGTGTGGACATTTTGTTTTCTCACTGATTTTTTAAGAACACACCTTCCTCTCCCTCTGGCGATGTGGTCAAACTGTTCGGAACACTTCAGGAGAAGAGCGGCTTTAGGAAAGGTTTGGGGCAGGCGGCCTAGGGGAGCTTGGTGACTGACATGATCAGGGCTTGCAGCACGTGGGTATGATGCAAGCCTGTGCATGTGTGGAGATGTGTTTAACCAAGAGTCTGTTCGCCGAAATGGTGAAATTAAACTTTGGGGAATTTTGAGAAATAATTTGTGAAACATAATTGTAACGAAGGAATTATATTACTTTCTTTTACCTTGATTTTGCGATGTAGGCAAAAAGATATATGCATTCAGTAGATGGAGCCACAATTTTTAAATACGGGTACTGCTAGGTATTCAGCCAGGCCCCATGGGTAATCCGAAATGAGCGTCCAGATTACTACTGCACAAAGACATGGTCAGTTCAAGGGAGCTACAATATGAACACAAATAACCATAGGGTAAGGTAGCAAGTGACATGAACCTTAATTTCTGGAAAAGATTATTTTCACCAGAGGCTGGGATAGATCAAAGAATGCTTCATGAAGGAGGTGACATTTGAGATGGGCCCTAAAGGATCAGTAGAATCTGACAGGAACTATCAAATTTGATAGAATTTGATGGCACTGAAGGTATTATCAGAGGTAGACACGTGGCCAAAGGTCCAAAGGTATAGTGATGGGTTTAGGGAAAAAAGAACAATTCTGTTTTGTTGGTACATAAAGTATAAATAGGAAAATAGTAAAAGATAGAAAAGATAAGATGGACCATACCAAAGAGCGTTAAATGCCAAGCTATCGTTATTACTGATTAAACAATCAACTTTTTCTAATTTCCCTTACTCTGTGTTTAAAATAGGAATAGCTGCTAAGCAGCAATACAGAAGAATGAACATTACATGGTCTATATGTGTATGGGAAATAAAATACAGTCCCCCACTTTCAATTGTCTCCATTCTTTTCAACTTCATAAATATTCTGGTTTCTAAAAATGCTTTTGTTCATACCTATATTCAGTTGTATTTCTATTTAACTTTGAATTTATATTAGATTTATATTTACCTATCGTTTACAATCGCATTAATTGGAAAGCTGGTTAAAATAGCAAAACAGTTTTCCATTGATCTGTCTGTGGCTACCTTTGTCAGGAACACCTGCCTGTGGTACCTCTTACTGATTGAGCTTCAGTCTGCCAAGATCACAGAGACATACATGGCCTTTGTTTTCTTCCCCTAAGTCTTAAGCATTCAGGACTTCATGAGCCCGATATACCAGCCCATCTGGGACATATATGGCCACCACTTGGTGATTCCCCTGGTGTTGACTTTCTATTTCATATTCTCCCTAGTTCCAGTCTGTGGTAGGTGGAATTTGGTTCTCTAAATTCCTGACTCCTGGTACACTCTCTTCCAGTTATTCAATAAAGCACTAATCTAGGTGTCGCTGTAAAAGAATTCTGCAGATGTAATTTAACGTCCTAAATCAGCTGACCCTAAGATGGAGAGATCGTCTGAGTGGGCCTGACATAATCATATCCATCCTTTAAATCCGGCCCTCGAGGTAAGAGAGGGAGTCAGATTTTAAAGACGAGAAGAATTTAACAAGGGAGAAAATCTCAGTTGCTGGCTTTGAAAATAGTGGGGGTCATGTGGCATGGAATACAGGTGGCCTCTAGGAGCCGAGAGCAGCCCCTGGCTGGTAGCCAGCAAGGGAAAAGGGGACCTCTGCTCTACAACCTGAATGAGCTTAGAAGAGAATTTTTCCCCAGAGCCTCCAGACATGAACTCTCAGTCTAGCCAATACTTTGATTTTAGCCTTGGAGATCCTGAGCAGGGAACCCCGCCATGCTGTGCCTAGACTTCTGACCCAGATAACTGTGAGCTATGGGTGTTTTTTAATGGGTGTTTAATGAAATGGGTGTTGTTTAATTTTTTTGGCTTTTATTTTTTTAGTATATATTTTATTGAAGCATAATTAACATACAGTGTTATTATATTAGTTTCAGGTGTACAATGTAACAATTCAGCGATTCTATATATTACTCAGCACTCACCGTAAGCACAGTCATCAGTTGTCATTAAACAAGGTTATTACATTTTATTGACTATATTCCCTATGCTGTACTTTTCATCCCTGTGACTTATTTGTTTTATAAATGGAAATTTGTACTTCTTAATCCCCTTAATCTATTTCACCCATCCCCCATTCACCTCCCCTCTGGCAACAACCAGTTTGTTCTTTGCATTTAAGAGTCTGATTTTTTTGTTTGTTTGTTTGTTGTCTCTTTGTTCATTTGTTTTATTTTTTAGATGTCACATATAAGTGAAATCATGTGGTATTTGTCTTTCTCTGTCCCATTTATTTCAGTCAGCATAATATCCTTTAGATCCACCCATGTTGCAAATGGCAAGATCTCATCCTTTATTTTTTTATAATAATTTTTTATTATGTTATGTTAGTCTCATCCTTTACAATGGCTGAGTACTATTCCATCGTGTATCTACACCGCATCTTCTTTATCCATTCATCTATTGATGGACACTTGAGTTGCTTCCATATCTTGGCTATCGTAAAGAATGCTGAATAAACCCCTATAAAAATAAGGGTGCGTATATTTTTTGAATTAGTATTTTTGTTTTCTTTGGGTAAATATCCAGCAGTAGAATTACTGGATCATACAGTAATTCTGTTTTTAATTTTTTGAGGAACCTCCATACTATGATCCCCAACGATTGAACCAATTTACATTTCCTTCAACAGTACACGAGGTTTCCTTTTTCTCCATGTCCTTGCCAGCAATTGTTATTTCTTGTCTTTTTGATTCTAGCCATTCTGACAGGTGTAAGGTGGTATCTCATTGTGTTCTTTTTTTTTTTTTTAAAGATTTTATTTATTTATTTGACAGAGATAGAGACAGCCAACGAGAGAGGGAACACAAGCAGGGGGAGCGGGAGAGGAAGAAGCAGGCTCATAGCAGAGGAGCCTGATGTGGGGCTCGATCCCATAACGCCGGGATCACGCCCTGAGCTGAAGGCAGACGCTTAACCGCTGTGCCACCCAGGCGCCCCTCATTGTGTTCTGACCTGTAGAACTGGGAGCTAATGAACGGGTGTTGTTTTATACTGCAAACTTTGTGGCAATTTATTATGCAGAGAAGTGGCCCATTTCTTCTATCTCTTCACCTCCTCTTTATTCAGCACCGACTACTGCATGTGCATGTAAAGCACTATTCTCAGAGAAAAACAACTTGCTTGCAGACATGTTCACATTTACCGGGAGTATTTTATGGGCATATTTTTCAACTAATGTACCCCAGCAAGGTATAGTCAGGTTTCTAAATTTTTCCTTTTTATCTTTTTTCAAAAGTTTGAAAATATTTCAAGCATAAGAAAAAAGTCTAGAGAATTTAGTAAACCACTTTGTATACATTATCAAGGTTAAGAAATAAAATATTACTGACCCATATAAAACCCCTGTGTACTCTCACCCAGTCCTGTTCTCCTCACTTCAGATAATCACCATCTTGAATTTGATGTTTTTCATTCCACATGTGTTTTTATACTTTTTAAAAGCATATATGTATCCATAAATAATACATAATACTATTTTGCATGATTTTTAACTTTACATAAATGGCATCATGCTGTCTGTGACTTTCTGCAACCTGTTTTTGGGGTTTTTGTTTTTTTTTTTTACTCAATATTATGTTTTTGTTAACAGTTTTATTTTATTTGGATACCTAATATTCCTGACTGAATGCTAGGCACTCCCTCCCCCAGAAATTTATAAAGACATTGGGAGGAATGACACATTTCATATCCAGGCACCAGTGGATATGAAATAAAGTTTATTACTCACACAGAAAGGGCAAAAGGAGTCCGTAAGGAGAAGGGGCCATGTTCAGTCAGAACTGAAGAAAGAAAGAAGCCAAAAGAATGGATTGGGCCCTTACATTGGGTAGGAGATGACACTAGGGAAGAGTTCTTTTGTACAGGCTGGGCTGAGGTCTGAACTGCCCACTGGTACAAAGGGTGAGTGGTGTACACTAGCTGTCTTATCTAGGTTGCCCAGATATGGGGCAGACAGAGAAGAGGGGTGACGATCTAAGACTTGTCAATAGTCAGCCATCAAAGATAGAGTAAACTTCTGGCTCTTGGGTGACTCAATCAGTTGGGCATCCCACTCTTGGTTTTGGCTGGAGTTGGGACCTCAGGGTTGTGGCCTTGCAACAAGTCCCTTGTTGGTCTCCACGTTCAGCGTGGAGTCTGCTTGTCCCTCTCCCTCTGTTCCTTCCCCTGTTCACGCTCTTACTCTCAAATAAATAAATAAATAAAATCTAAAAAAAAAAAAAATAGAGTAAGCCTCTTTCTTACAGCAATGTTGGGAGATATAGTTCTAGTTAGCTCATTTTCACTGTATATTTTGTGATTATATCATTATCAATTCCTCTGTTCATGAATATTTAGGTTAAAAAAATTAAAGATTTATTTATTTATTTATTTATTTATTTATTTATTTATTTATTTAAGAGAGAGATAGGGAGAGAAAGCACAAGTGGGGGGTGAGGGGAGGGGCAGAGGCAGAGAGAGAAGCAGACTCCCCCCTGAGCAGGGAGCCCAACACAGGGCTCCATCCCAGGACCCCGGGATTATGACCTGAGCTGAAGGCAGACACTCACTGACTGAGCCACCCAGCGGCCCTGAATATTTAGGTTTTTTCTAATCCTTAGCTATCTCAAACAATGCTGCAGGGAACATTTCTTTGCATGACTCCAGGCATATGGAAAAATGTCCGGGTCGTAGGGAATATTTATTTTCAACTTCACAAGATACTCTCAATCACTCTCCAAAGTGGCTCTACAAGGTAGCATTCTTGTTACTTGTGTGTGAAGTGCTCATTTCTTCACATCCTTCCCAATACTTAGTATTGTCAGACTTCTAAACTTTTGCCAATCCAATGGGTGTGAGATAGAAGCTTTTTTATTTGCGTTTTTTATTTACCAATTACCAGTGGGATTAGACATCTTTTCCTATATTGTTCATTCGTTTCTTATTCCGTACATTGACCATCCGTCCTGCCCTTTGATCTTTTTTCTATTGGGATATATTTTAAGTTTTATCTGTAGGACTGCTTTTACATGTTTTCAATATTAGACATTTAACAATTATACACTTTGTAAATAAATTCCTTCACTTTGGGGTTTATCTTGATTTCATTTATGGTGTCTTTTGGTATACAGAAATATTTAATTTTAATTTAGCCTAATTTATTTATCTTATTCCTTATGGTGTGTAGTTTTTAAATCTTATCTAAACCATCCTTTCCTAACCTAGGGTTATAAAGACATTTTTCTATATTTTCTTCTAAAAGTTTTAAAGTTTTTATGTCCACGTTTACATTTTTATTCACCTGAAATTTGTTTTGGGGAAAGATATGAAGTAGAGATTGAGATATTTTTTCTCAGTATGGAAAACTAGCTATGCCCATCCTATCCCCACTCATTTGCAACACCTCGTCTTACATAACGAGCTTCCATATGGAAGTGGAACTATTTATAGGCCTTCCATCAATCTATTTGTTTTATCCCTGAGCTAGTCTTACCTTGTCTTAAACTATACTGTCCTAATAACTGTAACTTTAGGATAGAAGATACATGATATTTTGAAGAATGAATCCCCCTTGTTCTTCCTCACATTTATTTTGGCAATTCCTGGTGCTTTGCTCATTCAAATGGACTTAAGGATAATACTGGTTAACTTTTATAAAAAAAGTCTGTTAGACTTTGGATTTGGGGAGAACAGATGTCTTTATATTATTGAGACTTCCCATCTGTGAACATTTCTTTCTTTAATATCTTTGAAAAGATTTTTTAAAAATTTTCTGTTATAAAAGCCTTATACACTTGTTAAAGATTTTATTTCTAGATACCATACATGTTTTGTTGCTATTATAAATAACATCTTTTAAGATTATATTTTTGAACTATTTGTTGCTGGTTTGGGGGAATGTAGTTGGTTTGCATAACCATTTATCTGTTGGTTCCTTTGGATATTTTTATGTAGAAGATCATATAAGTTGAAAATAATGACAGTTTTGTGACTTTGAATCCTTACATCCCTCGTAACTATGTAATATTACCATATGTAATATAGCATATGATAGAGCATATGATACCGATGTATATATATACAGTTGGCTCTTGAACAACACGGGTTTGAACTGCACGGGTCCACTTATGTGCAGATTTTTTCCAATAAATACATTACAATACTACAAACATAGTTTCTCTTTTTTTATGGTTTTCTTAATATTCTCTTTTCTCTTGTTTTATTGTAAGAATACAGTATATAATACATATAACATACAAAATATGTGTTAATTGACTGTTTATGTTAGTAATAATGCTTCCAGTTAACAGTACTTAGTACTTAAGTTTCGAGGGAGTCAAAAGTTACATGCAGATTGTCAATTACATGGGGGTCAACACCTCAACTTCCATATTGTTCAAGGGTCAACTGCATATAGTATATGATAGAGTATGCCTATATATATATGTATATATATATGTATATATATGGTATTACTATAGCCATATCATATAATAATATACCAATTTTATAATTAGATATACTAATTATGTAATGTAATTATATCGCATAGCTATAGTAACACCCTAACACTCTTGCTGACAGATCCTACAGGAAGAAAAGATGTCTAACCTATAAAGGGCTCTCTGATTATTTTTTAGTGATAAGTCTAGGAGCTGATTAAGTAGTTCTATTCAATAGTTCACTATGAGAATTAGGCCTGTAAATACATTCCAATATTTGCCTGAAATAAAATTGAATATACTGTTTATCAAGATTCATTAGCTTAGGCTCTGCCCTTTAAGTAATTTCTCCAGAAATGGTAATAATTTTGTATTGACCCAATGAACTTTACTGTTAAGTGTTCCTCAGAATCAAAGACATAGTACTAACTATAAAAAGATAGTACATTAGTCTGTTCAGACATCTATAACAAAATACTAAAGACTAGGTGATTTAAACAAAATACCACAGACTTGGTAACTTGAACAATAGAAATTTATAATCCCACAGTTCTGGAGGCTGGAAGTCCTACATCGAGGTCCACAGGCGCGGTCTCTGGTGAGGGCCCTCTTCCTGACTTGTGGGTGGCCACCTTCTTGCTGTGTCTTTTGACCATGGAGAGGAAGTAAGCTCTAGCATCTTTTCTCAGATCAGGGCCCCATCCTTAAGACCTCATTTAACTTTTAATTACTCCCTTACTCAACATGCAGTCACATGGGGGTTAGACCTTCCACAAATTTTAGGGGGGTTAGGCTTTCTACATTTAGTAAACAGACAACTATTTCAGTAACCCCACTTAACCTACTCTTCAGGTTAATTGGTCCTCTCCAGTCCCTTTGTAAAAGGTGTACAAACTTACAGCCTGACCACTGCTTATGGCTAGAAGCCTACTCACTAGTAAGCCCCACACTGCTATTCTCATGCGTTGAATGGTGAGTGTCTTAAGGGTCAGTTGTGTTGGGGGCACCTGAGTGGCTCAGTCGGTTAAGCATCTGCCTTCAGCTCAGGTCATGATCCCAGGGTCCTGGGATCAAGCCCCACGTTGGGTTTCCTGCTCAGTGGGGAGTCTTCTTCTCCCTCTCCCTCTGCTGCTCCCCTTGCTTGTGCTCTCTCTCTCTCTGTCAGATAAATAAATTTTTAAAAATCTTTTTTAAAAAAGTCAGTTGTGTTGATTCCCAACTTGCTCATACCTGTTGAACTTGCTATTTTAATTATATGATTTAATCTGCAAACTAATAAGTATGAATATGGAAAGAAAAAGTTACTGTTTCTATGAAAACTAAATTGTCAACTCCTGGAAAGATTCAATAGTTTTAAAAATTGTGGTGAAAATACTTGACAAGACAATTATAAAAGATTAGAAAACACTGAAAGTCCAGGATCTGCACCAGGGGTGTTTCAGAAGTGGCTTTAGTTCTCATTCCACGTTCAAGAAACTGAGAGTGGATAGTGTGACAAACGCCATTATGCGTGTTGTTCGTGTAAACGTGTGGTCCCGGAATCCCTTGCATCAGCAGATTCAAAGAAGAGATTTCAGTAAGGGCTGAAAAGTCACGTGTATTTCCACATTTTATGATAAAATAAAATGAGAAGGCATGTTTTTATTATTTGGAACTGCCTTCAGCAAACGACTGCTTTTCCTCATCACTCCAATAAAACTTCTCTTATGCTGCTGACCAGGGCTAGACTGGGGCATGGTTAGTTCATTACTGACTGACTCAGAGTCTAAGCCACAGACAGAACCCCAGTCTTCAGCGCTGTCTCTCTTGTTGGCGTATCTCAGTGGCCAGCCACTGAAGTGTATAAACAGAGGAGGCTCGTGTGCGCCAGCCGTCAGAAGGCCGTGCTTGTCACTCGTGCCATTAATGTTTGAGGTGAGAAGGTAACGTGGTGAGTGCACTGCTCCACAGAACCCCAGGACAAATGATGCCAGGGCAAAATCTTCTCTAAGATACTGCTTTTCCCGTGAGCTGTAGTGATGGAAAGGACCTTAATTTCTTAACCTTTGCACCTGTAGTGTGTCAAGTGCCGCATGACGGTGAATACCAACAGCACTTTAGAGGAACACACTACCTTTCATCCAAAAGTTCACATTTTTCAACAGATACTTGCCTTTGTCCTCACAGCACTACAATGGGGTAAATAGGAGCTAATTCACATTTTCATTTTCGAAAGAGACACCATACTCAAAAGAAGCTCAATTGTTGACTCAGCTTCTCAGAGTCTACCGGTTCCAATCTTACTTAATCTCCTCTGGCAGGCCCACAGAGTCGGAAAACTCTCAGCGTGGTCAGGTTCACGGCGCCCTGCTTGTGACCCTCCACGTGTCTGCCGCCTGAGCTCTCTCTGCAGAGACAATGTTAAACAGCTGTTGGAGAATTGCACCTCAGCCGGTGTCCCTACTCCCATGCCCTCCTGGCAGGACTCGCAGTTAATCCAAACAGGACAGAGGTTATGAGAGTGGGGAGAGCCACTTTAGCTCAAATCTGACAAGGCAATGATTGCCTTGAACTGCTAACGGGTAAAATGTTTTGCTGACTATAATGTTTCTAGACTTTTTCGTGTTATCAGCTCACAGTGACAAATACATTAAGTTGACTGAAAGGGCTCTTTTAATTCTCACCAGAATGGGCAAGTTATAGGCAATAGGGAATGATACAAATTTATGTTCATTAAGGTTAATCTCTGTGACTGGCTCCATTGGATTGTCTAAGTGAAAATGACATGGGCTTACAGCAGGCATAATTAGAGTGGGCGGAAGACGGCCCTGAGAACTTTCTAAATCAGTGTGAAGACAGTGGTAGAACAAAAGATTCTTGGAGCTGGGAGAAACATTAGAATCCATTTAGTCCAAGTGCTTATTTTATAGATTAAGAAATAGCCAACATGTTCCTCATCAGGAAAACCACTGGCATTTGGGAGGGACAGTTCTTTGCTCTGCGGGACCATTCCACACGTCGCGGGATGTTTAGCATCCCTGGCACCTGTCCACTAAATGCCAGTCACCCCTAGAGTCACTATGACAAAATGCCCCCACAAACTTCCCAATGTGCCTGAGGGAGTTGTACCTCTCCCTGTTGAAAACGTCTGAGCCAAAATGCTCATAAACAACCAGGAAGCGTGTGGTAATACAAATAATTCAGTGATAACACTTTTTTTTTTTTAAAGATTTTATTTATTTATTCGACAGAGATAGAGACAGCCAGCGAGAGAGGGAACACAAGCAGGGGGAGTGGGAGAGGAAGAAGCAGGCTCATAGCGGAGAAGCCTGATGTGGGGCTCAATCCCGTAACGCTGGGATCACGCCCTGAGCCGAAGGCAGACGCTTAACCGCTGTGCCACCCAGGCGCCCCAACACTTTTTAAAATTTAATGAGCATTAGAATTAACCAGAAATCTGGTTTAAATCGCAGACCCTGATTCAATGGGTCTGGGATAGAGCTAAGATTCTGCATTTCTAACCACCTCACAGGTGATGCTGACATCATTAATTCCTGGATCCCACTTTGAGTAACAAGGAACAAGGGATCTCATTAAGAGGATGTCTAAACTGTCTTGGTGTTCTTACTGGTTCATTTCCCACCTGGAGTTGTGGCTAAGGAATGCCACAAAAGGGTACTGGCTCTGTGTATGGGCTTTTCAGGACATCTGCTCTGGCTTTGCCATAGAGACTCTGCCTTAATTTGCTCCTTCTGCTGGGTGACTTGATGGCAGATTGCCTTTGCCGCCCTGCACAGCAGCCTTCAGACTATCTTTTTGTTTCCGGAGCCCAACTTTCTGTGAGACCCTCTCTTATAGTCATATGCCCTCATCCATCCAGCTGCAGCTCCTAGAAGCCCAAACGAGACCAAAGCCACAGCCCCTGCTTGCTAACGAGCTGGCAGAGGTGGGGCCTGGGAGTGCCTCTGTGCTGTCACTCACCCTGGTGACAGAGTGGCCCAGAGCCAGTATTTCCTAACTCCCTGCTCAGACATCCACCCCAGTGGCCTCTGTTCTTGTTTCCTTTCCAATCCTATCGTTCAGTGAAACTGTGCATCGCACAGTACACGGATTTCACTTACCAGGAAACTGCCACGCACTGCACTGCCGTAAGAGGGCTTCTCATGGGTCAGTTTCCTGGTTGAAGCTTGATGTAGGGAAA
>NW_024425452.1:33879429-33886109 GCF_017311325.1 Ursus maritimus | reverse complement strand
CTCTTGCAACAGGTAACAAACGGCATACTGAAAAATAAGTTCCCGTAGGCACGGTTGTCAGTTGTTTTTTTTTTTTCCCATTCGTGCCACTTCTGTGCATCAAAGGGCGATCCCCATGGCACGGGAGAACATATTTTTAAGTCGTATACCTGGTAAGGGGTTGACATCCAGAATACGTAAAGAACTCCTACAACTCAACAACAAAGAAACCAGAAGCTCAGTTTGAGAATGGGCAAAGATCTTGAATAGATACTTCTCAAAAGATATACAAATGGCCAACAAGTACATGAAAAGACACTGCTAGCAACCATTAAGGACATGCAGATCGAAACTGCAATGAGCCGCCACCTCACACCCACCGGGATGACGACTGTGTTAGTTTGCTGGGGCCGCCGGAACCCAGTGCCACAGCCTGGGTGGCTGCGACAGCAGAAACATATTTTCTCACAGTTCTGGAGGCTAGAAGTTCCAACGTGTGGGCGGGTTCAGTTTCTTCTAAGGCCTCTCCCCTTGGCTTGCAGGTGGCAGCCTTTTCCCTGTGTGCTCACATGGCCTTTCCTCTGTGCGCACACATCCTGGGTCTCTCAGGGTAACCTAATCTCTTCTTGTGCGGACACTAGACAGATCGGATTAGGGCTAACTCTTATGGCCTTGTTTTAATTTAATTATCCCTTAAAGGACTTATCTAAAAACATGGTTACATTGTGATTTACTGGGGATTGGAACTTGAACATATGAATTTTTTTAAAAAGGTTCTTTTTTGTTAAAGGTTCTTATTTGTGAGGGAGAGAGAGAGAGCGAGAGAGTGGAGGGAGAGGAGGGAGAGGAGGGAGAGGAAGAGAGAGAGCACGCACAAGTGGGGGAGGGGCAGAGGGAGAAGCAGGCTCCCCGCTGAGCAGGGAGCCAGATGCAGGACTTGATCCCAGGACCTCGGGATCATGACCTGAGCGGAAGGCAGACACTTAACTGACTGAGCCACCCAGGAGTCCAAACATATGAATTTTGGGAGGACATAATTTAGTCCATAATGGCTACCATCAGGAAAACAGAAAATAACAAGTGTTGGTGAGGATGTGAGGAAATTGGAACCTTTGTGCCCAGCTGATGAAAAAAGAAAATGATGCGGCTGCCGTGGAAAGCAGTACGCAGTCTTCAAAAAGAATTAAAAGTAGAGTTACCCTATGATCAAGCAACTCCATTTCTGGGTATATACCCCCAAGAATGAAAGCAGGAAATTAAAGGGATACTTGTACACACACGTTACAGCAGCACTCTTCACCAGAGTTGAAAGGTGGAAGGTGCCAAGGGTCCATTGAGGGATGAATGGGTAAAGAAAACATTGTGTATACACACAGTGGACTAGTATTCAGTCTTAAAAAATATTATTCAGAAAGAAATTCTGACACATGTTATAACATGGATGAACCATGAGGACATTAGGCAGTCACAAAAAGACAAAGACTGTATGATTCCGCTTATATGAGCCCGTCGGGTTCATATAGATGGAAAGTAAAGTGGAGTTGCCAGGGGCAGGGTGAAGGGGCCGAGACCAGGGAGTATAGAGTATAGAGGTTCTGTTCTACACAGTGAGAGAATTCTGGAGATTGGTTGCACAACAGTGTGGATGTCCTTAACACTATTGAACTGTACACTGGTTAAGATGGTAAATTTTATTTGTGTATATTTCACTACAATTAAAAAGAAAACAAAAAATAACTATGAGGGAATGGAGGAGGAAAGCCATCAGAAAATGGGTGAGGGGGCGCCCGGCTGGTTCAGATGGGGGACCACACGACTCTTGATCTCAGGGTTGTGAGGGCGAGTCCCACATTGGGTATAGAGATGACTTAAGAATAAGAAAAATTGGGATGCCTGAGGGGCTCAGTTGGTTAAGCGTCTGCTTTCAGCTCAGGTCATGATTCCAGGGATCAAGTCCCACATCAGGCAGGCTCTGTGCTCAGCGCAGAGCCTACTTCTCCCTCTTCCTTTGCTGCTCCCCCTGCTTGTGCTCTCTCTCTCTGTCAAATAAATAAATAAATAATCTTTTTTAAAAATCTTTAAAAAAAAAAAAAGAAGAGGGGCACCTAGGTGGCACAGTTGGTTAAGCATACAACTCTTGGTTTTGGTTCAGGTCATGATCTCAGGGTAGTGGTCTCAGCGTCGTGAGATTAAGCCCCGTCCACACTCTGCACTGAGTGTGGAGTCTGCTTAAGATTCTTTCTCCCTATCCGTTTGCCCCGCCTGCTTGTGCTCGCTCTTTCTTCTCTCAAATAAATAAATAAATCTTTTTAGAAAAATAAATAAAAAGAAAATGGCTGAGGAGCTAAATAAATGGATGAATGAGAATGAACAAATGGAAAATTTTAAATCCCTACAAAACCGTTTCATTACTAAATGGAGATGTTTTAAACTACTCATTTTTGCTGATACAAACCTATCTGTTCAGTGTTTCTTTTTGGTTCCCCAGAAATCTGCCGCAAGGCAGGAATGGACTTTATCAATCTTGACCTCTTCCCCAGGCTCTGCTCAGTAGGCCACGCGGCATAATGCCTCAAATTAGACACTGCCCTTGACGCGCAGTGAGGAAGAAGCGTCCCCAGGGGCTCAGGCCCTTCTCTAGCTGCTGCTGCACATCGGCAGGACCCTCTGGGAGCTACTGGCACAGGATCCTAATGAGTTTTATCCAGCGATACTTAAATTAGTAACGAGAACAGCGCAGGGGTGTCATTGCAAGCTATTCCATCCAGAGGCGGTCACACTGGTGGTAGTCATTAACTAAGTCATACCGCTAATGCTAGAATTATGTTTGTTGCCTAACAAGCCATCGTCTTTGAAATCCACCAAAACCCAAAATCATTGCTTGTGTAAGGCCATGGGGAAGTAGGAAATACAACATGCTTACAAACTAGTTTTACATTCCGAATAGACTGATTTTTCATTTGGATTTGGCTGATATTCATACCATCTGCCGTTGCCCATACCATGTTATGGACACTCTGTAGTCTTCTCCAAGACGTAAATGGGAGAGTATGAAATTCACTTTAATCACACACTATTAACTTTTAAATTAATTAATTAGTTAATTCAGTGTTATGATCAGCAAGGCTTTTTCTTAGTGATAAAGTTATTTCATAACAATCACAGTAAATTTTAGCATTTATGAAGAGTCTAAAAGAGCCGACCAAGCTCAGAATGAGGAAAAGAGAAATTTATTTCAATGACAAAAATTTGAGTTCCTTCTACACCCTTATAGTTGTTATGTTTTAAAGCATTTCTTCCCATTATTTTAAATGTTCTTTAGCTATTTAATGTTAAGAAAGTTTAATACCATTTAGCAGAATAAAATTTATATATAAAATGCAAAACCCAGTTTGATCACTGGTCTTCAAGAGAGACAAATATGTTTGTACAGACAACAGTAACAGTAATGGAAGGGTCTGGAATCATTTTATGTGATAAATGATTAATGAACCTAAGAATACTAAGTTAGAGAAAATCTGAGAGATAGGATTTCCATTTTAAAATATTTGCAGAGTTACTGGGTAAAAAATAAGGTATATTTGGGGCGCCTAAGTGGCTCAGTTGGTTAAGTGCCCGACTCTTAATTTTGGCGAAGGTCATGATCTCAGGGTCCTAAGACTGAGCCTGGTGTGGGGCTCTGCAGTCAGTGGGGAGTCTGTTTGGGATTCTCTCTCTCTCTCTCCCTCTGCTCCTCTCCCTACTCGTGCTCTCTCTCTCTCTTAAAAGAAATAAATAAATCTTAAAAAAAAAAAGCAAGTTATATTTCTCCAGCATGGTGGGGGGTGGGGTGGGTAGAAATATGACCACTGGATACAAAGGAGAGTGGTGTATTAAGTATATTAATATCTTGGTTCATATAAAGCTAAACGTTCCTACAGCCAGTAGGATTTGTAAGTCAAATACTAACATCTGCAAAACATAATTTTGTTTTTTTCTAAGTCTATCAGATTTTTATCTCAAGTCTCCAATTGCAGGGAAAAGGTCATGTCAGGGTAATCTAGGTCAGTTCAAGATTCCCAGGAGGGGGGCCTTTTTTCCTCCATGAGCACACCAAGCCAAGCAGCAGAGCACAGGGCTTAGATAGGACGTCACCAGCTGCCCGTGCCACACCGCAAACCCTGCGTGACAGCTGCTGGCGGGGCGGGGATGCCCGGTGGGCAGGGTCTGGGGACACTGAGCCACACATTCTCGCTTCTTCTCTAACTCTCCCTCTTGTCTCCCTCAGTTCAGAGGATCATTATGTATTCAGAGGATGGGAGGAGGCAGGGGAGGCAGGAATTGGGTCACTTACTTATCCAGATCCTTCTTGAAGAATTTGATATTTTGAAGTATTGTTTTATTTAAGGCAATGGAAGCTTTAGACTGCAGTTCTAGAGGCCAAATGGGTGAGCGTCATGGGGTGAGAGAGATGAGAGGAGAAGCCTTCACACAGGGCAACAGCTTTTCGCCAGACTACCATTTACAGATGCTCAGCGTTGCCGAATGCAGACGCTTAACCAACTGAGCCACCCAGGCACTCTAAATAGATGAGTCCTAAATATACATTTCGAGCTTGAACCCTTGCCTGAATCCTAGATTAATGTATGCAGTGCCTGATTGACATTTCCTTTTAAAGTTAACTCTTATCCACTTCCCCAAACCTATTTTCCCCCAGTATTTCCCTCAAGCCATAAATCTAAGTGTTCTTCTTGATTTCTCCTTTCCCTACATCTAATCTATTTATAAATCAGTTCCCCTCTCAAATATATCCTTAATCTGTTTGTGTCTTTTTGCTCTCTGCTGCTGCCACCATACTGGCCTAGTACAAACTACCATCACATATGCTCCAGATTTTTCTAACACCTTCAAAATTGCTCTCCTACTTCCACTCTTCCTGTCTACCATTCTTTTTTCCCAACAATCAAAATTATTTAAGAAAAAATATATATGTATAAAATATTCTCATGATCGGGGCGCCTGGGTGGCGCAGTCGTTGGGCATCTGCCTTCAGCTCTGGGTGTGATCCCGGCGTTCTGGGATCGAGCCCCACGTCGGGCTTCTCCACTGGGAGCCTGCTTCTTTCTCTCCCACTCCCCCTGCTTGTGTTCCCTCTCTCCCTGGCTGTTTCTGTCAAATAAATAAAATCTTTAAAAAAAAAATATTCTCATGATCATCCCCCATTTAAAACCTTCATGAGGGTGCCTGGATGGCTGAGTTGGTTAAGCATATGCCTTTGGCTCAGGTCAAGATCTCAGGGTCCTGGGATGGAGTCCCCCATCGAGCTCCCTGCTCAGTGGGGAGCCTGCTTTTCCCTCTACCCCTCCCCCTTGCTCGTGATCTCTCTCTCTCACACACACTCCCTCTCTCTTTCAAATAAATAAATAAAATCTTGAAAATTAAATAAAAATAAAATCCTTCATGAGTCTCCATTACACATAGAAAAAAATCCAAACTCCTCACCACTGCCTGCCTGTAAGATCCTATGTAACCTGGCTGTCCTTCTCCAGCCCCATTTCAGACCATTCCCTGCTCATTCATTATGCTCCAGCTACTCTTTTCTGTTCTGTCAACTCACCAAAACTGTTTTGACATCAAGGCATTTGCACATGTGCCCTCTGTCCAGAATGCTTTTTCCCCAGATCTTTGTATGACCTTAGGACCACTTGGGTCTCAATTTAAATGCCTGCTCAGAGAGGTTCCCTGACCTCCATATCTAAAGCAGATCTCCCCCAGCCCATCATACTCTACCTATTACCCTGTGTGGATTATCCTATAGCAATTTTCTATAAAATGTTTCAACTAACATGGTCTTATTTGTTTACTAATTTCTTGTCTGTCTCTCACTATTAAAATATGAACCCCCTAAAGGTAGTGATCTACTTGTCTTATTCACCACTGTATCCTCAGTGCCTGGAACAGAGCCTAGTACGTGGTAGGCACACAATGAATACTTGTTGAAAGATTTGGCTTTTCCTTAGAGCACAAAGTGTTTTTCAAGGTAAGATCTCTAGGTGGGGTACGGAGTCCATTTGCTTACTTATGATAGAAGGTGCAACCCAAAGATTCAGAGGCCACCTAGTTGGCTTTTCAAATAAACTCCTTTCTCAGCCCCATTAATATGAATTAAATTTCCAACTCTTGAACATGAATGATAATAGACATTGCCAGTTCATTGAGTCTGACCCCTGCTTTTTTACAGAAGGCATTAAGTCTGGACTATGAGGTATTTTTTAAAACACCTGTCATTTTATTCTTTGAGAACACTGGTGTCACGGGAGGAACTTTATATTAATTCTGACACTGACGAAGTCTCTTTCCTTGCCTAAATTTTCATTAGACTCCTCTGAGTCCTGTTCCAAACTAGGCCTCAACCTTTGCCTCTAAAGAACTTGTAGCTTTCAACACAAATGACTTCACCCACCTCCCACACTAAGACTTGAACGAACACAAGTATAGTTTTTATCAGCTCAAATCTGTGTTCCTAGCATGAGGACCCGAGCCCCCTCAAAATGCTATGCCTGAGAAAACTCAACATTGCCTAAAGAATTTATTGTTTGTTGTAGACAAAACCTGCCTAGAGGCCCCGACCTCCCTTTCCTTGGAGCATTTACTTTAGAAAACATGTGATTGTAAATCTTTTCTCTGTCTTGGAGACTATTATTCTACAGTCCAGGAATGCC
>NW_024425452.1:33718311-33879424 GCF_017311325.1 Ursus maritimus | reverse complement strand
TCTCGAGGATATGGGACCACCCTTTCGAAATGCAATCGTCAAGAAGGATAGGGCTTTTGTCTCCTAGGCTCTGTGAGAGAGGAGGAGCCTAACTTTGACCCCCGTTAGCAGACACAGATGGGCTCACCATTGACCCCCCACCTCCCAACACACACAGTGTCCTGCAGTACTGTGTGTGTGTGTGTGTGTGTGTGTGTGTTTAACACACCCAGGACTTAAAAAGCCTCCTGCCTTCTGTTTCGCAGAACTTACCTCTGTTCTATACTGAAGTCTCTCTCCCATACTGCAGTAGCTCGGGTAAAATCTGTCTGGCCACTTCTAATAAGCATCCGGTGAGTAGTTTGTCTTTAACGTCACAAGCTAGCCAGTTACCATGTGTGGCGTGTTCGGCTGTATTTTAGTGTAGATGATTTCTTATACGTGGTGTACTACATTTAGCCAGCATTTTCGGCTCCCCAAGATGATGATAGTCTTCAGGAATAGTTCTTTATTTTTTTCCTGAAGCCTTTATTTTAATCCCAGTTAGTTAACACACAGTGTAATGTTGGTTTCAGCTGTACAATATAGTGATTCCGCACTTCCGTACCACACAGGGCGCTCATCACAACAGGTGTCCTCCTTAATCCCCATCACCCATTTAACCCCTCCCCTATCCACCTCCCTTCTGGTAACCATCAGTTAGTTCTCTCTAGTTAAGTCTGTTGGTTTGCCTCTCTCTCTTTTTTCTCCTTTGCTCATTTGTTTTGTTTATTAAATTCCACAGATGAGTGAAATCATGTGGTGTTTGTCTTTCTCTGACTTATTTTGCTTTGCATAATACTTTCTGGTTCCTTCCACGTCATCGCAAATGGCAAGATTTCATTCTTTTTTGATGGCTGAGTAACATATATATATATATAATATATGTATAATATATATTATATATAAAATAATCTTATATATATAACATGTATAAGAAATATATACCATTTCTTTCTTTCTTTTTTTTTTTAAAGATTTTTTATTTATTTACTTGACAGAGACATAGAGACAGCCAGCGAGAGAAGGAACACAAGCAGGGGGAGTGGGAGAGGAAGAAGCAGGCTCCCAGCAGAGGAGCCTGATGTGGGGCTCGATCCCAGAACGCCGGGATCACGCCCTGAGCTGAAGGCAGACGCTTAACGACTGAGCCACTCAGGCGCCCCAATATGTACCATTTCTTTATCCATTCATCAATTGATGGACATGGGCTACATCCATATCTTGGCTCTTGTAAATAATGCTGCAATAAATAGAGTTGCATGTATCCCTTTGAATTAGTGTTTTTGTATTCTTTGAGTAAATACCCAGTAGTGTAATTGCTGGGTCATAAAGTAGTTCTATTTTTAACTTCTTTGTCTCCATTACCTCCGTACTGTTTTCCACAGTGGCTGCACCAGTTTGCATTCTCACCAACAGTGCATGAGGGTTCTTGTTTCTCTACATGTTTGCCAACACTTGTTGTTTCTTGTGTTGTTGATTTTAGCCATTCTGATAGGTGTGAGATGATATCATAGTTTTGATTTGCATTTCCCTGAGGATGAGTGATGTTGAGCATCCTTTCATGTGTCTGTTGGCCATCTGGATGTCTTCTTTGGAGAAATGTCTATTCATGTGTTCTGCCCATTTTTTAATTGGATTATTTGGGTTTTGGTGTTGAGTCCTAGAAGTTCTTTATACATTTTAGATACTGACCCTTTACTGGATATGTCATTTGCAAATATTTTCTCCCATCCTATAGGTTGTCTTTTAGTTTTGTTGATTGTTTCCTTCACTGTGCAGAAGCTATTTATTTTGATGAAGTCCCAATAGTTTATTTTTTCTTTCTTTTCCCTTGCCTCAGGAGACCTACGTAGAAAGAAGTTGCTACGGCCAATGTCAAAGAAGTTACTGTGTTCTCTTCTAGGATCAGGAATGGTTCTTAACCCTATCTTCACTGTGATGCGAAATGGGCTCAAGGAAGGTCCTAGAGATGGATCTCTATCTAAAAAGTAAAGAAAATGGTAGAGTTATGCCCTGAAGTAATGCTCAGACACCCAAATCTCCAAGCCTGTCTTTATCATCTGAATTCAAGCCACCCTGAATTCCTTTTAGTATCTTATTTTGGTCTTGTAGTCTTGACTGACTGTGGGGACTACAAGTTCAGCAGAGAGTTGGATATTGGGCCTGGGGGTCAGGGGAGGGATCTGAGCTTGAAGACCCAGAGTTGAACAAAGTATGTATATTTGGTAGATAAGATTACCCACCAAGAATGGTTAATGGAGAAGAGGGCTAAGGACAAAACCTCCTAGGAAACACCAATGTGTTCAGGAAGGGTGGGGGACCTACTGCCCAACTTTTTACATATCGGAACACGTATAGAAAATAGCATTTGTATGGCACATTGGAGACAAATTTTAAGAGATTTAAGGGTGTCTATACGGGCTTTGTGAAATTTTTCATTACTTTTGTGTTCATTTCCTAGGATGGCCACAACAAAGTACCGCAGACTGGGTAGCTTAAAATAATAGAAATGTATTGTCTCAGTTCTGGAGGCTTTAAGTCCAAAATCAAGATATTGGCAGAGCTGTGTTCCTTTTGAAACCTGAAAGGAAATCCTTCCTCTTCCTTGCTTCTTGTGGTTTGCCAGGAATCTTTGAGTTTCCCTGGTTGAAATAGTGTGACTCCAATATCTGCCGTTGTCATTACCTGGCATTCTTCCTGTGAGTCTCTTCATCGTCAATGACCATCTTCTTTCAAGGACACCAGTCATATTGGATCAAAGAGTCCACCCTACTCCAGTATGACCTCATCTGCAATGACCCTGTTTCCCAATAAGATCATAATCTGAGGCACTGGTGGTTAGGACTTCAACATATCTTTTTGGGGGGCAGCACAATTCAATCCATAATAATTTCTTTTTATTCCATAACTATAATAAGAAAATAAAAAAGTATGGGTGCTAAATATTGAATTTATATAGTATTTCAGCTGACTTTTTAATATCAGATTTTATGTTTGCAGTGAAACATAAACTTTCTAATAATGTATAATCCCTTCAGATTTTTTTTCTCTTCCAAATTGCTATTAATGAAGCCATAGGCAGCAGAATATGCAACATGACTCAGAACACAACATAGCAGGACCTAGATAAGAAGATCATTTTCCCGACGTCTTGGGGAAAGAGGTGATCAGTATTTCTTTATAAACATTATTTAAAGATGTCAGCCCTCATAACATTCTCCAGGAGCTGAGCCCAAAAGAATGCACTGGGGACCCGCCGTCATCTGATGGGACATCAGAGGCAGTATCTAGGGAGAGGTAGAGAGTTTCCCCATGGCCAGCAGAGGCCAGGGCAGGAATGTCAGGCAGTGACAAGCAGCAGTTAAGGGACAGAGGAAATGGCAGCAACGTCCAGCAGCTCTTTTCACATCTTCATCACAAATATTCGGTAGGATCGATCTCTGGAGCCAGAGAGGCAGATGGAGCCTTCTCGATCATAGGGCAGAGCATGCACCTCTCTGCTTGAAGAGGGGGGGGGGCATTGGGGAGCAAGGAGTGAGGGAACACAGGACTCTCACTGTCTTGGCGACCTCCGTTGGGCCACAGCTGGGCAATGTGAGCAGGTTAAGCCTAGCCGCTTTCGGGAGGAGGATGTGGGGTCCAATCACTGACAGGTTTTAGAAGTTTAGGTTCATATCTGTTTCAAAGCGTTTCTCTACTAACTTAGCATCCCAGGAAATTTCTGAGCTGGAGTAGGTCTGGTTGAAAGTGCTTGTGCAACCAATGTAGTACTGCCGCTCTAGGCCAGGGCCCTGCTGCTCTTGGAACCCGTGGTCCTCCTGACCAGCGCAGTTCTGTTGGAGCCAAGCACTGCGGGCGCCATCTCTGGCGGCACACTGGGTTGAGGATCAAAGGAGGGAATAGGTAGACAGAGGCGTTACAGGCTTTAAGGCCGCTCAACTGGTGTATCGGGGAGTCAGGGTTCTAGACACCCACATGCCCTGTCATCTTAAGACAGATGTGGTTAATTTCCTCTGCTCAGAGAAAATTGATTCTCAAATGTATTAAAGTAATAGAAAAATAAAGGGGCGCCTGGACAGCTCAGTCAGATTAGCGTCTGACTCTTGATTTCCGCTCAGGTCATGATCTCTGGGTGGTTGGACTGAGCTCCAGGTCGGGCTCCACACTCAGTGGGGAGTCTGCTTCTCTTCCTCTTCCTCTGCTCCTCCCCTGCTCACGCGTGCTCTCTCTGTGTAAAATAAATAAATAAATCTTTTAAAAAAGTAAGAACATTTTTATAATCACTCAAAAATTTATGATGGTTGAAATTATATTTAAAGATGCTATCAGCTCATTTTTTTATTGACAAATGTAATAGTAAATTTCTCGCAAAGATGAGAATGGATTTTGAATCCAATCAAATTTTCTCTTTTTTAAAAAAAATATTGATTTATTTATTTGAGACAGAGAGAGAGAAAGACAGAGCGGGGGGGGCGGGGCAGAGGGACAGAGAGAGAGAATCTCAAGCAGAATCATCACTGAACATGGAGTCTGACGTGGGCCTCCATCTCACAACCCTGAGATCATGACCTGAGCTGAAATCAAGAGTCGGTTGCTTAACGGACTGAGACCCCCAGGTGCCCCCCAGGCAAGTTTTCTCTTGATGAACAAGAATGCATTGTAAGGATAGTCATCCTGCAGCTACCTTGGAGACTACTGAGTGTGTAGCTGGTGCTATATATTTGAAGAAGAATTTGGTCCTTTGATTGCTGCTCCAATGGGAAGGAACCCCATCTAGCCTCCCCACCACCACCAGCTGTGGACTACCATTTTTGGCCTTGTCAACCTAAACAAAGTGACAAACTGAGGCAAGCTTAAAGTGTCGAAAAGATACGTTTTTAGGGAATAGCAGAGGAATTGCAAGTCAGGACGTGTAAATGGTAAAACCAAACTTCAGGCAAGTCCCTTGAAGGTTTGGGGAGGACTGTATTTATGGGCAGGGAATGTAAAGAGAAGAGAGCTCAGTTAGAGTCTGTGAAAGTCAAAAACAAGTGGAGACGAGCTTTGAAAATTCCCGAGCAGACAGAACCAGCCCAGTCACACAAAGAAAGCTCAAGTCAGCTTATTTTGTGAGACCAGTCCTAGCTGGGTCATTTCTTACTGATGCCTCTCGAAGCCATAACTAAAACTTCCCAAAGTTGATATGAGGCAATCCCTGACCAACTCCCTGTCATTTAAGAAAATTCCATTATTAGTTTTCTGTGAATCAGGCATTTACAGGAAATCAGTCTTCCAGTCCTTCAGTTTTATATTCCCGAGGACACGTGTGTGAGATTTTCCCATTTTATATCCTTCAGTTCTTTCTATTTTAGACTAAAATTCTTTCTCATGCTACTAAAGTTGATGTGAACTTGGCCTCTACCAGAGCCACTCAATAAAGCAGTGAGTTCTGTGTGTTGTGGGAAGGAGAGAGACACACTTTCTGATCCGCTTTTCTTACATGGCCCTCATAGGAGCACAGAACAAAAATGTTTCCAATGGTGGCCATCAACCAGGAGGTTCTGTACTTTCAGGCCCTACCTGGGTAAAGCAATCAATATCTCTTTGCTTCCTGTCTGTTGGGAAGGTCTACGGTAGAAGAAGTTTAAAGGCAACCTGTGAAGCCATGGAAAAAATGAAGGAGAGTGATGTCTGAGAACCCGCAAAGTCAAGGGCTAATGATGCTCTGAGCAGACGAGGACTGAACAGTTTTCACAAAGAGGTTGGGAGAGGGGAGGTTTTAGTCAAGTGGTAAGAGCCCAAGCACAAATTTGCCATGGTTACAGAGAATGGCAGTGAGAAGTGGGGACAGTAGAGATACACAACTCTTGTGTCAGCTGATTGCCCCAAGGTGTCTCTAAGCTTCCTGGATTTTTGTTTTGTATTGTCTTGGTAAAATGGTCAAATATTAAAACCCACCCCATAGGATTGTTAAGAAGATTAAAAGAACTGACATGAAAACTTTCTGAAAATTATAAAGCACCTGAAATCTATATCTATATATCATTAGGTATTTTTAGTTCTACTGAAAGTCTGTGATTCCTCCCATACCATCCCCAGCACCCCCATGAGGCATCACTCTTCAAATCTGGTTAAAAAAAAAAAAAAGATAGTAAACCAGAAACAAGAGCTGGATGGAGCCAACATTTCTTGATCCTCTCTGGTGCTTAGGTAGTTATGGAAGTAAATGCCCTAGGATGTTGGTAAGAAAGGAAAGAAATCACCCCCAAAGAGCGATCTCTCAACAAACCATCAAATGTATCCTCTGAGAAGAAAGCATTTTTCATTAATAGTGATTTGAATTTGGCAAAATGCTGAAAGGGGGCGCCTGGGTGGCTCGGTTGGTTGAGCGTCTGACTCTGATTTTGGTTCAGGTCATGATCTCAGGATCATGAGATGAGCCCCATATCGGGCTTTACACTCAGCCAGAGTCTGCTTGAAATTCTCTCTCTCCCTCTCGCTTCTCCGCTGTCCCTCCCCCTGCTCATGCTTTCTCTCTCTGTCTCCGCTCTAACAATAAATAAATAAATCTTTCAAAATGCTGAAAAGAAGCCAAAAGACATGAAAATTAATTCCCTGGAATTTTCAGAAAATATAAATTCTAGAAAAGCCTGGGAGGGTAGATTTAGGCTGGGAGTGACCTTGGCTGGTCCTGAAAAATCTTAATGGAAATACAGTGGTGTTTCACCTCCCCCCTCCTTCCTGACCAGCTGTGGTTTCACTTTTCACTGTTTCAATTACGCTCCGTCAACCACTGTCTAGAAGCAGGTGATCCTCCTTTTGGAGAGTCATCAGAAGGTCAGCCGTAGCTTAACAGTGTATTACAAAACCTGCATCACTCACCTCACTTCATCACATCACATAGGCATGTTATCATCTCACACCATCACGAGAAAGGTGAGTGCAGTACAATGAGATATTCTGAAAGGCAGAGAGAGACCACAGTCTCATAACTTTTATTACAGTTTATTGTAATTGTTCTATTTTATTATTAGTTATTGTTGTTCATCTCCTTGCTGTGCCTAATTTATGAATAAGACTTTATCATATGGGAAAAAATTATATATGTAGGGTTTGGTCCTATCCGTAGTTTCAGGCATCCACTGGGGGTCTTGGAACATATCCCCCATGGATAAGTGGGGGCACTAGTGTAGATTGCTGGAAGATTCCCCCAGTGAGCCCAACTCTACCACTTTAAGCCTAGATGAGGTTTACTTTGGTATTCAGCCAGAGGAGGGGCATGTTCTAGAAGAAAGGGTTCCTAGATCAAAACCTTAGTTTCCTTTCCCATCATATCTTCATGGTGGGGCAGCTAAACTGGGAAATAGGCATGTGTAGAGTTGAAACGGTGTCAGGCCCAGCTACAGGCAATTGCAATTCTATACCCTTAACTCCTGGAATTGGATCTACCTTTGAAATCAAACCATTTCACTTCGCTCACATAACTATATGATTACAACTATGTAGACCTTTTAATAGTTGGTTTATCTTAAAGAAAGCATCAAAACTATTTTCGGTATACTGAGACGCTATTTGAATGACTATTTCCACTTTCTGAAAACTGATGTCAAAACAAAAATTGCACCGAAATTAAGTAGGCAAGAAAGCGTTTATTCAAGGCTGTTGCATTAGGGGAGAGATGTCAGAACTAACTCGGAACTTAACTTTCACTGAGGCAGAAAGGGTAGGGCTTTTTAAGGGCTGGGGTCAGGTAGTAGGAAAGTACTAGAAAATATTAGCGGGGAGCCATAGGTCATCAGTGTGGCTTTATCCAAAGGAATAATAAGCTCAGAATTTTATAACCTGGAGCAAGGTGCCCATTGAAGTTAGGCTCCGACCTTCCCACAGGAACTGGGAGATAGGGGTACTAACTCCTTTGATGATTACATTTCAAAGAGTTGGCTCCCAAGTCACTGAGAAAGATATTCCTGGGTTGCAAAACCAGGAGGATGCTTTTAAAAGACTTACATAACATTTCAAAGTTTCAAAGAGATCATTTACAGTTAGAAGTTTTGTAAAGAAAATGACCTAAGAAAAAGGAAGTTGGGTGCCCCAGTGTGAGGAAGAAGCCTGTCTGAAGATTAGTCAGGCTGAGGGGAAAGTTTAAGGTAATCTCTGTTGTTGGTCACATAATAAATTCTCATTTAAAATTGAAATAATTTTTGCTCAATCTATTTACTCAGTTGTATGTCAAACTCCATTTTTTTTTTGTTTTCTGCAATGAAAATGCCATCTGTTTTAATTTTTGCAAACCTCCAATTAGCACCACCCAATAGAACATTCTGCAATGAGGGGAATGTTCTGTACTGCACACTGTACAATCCAGTAGCCACTAGCCACCTGTGCCTATTGAACAGTTGAAATACAGCTCGTGACCGTGTGGAACTGAATTTTTAATTTTAGTTGATTAAATTTAAATAGTCACATATGGCTAGTAGCATCCATATTGGACAACGCGGCCTCCAAATCTATCGCACTATCAGTTTATCTGCAGAAAAATTGCTGCTACCAAATGTAGTGTCTATGACCTGGGTCATTCTTCAAGCAGGAGCTACCAGTGGAGCACAGGAATACTTATATTCACTCTGCGGGATGGTGGTGAGGATTAAGTAAGATATTGAATGTGAAGTGCCTGGCAAATGCCTCCTATAAAATAGATAGCCAACAATGTTAGTTTCCTTTTCAGTCTCCTTGGGGGCGGGAGGGGGGACACATAGTCAATGTGGCAGGGTCTTTACAATCTAGAACACAACAAACGATAGGGCCTTGGTTACGTGGGTGTTTAGGAACAGATGTGTTCATGTTTTTCCTTGTTACAAGGCACAGATGCTCTTGCTCTTTTGTAGTGTGCGGGAAGTTAGTTCATCTTGGACACAATCACCTTCTTTATATTGACTCCAATAAAAATGCCAAATTTTAAAATCAGAAATTGCAAGCATTTGGGTTACTCTCAATACCGATTTAATATTAATAATCTGTTGCATGATATTGATGCATTCTTTCCCATGGAAGAGTTGAAATAAACAAAAGCTATGTAAAGACTAAATCAGAACACACATCATCGGAGGCTTCCTCTGATCCAAAGACATGACTTTATGTCCTATAAATTAGGTATATGTGTGTTCTTAAAAGAATTTATCTCTTCTACTGACAGTGAATTATATATTTAGAAATGTGGGATACACAGAGGAGGAAAGGGAAAAGAGCATATATAATGGAGGAAAGAGAATAATGTCGGCCAATGTGTTTCAGCAGCACGTGAGGATCCTGGCATACTGCAGTTAGCCTTAATCTGAAGTGAAGCTGCTGTGACCTCAGCGGTCAGGAATTCCATGTCACTAAGCTAGAGACACATGGCTGGCTTCTCCCAGATACTGTTCTCTCCTATGTCTGACTTTTTCTCCTCTTGTGTTCAATGGTGCCATCCCAATTTTCTCTTGAGAATTGTACAGTGATAAGTTGCCCCAAGAGATGGTAACATGTTTATAACTTGGTCAGTGTATTTATTTATATGAAAGAGTAATTATTTTCAATGAACCACACTTACCCTTCTGATTCAAGAGCTTGGAATGTTCCATTCAACCAAAAGCAGAATAATGGAGCATCTGATCTCAGATCCCACCACATCGACACGTAAGAATAAATCAATTTAGCACTTTATTTCATTGGTCTAAATATGGAAATGTCCCATACTGCCTTTTTATTCTGAATCTTATGCCAAGCAGATACAACCCATTACTCAATAGCTTAAAAAGTTTTTTTTTCGTTTAAGCAAGATTTACTTAAAACAATGCAATTTTACACAGTGTAGAAATGATAAGGTTTTGCTACATGTCTCTAAAGTAAATGCTAATAATCCATTTAAGGTATTTAGTTTACAAAATAATGATATTTAGTTTACAGAATAAATTAAGGCACAACCACAGATGTTTCTCAATTTACAGTGGGGTTACATCCTGATAAATCCATCATCAGTTGAAAATACCGTCATTTGAAAATGAATTTAATACATCTAACTGCCCGAACATCATCGCTTAGCCCAGCCTCCCTTAAACATGCTCAACACGCATTAGCCTACAGTTGGGCAAAATCATCTAACACGAATCCTCGTTTGCAGTAAGGTGTTGAATATCTCCTGTATTTTACAGACCACTGCACTGAAAGCGAGAAGGAGAAGGGTCGTGTGGGCACAGAATGCTTGTCGGTGTCGGGTACGCACCCGCGGGGTCGCGTGGTTCACGAGCACACATGCCCCTGCGCCGCCTCACAGCAGAGGGGGTACCGCGTCTCGCCAGCCCAGGAAAAGGTCAAAATCCAGAATTCGAAGTAGTTTTCACTGAATGTGTATGGTTTTTGCATCCTTGTGAAGTCAAATAATTGGAAGTCAAACCGTCCTATGTCGGGACCCGTGTATACATAACAATGTTTCCTTTGCCGGAGCTGAACATGTAATAAACAGGAAGGAAGGAAACTAACATTTGCCTGTAACTTTCCTGTGCCAGACGCACACATAAAAAAGACTCTTTTAATCCTGTTTTGTAAAGACATTTTTAGTTCCCATCTACCTTGCTCTGAATTCACTTGATTTTTTCAGTGACAACCATTTCATGATTCCTTTGGATACCACATGTCACCTTTGTGTTTTGATGACTGACTAAACATGCTAATATTTTATAGTCTACAAATACATAACTTGCTTTCACTTTTAATTTTTATATCAATTAAAAAGCATATTAGTTTCTCACAGATAGCTACCGAACTCAGCATAGACTTTTAAGTACGTTAGATAGGAATATCCTTATTTATAAGCATTAAAGAACTAAACCAAAAAACAACAAAAATTGGGAAGTTGGGAAGTGCTTAGGATTTCAGAAAAAAATTCTCTCACAAAGTTAGTCCCTTATGATCATTTAGAAGCCTTGATACATTGTTAACCTCTGTATCCTACATAATCTGTTTGCAGAATATCTTCTGTCCACAGATCTACGTGTAACCCCTCTCAAACCCCCGAGTTTAAGATTTCTGATTAGTGAATTGTTCACCAGTATCTGATTTACACTGACCCCTTAAAAGAAACTTCAGTATTTGGTTAAAAAAATGATTCTGAATATATTCAAGGTGTAAGGTAATAAGCGTCTATAGAATGTGTTCTCATTCTGAAGTGATTTGTATCAGCGAACCCTATAATGGCTACTACTGTGATAGGCAGACTGATTCTTCCCAAGAATGACTCCTGGCACGTTGCCAATATTCTTTTTTCTTTGTTTGACTTCTTTTCACAGATCATGATGTGAGCTTTGCCTAGACACTCATCTGAAACAATTATAACCGTAATCACTGTACAATTTGCTTTCTTTATCGAAAACTTTCCACTTTATAGTTTCGAAGTTTTAGTTTTTATTTTTACTTGCAGATTATAGGAGCAATTACATTTGAAACACAGGTATATTTCTGTGTGCACTTTCCACAGCATCCAGCTAGGATTAAGGGATAATGTTTCAGGAATTGTGTAAATTCACATTCTTGGGTTCCAAGCAACAGTTTCAGTAAAGTTTTCTTTTCTTCTTTGTTACTGCAAAATAAAGAAATCCTATTACAGAATCAGTTCCTATCATGAATGGGCTGATTCTATCATAGAATCACAGAATCTTAGAGTTGGACCTAGTCCAGCATCTCACTCAGTTCAAGAATCCATAATCTAGCATACTTTAGCACCCTTGATGCATGACCATCTAGCCTTGGCTTAAGTGATGGGAAGTTCATCTCCATAAAATCAACAAGTCTTGCTCTGTTCATGGTATAGTACAGAGCCCACTGGATTTGGAAACAAGCTGGATTACAATCCCAGTTCTAGCAACTTGAGGAAGGGCAGAGTTACCTACCTTCTCTGAGCTTTCACTTCCTTGCCTATTTCTGACATAAGTGCTCAAAAGATAGCTAATGGTAAACTATGAAGATAACGGTAGTTAACGTAAAATATGCTCCGTGATTGATAGCCGCCGCCCCCCACACTTTTCTGTCCCCACAGAAAGAAAATTCTTTCTTCTGTTAAGCCCAAATCTGCCTCTCTATAAGTTAATTCATTCAGAAAACATTAAAACTGTTCAAGGTACTGTATAAAACTGTGAACAGGGTAGAAGGAAACTCCTTCTCAAGGAATTTATATTCCAGTGAGAAGAAACAGACCAACAGACAATAAGTAAAAGAATTAAGTTTACAGGGAAAAAAATCAAGTGAACGAATAGTGATAACCGGTTATACAGAAAACTAAAATAGGGTAACGTACTCATTACTGGGTGGCTACTTCAGGCAAGACATTGCTGAGGAAATCTCACTTATGCTGAAATCTGAATGACAGTTATGCCTCTTGACCTTCCTTAAGCTCTCTGGAGCAGCCCAGAAAAACAACAACAGCAACAAAGAAGACCTTTCAAATTGTTGAAGGCAACTAGTATGTCTTCCCTTAGATTTTTCTTTTTCTTTAAAAAACATTTTTTTAAAATTTATTTGTCAGAGAAAGAGAGAACACAAACGAGAAGAAGCAGGCTCCCCACTGAGCAGGGAGCCTGATGTGGGGACTGGATCCCAGGACCCTGGGATCATGACCTGAGCTGAAGGCAGAGGCTTAACCAACAGAGCCACCCATGCATTCCTAGATTTTTCTTTTTAAAGCTAAATATCACTAATCCTTCCAACTATTATTTATATCACATGATTTAAAAAAAAAAATTTAACAGGGAAGACTCTGGGTTTATCAACACTGTCTTTAAATGTGCACGTAGAACGATAACAGTTCTTTAGATGTGGCCCAGTTTCTAGATGCAGCCCTAGGGAAACAGAATCCCTTCATCTGGATTCTGTGCTTCACTGCTGTACAAGCTTGCATTCGATTTTTTTTTTTTTTTTTTGTAGTGACTATAGCAAAATGCTGACTGAACTGTCATCAACCAGAAGTGCCTCGTCTTTTCCATAGGAACTCCTATTTGCACACACTGCCTCTTTTCCTAGGTATGCACACTTGTTTCTATACCAGAGCTTTACATTTACTTTTGCTAGTTTATCTTGTTCATTTCAACCTAATTCTTCCAGCCTGCTGAGAGTTTTTGAATCTTAGAACTCTCCTCTACCTATTAACTATTCCTTTAATCTCCATGTCAGTCATAAATTCAGTTAATATGTTGCTAGGCCTATCAAATAGATGTCCGGCAAATATAAAACTACTTCAGAGGCATACTAAATTATTCAAGAAATATAATTTGTCCATGGGAAAGAGAAGTGACATTACTATGGATATTTTCCTCTGGTGTTTTCCAAATCATCTGTAGTAAATGTGAATTATTTTTAAAATCAGAATAAAAAGTTAAAAAAAGACGTATCCCATTACTTTTCCAAAAGGTATGCTTTCACATTTTGATCTGAAGAGTTGATGAGTGTTAAAGAATAGAGACAATGATAGAGCCCTGTCACATTCAATTAGAGCTTTCCCTCCAGGCTGATTCTGGGCTATTGATTTATTATCAGTCTTGTTAATTTAACCCAGCTCTTCCTGGGCATAGTAACATATGTATAGTTTTTTAAGATTTATTTATTTATTTATTTAAGAGAGAGAGAGAGAGAGAGAGAGATTGAGCACAAGCAGGGGGAGTGGCAGAGGGAGAGGCAGAAGCAGGCTACCCAGGGCTACCCTGGGATCATGACCTGAGCTGAAGGAAGACACTTAATCGACTGAGCCACCCAGGTGCCCTGTATGCATAGTTTACTAATATGGCATGGTAACGTAAAGATCGAGAAGAAGGCAGGCCTTTGATTTTATGTCCTCCTATTTGTTACATTCTCAAAATACAAGATTGTCCGGTGGAATTTCTCCTCCTACTTCCTGGTTTAAAAGTACTTTTATCAATAATTCCTAGAAATAATTATTAACTATTTGAGGCAATGGAGCAGAAAAAAAAATAATGTTCTCTTCTGCGATAGTGCACACTTAAAAAGCTAAACAAAAGAATTTAAAATCAAAACTTTGAAACTTGAAATAAAATGAATACTCAGAGGACCAAGAACACATTTCTGAGTGTGGGAAAGCATTTGCCTTTGAGAAAAATTTAGAAAAAAAACATTTTGCTGCATGTGGGCAGATATTAGGCCTTATTCAGAGAAAAACGGCTACATGATGTAATTGTTTTGATACAATATACACATAGAACACATTGACCTTGAGCAGCTCAGTTCTATTTGAATTTTTATCTCTCTTTATTTCCCTCAAGACCTGACATTTGAATTTCTTTTTTTGTAAAATTATCTTAAAACTTAATCTGTGTTTTTTTCTAAGACTTCACAGTAAAACTGGCAAAACCAGGGGTCATCCCCTTAATAATTTGGTCCTCTTTTCTCCAGCACCCAGGTCACTTGCTCATCTTAGGGCCAGAGCTGGGGTAGAGCATGGTGGTGGCATTGCCACATAGGCTCGGGTCAGGAAAGACGGGGAGGGCTGAGATAAAGAAGGATTTTGGTTAATAAAATATAGCAATGGGCTTCTAACCCGTTTTCCTTGGAAAGAATGCATATGGTCTTGATAAATATATTTCTTACATGCTAGCAGATCTCATATCAATGACACTCATTGATTTTGACTGAAACCTAAGAGAGAAAAATGCCACTCTGTATTTCACCACGTAAGGCAGAACTTAGAGAAAGTCCCGGGGCACAGGCAATCCCTCCTGTCAGCCTGTCTCTTCATGTGTGGCTCCACGAACATGTATTGAACTCCTGCTGAGCCCTGCCCCCCAGCACTAGGGATTCAGAAATTAATGAAATGTAAGTCTTGCTCTCAAACAGTTCACAATCAAAAAGGAAAGACATACACTAAAGCAGATGAGACCAATAGAGGTATGCCTGCATTATTTTCTGATCACAAAGGAGGAAACCCTAAACCATCCCAGAGAGATTCCTAGAGGAAATAATACCCTCTAAGCCCAGACAATTGGGCTTCTCAGAGCATGCTCAATGCTGCCTCCCTAGCGTCTAGCTCCGGGCCTAGCCCACAGTAAGTGTTTCATAAACAACGGCCCAACTGAACTGAGTGCATTTTATTGACATAAAAGGTTTTATGCAAGACCAGAGGGCTGATTTAAGAAGAACTGTGTATTCCCCTTAATGCCTCGTAGGATTCAGGTATATCCTGCTTATTTTTTCCACAACACTTACCACACCCATTATCTTATATATTATATTTATTGTCTGCCAGCCCCCTCCCCCAGAAATGTGAGCTCCTTGAGAATGGGACTTGTACTTCCCTTGCATAAAACTTGGCTCGCATCTAGTAGATATTCAGTAAATATTTGTGGAATGAGTATGGAGTCCAACACTAGTTACACTGATGAAACAGACAGTTTAAAAGGAAATCCAATGAATCCAATAAATTCATGAGACTCTATATGAGAATTTAGTGCCTCAGTTTTTGTTGCCTAGGGCAATGGTTCTTAGTCTTTTGAGAATGTCATGAATGCTTTAATTCCCTCTATAGAAAAATGCACATATGCATCAAGTTTTGACATCAATAAATACAGAAAGTATCTGGTTGAGGGGTGCCTGGGTGGCTCCATCCGTTAAGCAACTGACTCTTGATTTTGGCTCAGGTCATGATCTCAGGGCCGTGAGATGGAGCCCTGAATCCAGCTTGGCGTTCAGTGGGAAGTCTGCCTGAGATTCTCTCTCCCTGACCCTCTGCCCCTCCCCCTGCTCACATATACTTTCTCCCTCTAAAATAAATAAATAAATAAATAAATCTTCATATATATATATATATATATATATATAAAATTTATTTGGGTTTTCCTCCTTCTGACTCCCCTTAATTTTGGTTAGTCAAGAAAAGTGTTTTAGGACTATCAAGTGTTCAGATATATCACTAATATGTGAAAACTAGGCAACTATTTTAAAATGTATATAAAAAATTATTTCAAAAAACCCTTTTTTTCGGGGCACCTGGATGGCTCAGTCGGTTAAGCGTCTGCCTTCAGCTCAGGTCATGATCTCAGGGTTCTGGGATCGAGCCCCACATCAGGCTCCCTGCTCAGCGGGGAGCCTTCTTCTCCCTCTCCCCATCCCCCACAGCCCCCACTTGTGCTCTATCTCTCTTTCTCAAATAAATAAATAAAAATCTTAAAAACAAAACACCAAGAGGCACCTGGGTGGCTCAGATGGTTAAGCATCTGTCTTTGGCTCAGGTCATGATCCCAGGGTCCTGGGATCGAGCCCCACATGGGGCTCCCTGCTCGGTGGGGAGCCTGCTTCCCCCTCTCCTTCGACTGCTCCCCCTGCTTGTGCTCTCTTGCTCTCTCTCTCTGCCAAATAAATAAATAAGTAAATAAAATCTTAAAAACAAAACAAAACAAAACACCATTTTTCTTCATTTTAGAGAACAAAGCAGACCACATTTTATTCAAATAAAACCCACTGACCTTTGGAAATAGTTACCCAAAAGTATTGCAATGTGAAAAACCTCTGGAGTTATAAAGAATTTCCCACATCGGGGATGGTAGGCAGTCTCTGAAATGTCTCCTGGTATTGACATGTTTGTGCCATTTCCTCCATTCGAGTGTGGACGAAACCCAGTGACCTGCTTCTGAAGAATAGAACACGGCAAAAGTGATGTGATGTCACTTCTGAAATTAGCTTATAAAAGACTGACTTCCATTTTGCTTGTAGTCTCTTTCTGGATCTTCTTGCCTGCTTGTTCTGATGAAGCAAGTCGCTAGGGCTGCTTTGCCCGAGGAAGGCCTCCAAGGGCAAGCTCTGCCCACCAGGAGCTGCATCCTGCCAACATCAGTGAGCTTAGAATCTGATTCTCCCGGGGTCAGACCTAGACATGGAAGCAGCCCTGGCTGTCACCTTGACGGCATCCTTGTGAGAGGCCCCGAGCCAGGCACCCAGCAAAGCTGCCTTTGGATTCTTGCCCCACAAAAACTGTGAGATAAAAATGCTATTATTTTAGCCACTGTTTTGTGGCAATTTCTTACATATTAGTAGATAACAAATACATCAAGAACTACCTTATCTATTGCCAGGAACACACTGATGTCATAATTTTTTTTTTTTTTTTGAGAGAATGTGCTCATATGAGGGTGGGGGAGGGGTAGAAGAAGGAGAGAGAATCTCAAGCCAATTCCACACCAAGGGCAGAGCCTGACACAGGGCTGATATCACAACTCTGAGATTATGACCTGAGCTGAAATCAAGAGTTGGACGTTTAACTGACTGAGCCACCCAGGGTCCCTCCTCTGTGTTTGACATAGATTTCAAAGCGGCTAATTCTAGAAAATTTGTAAAACACTATCTCCTCAGAGGTGTAGGAAGCATTATGAAAAAGTGGGATCTTTAAGTACGAGAGAAGTAATAATTAGTGTAGTGTGGCTCTCTCTCTGCCACTTTTTAATTGTTCAGAAACTACTGTAAAGCTTCAACTATATAGGGCTTTGTTCTTAGGTCTTTTTACTTTTGGTTTGTGCAGATCTACTTATAAAGAAAAAATACAGATTGTAGAAAGGTATTATGAATATAAAACTATTTTAGCCTTATCAGATAGGCTTTGTGTCTCTCCAACATATATATATCATCAGAAGAACTGCAAGAAAAATAACAGAAAACAAAGTGCAGGTAATTAACATCTGTATTAAGTAATATATTTTCTACAATTATATATCAGTTTCTCTGTAGACAGGGCAAACAAGTCAAAGTATGAATCAGAGTCTGAGTCTCTGGGATTTGACCTATAAACTGTTCAAACATTTATTCTCTGATAGACCTAGAGCAGGGTCTGAACTTCATTCCAAGACCCTGAGAGCATTTTGATATATTCCTTTTAACACAGTGATTTTTATAGTTTTGCTCTGACTTTGCTTATGTTTTTGAATGTTTCCTCGAAACTTTTTGCTCAGCATGGTCTTGTCATTTCTTGCTCCTTATTTTTTTCCATTGCCACAAGAGTGGTGTAAACATGAAGAAAGGAAAGGAAAAGGCCGAAGACTGTGAGGGATTATTCCTGTCTCTGTATGGTTCTGGCTTACCCGATAAAACTTAATTCCTTCCTGGGCCTTAACACACCATCACAGTAAGGCCGAGGGAGTGTGTATAATGGTCTCAGGTCTCTCCAAAGCCCTTTTTAACTGCAGGATAGAATAGTGCTAAGGTGAGGAAGCCACACAGAAGACAAACATGCTCTGGGGGGTGGAGAGGAGGGAGGGAGAGGTGCAGGACAAGTGATTGACTACTTCCTCCAACGGTTTTTGCCTATGGTTTTAGCAAAGGATCTCCAGATCTGAAAGCAAACAATTACATGTAAATTTCCTGTGTCAATATAAATTCTATTCTCGCTGGGAAATCTTGAATGATTACATGGATTTGTGTGGAAAACAAGAACTTAAAGACTGGTTATTTTTTCAAACCCCTGGAATGACTTCATAACTTTCCTACCAAACCCATACAATGTTTATCCCTGCTCAAAGATTCCCAATTTCCCTTCAGAAATTGTACCATAGGTTCAGAAAAATGGTTTGGTCATGCTCTTTCCACTATGGCGAGATTTATTTTAGTCCTCAAATTTCCCCTCTGGCCTACGTGCTTTCTCTCAGGTCTCTTCATCCGTCATGAATGGGTCTCTTGTCTAACCCCCCCACCCCCACCCCGAGTATGACCTTTCATGTACATGCTCTCCCTCGCCCATAAACCAGCGCGTCTGGAGCTCTGCCAGGGCGTCAGGAGCCGCAGCTTAGAACTCGATTTGAAATGCCAAGTTCGTGGTGACATTACAGATTGACAGTTGGTGCCTAATGCTGGCTTAGTTGTTTTTCCGCGGGTCGCTGGATGCTAACCACTAGATGCAGTCCGTGGATTCCAGATTCACAAGGTCAATGTACTTTGAGTTGATCTCCAAAACAAAGAATATATTATCTCTTAAAATTCCACTTAAGTAAAGCAACTTAACCAGGCTAACTCTTCACGTGTGTGATTTTTTTGGTTCATTATTTTTTTAAAAATATTTGTTCCAGAAATGAAGACAGTTTAATATAGTGTCAGAAACTAACGGCAATTTTAAAGCAATGACTAGCTATTCCTTCCAAGGAGAAAGTTAAGTTGCTTTTGGAAACGTTATGTTTTTGCTTGGAAATAAATCATATTTAATGTTTACTTTCTCTCATTACAACATCAACATTTTCAAAATATGTAGCAGCTACTGAGAAGTAAAAAGCCATGTAATATCACAGTTGGGAGAATTCCTGTTAACATCACGTTATATTTGAAAATCAATGATTTATTAACTAAATTACATGCGAATGTGTTCTGTAGGTGAGTTAGGGTTAAATGGTAAAGTTTATTATCGTTATGAGAAACGGTTACATTTCTACAAAGTTCTTTAGCTTTAATTTTTTAACTTGAGTTTTTTTTGGGAGGGGTTTGCTTTCAGTCTGGCTTTTTTGAAGTAAGAAAAGCAGGGTGCATCTGCACAGCTGTTGGCAGAGTGAGGCATTATGAAGCTTATCCTCTCTGTCTCAGTTGCATTATGTTGTTGGCTTCAGTGCCTACCTGCAAACAGTGAGAGATTTTAATGCATCCCTGCTACAGAAAGGTAATGAGGTAGGCTGCCAAATCATCATCTCTAATTACCTCTGGAACAAAAGAAAAAAATGGAGGTTCCTAAAATTTTACAGTATATTGCTTTTATTATATACACTCCCCTGGGTATGTTCCAAGTTTTTAAAGTTTTTTTTCCCCTGAATGTGAAAGTAATATATACTCTTTATACAAATTTCAAACACGACAGAACTATAAAATGAAATAAGCCATCAATAACTTTGGAGCATATTTTTTCAAGTTAAAAAAGAATTCTCAAAAAAAAAAAAAAAAAAAAAGAAGAATTCTCTATCCAGTCAGAATTTAGTGTCCATTACTAGTTTTAATACGGTATTCCTACTACAGCTAAATCAGTACATGGTTCTAATAAACCCAAATGCCTTTGGTTTCTAATATACAATCCTTTTACTGTTCCTTGTAAACACTCTATGAAGCTAGCCCAATTTAATAATCTCCTAACTATTTAAGACAGTTAAGATATTGTAGAATGCTATATTACGGCTAATTCACTGTTCTGGCTGAGCACCAACACATGTTTTCCTAGGAGTTGCCATTTTTCAAAGTATTAGAAGAAAACATACCACATTAAAACCCATTAAGAACAATTGAGAAAGCACTTGGAAATCTCTCTGTATTCAGAATCATCAGTGATTCCAAAATCTGATACACCAAAGACGTAGTAAAGGATAAGGCCCGAATCTAAACTGAACTATAAAAGACCCTCTAAACCGCTTTTCTAGAATAAATTTTTCTCAGCTTGTTTACTTATGTACATTTTACATTGGTGCCGATAATTTGTCTATGTCAAGTGCACCACCCACTGCATATTTCAGATGAAATAATGATATATCTATATATTAAAAGAAGTGATGGGAATAAACGTAAATAGATCTCTTCGCTCCTATGTGGCAGATGGTGTTTTCCAAATGGCTGCAGCACATCACGAACGCTCTTCTTACCTGTGACTTTGGGAGTCCTCTTTGGCTTTTGTGACTGTTTGGATCCAGAGATTATGGGACACTATGTGATTTCCAAGGCTAGGTAATCAAAAGGAAAAGTGCTTTCTACCCTGTTTTCTGAAATACTTGTTCTGGAAGCCTTCAAGCTCCATATAAGCAGCTTGACTGCCCTGAGGTGGCCATGGTGGGCGTGAGGAACTCAAACCAGCCCACAGGGAGAGACCTCACACGGAGAGCCTCAGATTCTGTGAAAAGGGAGGGAGGGAGGGAGAGAGTGAGAGAGGTGCTTCCGCAGCCCGGCTGCTTCAGCAGTCCCTTTACCCAGTCCCAGCTACTGTTTAACTGCAACCACAGGAGAGATCCTGACCCAGCACTAACCAGCTAAGCCCTTCTCAAATTCTGAAGCACAGAATCCATGAGAGATATGAAAATGGTTATTATCATTTTATGCTACTAAATTTTGGAGTAACATGTTACATACCAATACCCTACTGGAATACCCTACAAGCTTTTCCAAATGTTTAGTAGTGTAATTTCTTTGCTTCTTGTACAACCTGAGCAGCTCTGCCATTCCTCAATCTAAGGAAGAGGTTTGGACTGGCACAGGTATGAGGGGCGATCGAGTGGTGAGCTTCACATGCGATACGTAGACAGTTAATCTAGATGAACAAATGATGTATTATGGAGGCTATACTGTGATGCTATCTGGGCAAAACAAAGCAAACTACAAAACCGTCCGTGGATTCACCTGCATTTTCAGGCACTTCATCTCCAAATTAAAAAACATGAAATTTAAACAAAATAGGCAATTCCAAATAATATTTATTTAGTTATGAGAGTAAAAAATATACAGAAGAATCTAGTGCATTCCTTAATACTCCAGGATTACTATTAACACCTGTCAAGTCTCAATTCTGCCAAAACATCTATTTGCTGAAATTTTAAGTAAAAATCATATTCTTAGGACACTTAATCTCTTCTAGTGATGGTGAATAGTGTTTTCTTTTTAAAAGTTCAAGCTGAGTATATAGTGTGCCTGATTTCTTTACCTTGTTTGCTTTCATTTGCAAAATATTCATATAGTGTTACTGCTAGTGAGCATAAATCACCTGAGGAGAAAAAGGGATGTCTAAGTAATGTAACAAGGGCGTACCAGCTGGAAGTGGAGAAGCTGGAAGAGGAGCCTAGGAAGTCTGGTTCCAGAGTCTATAGGTCTGTATTCCAAACTACTCCTTTTTTTTTTAGAGAAAGGGAGAGAGAGTGTGTGTGTGCGCCTGTGCACGCAAACGGGTGGGAGGGGCAGAGGGCGAGGGAGAGAGACTCTCAAGCAGGCTCCATCCCAGAACCCTGAGATTATGACCTGGTCCGGATCCAAGAGTCGAATGCTTAACGCACTGGGTCACCCAAGTGCCCCTAAATTACTACTTTTAATACCTCTTTGACAGGTTCATTAGCTATTACTTACATAATTACTTGTGTTTTTCCTTTCATAGTTGATGGAATAGTTTTTTTTTTTTTAAGATTTTATTTATTTATTTGACAGAGCACAAGCAGGGGGAGCAGCGGAGGGAGAGGTTGAGAAGCAGGTTTCCCACTGAGCAGGGAGCTCAATGTGGGGCTCGATCTCGGCACCCTGAGATCATGACCTGAGCCGAAGGCAGACGCTTAACCAACTGAGCCATGCAGGCGCACCAGCTGAGGGACTATTTCTGGAAATATCCCAACTGGGGACAAATCTGCTATACACGTGTAACCGAAGTCTTACTGATGTTACCTGTAGCTACACCTGAAGAAAACCTCTATCATTCAGAAATATTCTCAAATACTTAAATAAAAAGCATCCTGAGTATGATGAAAAAATACAGTTGAAAAAACATATTTAAAATTAGTCTTCATGTTACTGATTGTTGAAGTACACACTAATTTCCTTCACACTTCATATTTTGTAATTATCAACCTCTTTACTTGTGTATTAGCTGTTTCTCCTCATAAGTCTATCTCTATATACCAGTGCCTAGCCTGAAGCTTAGCATATAGTAAGTGTTCAATTAACAATTTTGAATAAATTAAGGGACAAATAACTATGTGAGGGAATACCACAAAAATATGGATATGTATATTTGACCTTCTTCAGTCACTTAAAACATTGATTTAAGAACCCAAATGCATTGGATTAGATTTGTAGGAAAAAATAAATTCGTGTTGTTTTTAATTGAAATATAAAATGTATACTCAATTCAGTCATTGGAAGGTTTTAAGTATGTTTGCAACAACTTGGATATTTGAATCTGCTATTTCAACTGTAAATTTTAAAAAATCTAACTGCAGAAGAAGTATTTCTAATAAAAATCTGGTATCCAAATTGGATGTGCTGTAAGTGTAAAATACACTAGATTTTAAAGAGTACAAAAAAAAGTAAAACATCTCATTAATAATTTTATATTGGTAACATTGACATAATATTTTTGATATATTTGGTTAAATAAAAAATATTAAAATATATTTCACCTGTTTCTTTTTACTTTTTAAAAAAGATTTTATTTATTTGAGAGATCTTGCAAGAGAGAGCATGAGGAAGGGGAGGGGCAATGGAAGAGGGAGAAACAGAAGCAGACTCCCCACTGAGCAGGGAGCCTGACAGCGGGCTTGATCCCAGAACTCTGGGATCATGACCTGAGCTGAAGGCAGACACTTAACCGACTGAGCCACCCAAGCACCCTCTTTTTACCTTTTTTTAAAAAAGATTTATTTATTTTAGGGGGGTAGGGGCAGAGGGAGAGGGAGAGTCCCAAGTGGACTCCACACTGAGTGCAGAGCCAGACTCGGGGCTTGATCTGAAGACCCCGAGATCATGACCTGAGCTGAAACCAAGAGTCGGGTGCTTAACCAACTGCACCACCCAGGTGCCCCTGTTTCTTTTTACTTTAAAGAAAGTATGGCTCCCTGCAAAATTTTAAATTACAAGTGTGGTTCACATGATGTTTCTGTTGGGTAGCATTGCTCTGTACCTGTGGTCCTCAAATGTGGTAACTGACCACCAGTATCAGCATCACCTGGGAACTTGTTAGAAAAGCCAAGTATAGACCTCACCTCAGACTCACTGAATCAAAGATTCTGGGGGTGGGCCCTGTTTTAACAAACCCTCCAACTGATTTTGATGTATGCAAAAGTTTGAGAACCATTATTTTAGGCCAGTGGTTCTCAACGTCAGTGCAAACTAGAATCATCTGGGGAGCTTGGGGCACAAAGTCCTGGTGCTGAAGCTACAATCCATGACAAACAAATCAACAACTTTGTGGCCCAGTCAAGGGTGTTCCTTAAAGCTCTCCAGGTGATTCTAAAATGGGATAAAGATTGAAAATCACTGGTAAATCTAACCACTGTAACCTTAAAAAATCTATGAAGGCACGATGTACGGTTCATGTCACCAGGAAATGATGGACATCAAGAAGTTCATTTGATAAACTTTGTCAACCTTAAAAACAAAATAGCCAGTTCTTTAACAAGCAAAAAAATGAATTTAGGAATAGCAGAGGAATTGCTATTTGGGACTGCAAATTATGGCAAACCCCAGGCAAGCCCCAAGTAGGAAGGAAAAAGAGTATCCTTGTATAGAGGAAAGAAGGAAGTTGGGAGGGATTGCTTTGAACAAAAGTTCATCAGAGGAGAGGGAGCCTTTGAGGTTGTAGGGCTTCTCATTGGCTGGGCTGTTGCTAGGCTAGGAGAATCTTCCTTCTTCCTGCTGAGGTATGCTAAGTAAGCTGCTGAGTGAGAACTCTCACTTCCATGTCTCCAGACTCCACTTCAACTTAGTTTCTTTATTGGTTTTCACAGCTTTAACTTCCAGTTGATTGACCTAGAGGTCTTGTGTAAAAGGTACACCTGCATCACTTTAGGGGAGTATAAACCTTTTCAGGTGCCCCACCCTGAAACTATTAATGTTTGTGGTGCTAAAATGTTTTGTAAATACACACCAATGACCTAGCCTAAATGTCTCCTCATAGGAAATATCTTTTTAAGTTTCTGTACAAGTACTGTATAACATGATCCAGAATATGCTAGTATTAAAATAAGCGAAACAGCTGGCTTCTTTTTCAAATGTATTTCAGCAAAATAAAATATTGCAACCAAATTATGTCATTGGAAAATTATTAACATAATGAAAATTTGTTCAGGTATAAGTGAGCAGTTAAGATATAAATTATATATACATGCTGTGCCTTAGTCTATGGATTTATTCCAGAATTAGTCACCATGCAGTGTCTGTATATGCATACAAATAAGTAATGATTGTAATACATAGTAAGAATGAGGTGGTATTACATTATCCCTAATGGGAATAATGCTTTGAACTGTTAAAGAGTAATATTGCTTTCTTCAGGAAAACAAAAAAACCAAACAGCTCTATAGAGCTCCAGACATTCTGGGGCTTTTGCACACACGTTTGCTTAAAGAATAGAATAAGGGTACATCTTTTTAAAACACTCTAATGAAATGACTCATACACCCATTCCACCTATAATACTCAAATACCAATAACTTAGAGGTTTGTTCATCAGGACTCCTTAGAGCCAGGTATAAAGCCTGGTGAAGGAAACCAGGATAGGTCACCCCAAATAAATATTTTGGGGAAGAGGGATTGGGAAACAAAACCTACTGTTTCTTCCCATATATTTACCTTTCTAGTTTGCCAGCCTTGAAAGCCTAAAACTGCTTTCCTTTCTGCTGTCATTTCTCTACAAATGTGTTGTTCTTTGCTGAAGATGCCATATAGACCACAGTTTTAAGCTGCTGCTTTGAGTTACTCTTTGTTTTCTGTTTCTTAGGTGTGATGTGCTGCTGCAAGCATTAGTAAACTTGTTAATGTCTTCTTGTTAAAGAGCTCCACCTGAAAACCTAAGATGGGTGGAGGTGGAGTTTAGCCTCCCCCACACCAGCATTCATTCCAGTCCTATCCTCACTGCAGAATGCAGGCAAAAAGTTAACTCTTTCCTTGGTTGGCAGTTACCCTGGGGCTGGCCATCCCAAGGATGCAGCTGCCTACACTAAATTCTCAACTTTTTGGGTCAGCTACCCAGGTGGACTTTCTCCTCTCTAATACACTGAACACTGGAATTCTCAAATTAAAACCCCGTAAGGTCAAAGGTCTTCCCTTCATGCAGAAACACATCAAGAACCAGGCATCTTGAGGTTTTCAACTTAAAAATCACTTATTTTACATAGCAGTAACATGCATTCTGTATGAAGAAATAAGGATCGTTTACTTGATATCATATAGCTACATTTTTCTATCAGATTGTCTTTCATGAAAGTAAAACATTTCCAATGTCCCATCTTGAAACTTAGCGTTTTTGGTGTTGCAATGTTTTACAAATATACATCGATGTAGACGAATCCTTTTTTGTGGGAACTTTATGTTCTCTTAAGTTTACCATGAAAGTAAAAATTTGAAATGCTATATGTGCTGTATTTCCTGAATTTTTTTATACTTAATGTCAATGACATTAGATCAGAATACTATAATTCTATTTTAATGACTAGAGTTCATTGTGCAACAAATTGGGCAAGAAAAATTTATTTTGACTGATAGTATTCTCACCCGTGTAACAAAAATTTATAGGTTCTAATCCCTTAGTTTGTGAATCCTACCCATTCTTAACCAATTATGTGCAGAGTGACTGGACAACTGTAGTTTTGCAAAAGGAAACTTAAAACAAGTTTTTTTCTCTTTTCCAAAATGTTTTCGTTTTGTTTTTACATTAAAACTTAACCTTACAAACAAGTAAAGAGGACTGAAATTTGATGTTCTGGGTAGCATTTGCATGGAAAAAGAGCTTCCTCCCAGTTCTCTTAGAACTGCACATGAATATACAAAATGGCTCCCCCAGTTAGGCCTCACACTGTTAGCATTCAAGATGGCTGGACTTCCTTTCACAAATTCACATCTCCCATGGATTTACTCCTCTTTACCTGCACTGCCAGGATCTTGTAATTCCTTTGTAGTGGTGGTGTGGGGGAAGAGCCCACATACTTTTTGGGCTTCTCCCTATATTTATGTCAACTTTCCTATCTGTACATCATGCATCACAGAAACAGGACTAGACAGGAAACATAGCTAAACTTCTATACAAGGGGCATTATAATAAGGTTCTGGTGTACTGACATTTTTGTTTCTTCAGCATCTTATGTTTGCTTCCTAGGCCTGTAATTAAACTGTTTCTGTTTCTGATAAAGCGCCCTAATTGTAACATGCCTCAGTTAACTCCTGGGAGTGAGTTTTGTAAAGCATACCCTCTTCTCAAGTATCCCAGGTAGGGTTAACTATTTATGGATTGTAGCATTCACGCTGAAAGGTGTTACTTAAATGCAAGCAATGTTTTTAAAGAATTCTGATGCCAATAAAATGTTCGCTGTTAATAAAATGTTCTCTCTTGAAACAAATGATTCTAGGGAATTCAAAGAATAGGCCCAAGAAGCTTCTGGTTGTAAGTATGGCCAAACAAACAACTGTAGCAATCTTTCTGATAAAGTATCATGAAACATTAAATGTGTGTCTAGTTTATGGCTATATATAATGAACCCATAATCAATCCTTACTACTATCTTTTGTACCACCATGAGGTAGAAATGAATAGGGCAGAAACTAGTGATTCTACTTACCTGAAAAAGAAACTGCGGCACAGAAAGCTTTAGTGGTTTTTGTGTGTCCCACACCCTTTTTGGCTTTGTTCTGACTGCTCCTCCATTCCTTGAAATTCAAGTATAAATATCAATAATAACAGAATTCCAGTTCTGGAAGATCATTTATTCTGACCCTCTCCTTTGACCAAAGAAGAAACGGAGGCCCTTGAAGACTGAGTTACCCATTAATATTCGAAGAGTTTCATATTCATCCTAGTTTCGGAACGCTCACAAAATTATATACAAGATAAATGTGACCGTCAGTGGGCCCTAACACACCTGCAGCGTGACACACCTTGACTTTTACTTCAATTATATGAAAATAGAATTCCCACTGAAATCTAGAGACTCCCTCAGTGTCCTGGCCCCACACTGTCCTTTCTCCCAGTTCTACTCTGACCTCTCTTTCTGGGTCAAGGTTGGTTCTGTCTGGGCGTGGCCGGCCTCGGGACCCTGCACACAGCTTCCAAGCCCCTAGCAGGAAGGGTCGGAGAGGGTCTAAGTCTCAGCCAGTCGAGGTCTTCTGCAAACAGCCCCCGAGTGCCCTTCGCGAGTGCGCCCATCCCTTGGTCCCGCAGCCGCTGTGTCCGCCCGCACCTCCCCAGCTTCCCTGGGACTCCCGCTGAGGGCCCAGCCCGGCCGGGGGCGACGGTACCCTCAGGGCCGCCGGGGCGGGCGGGGGAACCCGGCCTTGCCGCCCGCGTGGGTCTGGGGTAAGAGCAGTCCCTGAACGACGGAGGCGCGCCCCACGCCGGGACGCGCGAGCACAGCGGCGATCAGAAGCCCCGGGCGCGGACGGGAGCGGCCCCCACGGCCGCCTCCCCGCGGGCCCCCGCGCCGCCGCCGGAGCCTCGCTCTTCCTCCTCCTCCTCGCTCGCCGGCTCGGCTCATCTCCTGCCATGACTCAGCGATTCTCGCAGGCTGCCCGGCCGGGGACACCGGCTCCTCGCCGGCTCCTCCCGCCGCGCCCACCCCCTCTCGCCACCCGCGCCCGCCCCCGACCGCCGGCTCTTTCCCAGCGCGGCCGCCGCCGCCGCCGCAGTCAGCGCGGGCGCCGCCCCAGCATCCGCCGCCTGCCCCGCGCGCCGCCCGCCCCGGCAGCCCCCGCAGCCCGCCCGCGCGCCGGCCATGGAGCCCGCCGCCCCCCGCCGCCGCCACCCCCGCCAGCGCGGCTACGCCGTGACGCGGGACCCCCACCTCAACAAGGTGAGTCCGCCGGCGCACCTGGCGGCCCGGCGGCCGCTTCCGCTCCGGCGCAGGCCCTCCGGAGGGTCCCGGGCTCGGCCTCGCCCGGTGCCGGCTGTCCCGGGGCGCGCGGCCCTCGGCGCGAGCGGAACCGGGGGGCCGCGCAGTGCGATGGGCGCTCGGTGCCGGGCCGCCCCGGCATCGCGTTTTGGGGAAGAAGGTGTAACTTGTTTACAGTACTTGCTGGCTCCCCGAGGGCCAAGCCGGACGGAGTAGCACCGGCCGAGTGCGTGACCGGACCGTGTCTGTGAAGGTAGCAGGTGGGCTGCCCGCTCGCCCGTGTGCCGCCCACTTACGGTTCCACTCCGCGCGGCGAGTGCCGGACGCTGCTCCGGAGAGAGGTGGCCCTGCTGGTCCCTCCCGGGCAGACACGAGTTCTGGAAGCCGCAGATCACATCAACAAGCTCGCAGTCCGGGCCGCTCGGTTTCTGGAGCGACACGATGAAGAGGCTGGGAATGCGTGGTGGCTGGCTTCTGCCTTGGACACTTTGCGTGGCCTGGTACAAAAGCCTTGCCCTAGACATGGGACTGTGCGTGAAGCCATTCCTAGTTGTTGAATCTGGCCTTCTGGAAATTAAAACATTGTTTTTTTTAAAAGACGCCTTATTAAAATAAGAATTCAGCGTAGGTTAGAGAACCTTTTCAGATCCTGGTAACATTTCATTTTTCTTCACTGGTAATATAGTGCAAACATCTACTATTTCTCTCAAATGAAAACTACCTAATTTATAATTTTGCTTCTGTAGATACTAAGCAGTCACACTCTGTAGCCAGGTTTGTCTCTAGACTGTTCTTTTTGTGTGACTGTGCTTTTGACCTATGCTTCTTATTTAGGATATGGAAAATGCCATGGGTCAGCACAGAGATCGTCTCTTTTTTTTGGGTCATTTGGGTCGTCTCTTTAGCAGATACTCTTTTTCATTAGGAACTGGACCTCAGCTCCTACTTTCTGGTCACGTTGCTGGTGATTTGTTGATCATCGTTAATGGCTTGAAGACTTGTGATTTCTTTTATTTAATTGTAGTAGTGTGACTTGTTTTTTATTTCGTGGTGACAGGTAACTTTTACAAATACATGGTTATTTAGTATTTGTGTTCATAAAACATTATGAAATTTTAAACAGCTCCTACGTATTTTTTTCTTCAAAATGAATTGCTTGATTTTTTCTTCTTGTTATTCTGCAGGTTGGGCCCTATTTTCGGTAGAACAAAGGTAAAATCTGATGTGACAGAACAATTTGTGACTTTCATGTGTACCTGCTTCCTGTAATTTACGACCAAGTAATGGGTTGTCCCTTAAGAAGGACTACATGAGCGGTATAACCTGTTTGAATTTCCTGAAGTCATAGGCAGGTGTGAGTGTTTCGAGTGGGTAGATGGAATAGGCCCTCACTGAGCAAAAGTCATTATGTCTTTATTGTTTGCATCAAGAATATATGTTCTTAAAATCTTTTTGGCTCCTGTTCACCAACAAGTATTAACTCCTACTTAATGATAATATCACGGAGATCTTCCACCAAGTTGAAAGGTGAAGGATACTGTGTTAAGAACACAGTTTTGAATTTATAATTGAACTTTATTGTCTGCATAGTGTCAAATTGGATTTAAACTCTAGTTCACCAAGTCTGGGGTGATGAATGGAATAAGCTTTACTTTTCTTACTCGGTTCTAAGATAGTTGTGTGGTGCCTCATAGAAGCCACAGAATTGCCTTTCATGTACCATTGAAACTATGGCTGTGGGACATTCCTGATTTGCCCTGCACTGAAGATCTCTAGGCTTTAAAATTTTTGATAACCCAGGAATTTTTATTGACTTCTATGATAAACTTTGGCTAGTAGATCATGCCCTCTAAAACCCCAGCCCGTCATCTGGCTACATGAAGCCTCCTTCAGCCAAATTAACCCAGACTTTCATCGCCTCACCTTTTGGGTAACAGTGATAGTTTTGCTGGTTTTATTTTGAGTATTATAGTCTGTTCTACATGTAGATATGAGGAACATACCTTCATCAATTAGTGTTTTCTTCATGTTAGTCTTCTGTCATCCAACTATTTATAATCATTCTTATTATGCTGAATGTACATCAGTCTTGTCAGGTTTACGGTCTTATCCAAATTGATCCCATTATTCCCCCAGTTTAGTCTTCCACTTGAAATATATTTGCAGAATCTCTTACTTAATGCTTTCCTTTTTGTCTCTGTGTAATTTCCTACAGTTAAAATGGCATTAGTTGATTTAATAATGATCTCTTTAGGGAAGATTTTCCTAATTATCTCAGTTCTGTTATCATTACTTGACACCGCTGTTTATATGGATTCAGTTGTATCATGTCATTTTGTATTTACTGCATTTTATTTTTTTCTTATTTTGATTGTCATAGGTTGGGAATCATACGTAGTACAGAATTTTGCTCACTGGGCTTTAAATAAATGTTTAATGAATGAATGAACCATATTTTTATTTCTTTTGTCTTTTAAACAGTACTCAGCTCTTAAAGCAAGAAACTTTTAGAGTGGTAGTTGGAACATTATTTTAAGACATTTATCCTGTTTAATGTAATTTCTTGGAAGTAAATTGCATTGAAATCTAAAGCGCATTTGACTCTCTGTACATTATACAACGTATAATGGATACAGGAGAAAAGTTGGAATTTGGTTTAAATCTGACCATCCATGAAATGATAACTACTTGCTACATAACCTTGAGGTGATTAGTCTTGATAAAATCAGGGTTAACAGTAGATGTGATCCAAATTAAAAAAATAAAGAATTGTAAAAACCAAAGAGAAATAAGGTCTTTCTTCATTCATAATATGATTATTAGTATTTGCTTATACTCAAATTACATAATTCCAGGTAGGATTTCATCATAGTATTTGGGAAAGTATTTCATAGATACGAGATTCAGTGTATTTCTGTACATAGCCCAAACTACCTTTGAGGTGCTTTTCTTTGTGTTATATGTGCTTATCTAATTTAATGTTTAATGTTAATGATTTTTAAGGATACCTTCTGATTTAGATGAGTTGTATTTCAAATTTTTCCTTCAAAATTAAAATTCTACACATAATAAAAATCACTTATTTTTAATTTCTAAATGTATTTGCTTTGTTTCTCTAGCAGTGGTAGAAAATACTCGTCGATAGTTCTATCATAATTGTGCTTACATGGTTTCCATGTCTTTAAGATTAAATAATAACATGACCTACAAGTAAATCTCCAAAAGATACCACTCTGTAATATTTTAGGCATTTTAACCCAGTTTAAGTTAGTGACTTATTAAAATCCATTTTTGGCCAGCATTATTAATTTTTAAATCTAAAAAATGAGCTTCTGGGCAAGTGCATTTGTAGATGTTTGTGTCTCAGCATGTCAAGACCTCGTTGGAGGTGTTGTCGGGGAAAAGAGAAATGTCTCGTGACTATGAAGGAAAGATACCTTAAACCTCTTTTTCTTCCACGTAAACTATCCCAGAGTTAATCATCGAGGCATTTTTACCTACCGCAGTTCTCTGGAGTTGCCTCAGCGATGTGAGAAACTGCTGCATTATTTAATGGAATCCCGCTGATAGGAGGGCCATAGCGATGTGGACGTACATACAGGCCTCCACGCCTGTTACCTTGCTGCACTTCAAACAGCGGCGGTGGCACAGGGTAGCACAAAGTCAGAATGATGTGCTCGAACGAGTAGAAAGATGAGTTTGATTTTTGAGAACTTTTGAGACTGGTGATATGGAGTACAGGAAATATTGAAGAAAGTCTGAGATTTTTCACTTTTGTGTTCTAATTTCCTTCTAACTTTTGGGCAAGTACGAGAAATGCAATGTAATGGAATAAACATCCTAAGACATTGTATCTAGAGGAAAGCCTAAGCCCCAATTCTTCCATTTAGCAGTTGTGAGATTTTGAGTGAACTTTTCTGAACTAGCTTCAGTTACTGTCCCTACAAAACAAAGTGATAATTTCATTCATTTATTATTTTTTTATTTAGAAAATATGTGTTTGTTCAGAACCCACTATATATACTAGGTAATATTCTGGTTCAAAGAATACAGCAATGAAGAAGATTCTTGTTGTGAGTACACTTATATTTCTGTTGTAATATGATTTCTGCCTTGCTTCTTCGCTCAGATATTGAAAAGATTATTTGAGATAGTGAATATTGTTTCTAAATTATATATTCTAAAAACAGGAGGTCTTTTAGTACTGTCATTATTAATATAGTAATTTCATATAGAAAGTCTGAGTTCATAGCTGGAGCAATTATAAAGTACTTATTTTTTTTAGTATACTAACCCCTTCTCTTGAATTTTTGATGAACACATGATTGTGTTCCCTCTATTTTACAGTAAAAAGCAAAAATATATCTTCTCTGTGGGAGAGAAAGATATTTTACCCTCAGATTCACGTAGCTGAGCTTGGCTGATGTTACATGACCTTTGCAATCTTTCATACACTTTCACAGAATGCCAGGTATAAAGAGTGTATTTGTGAAGAAATAGAAAAAGGAAAGCTTTTTGCTTCTCAGTACTCTGTTCAAAGTATGTAAAGGCTTGGAAGTATGAAAGAACTTGGCTTGGTAGAGAAAGGTAGAGGTATGCTTTGCTAGTTAAAATTATTGGGAGAAGAGGGAGTGAATTGCAGAGACAGGAAATTTAAAAGTTCCAGTGGTGTGAAACCAGCCTTTACTTGATTCTGTTTGACTTTGGAAAAAATCAGTTACTTTGACAAAACAAATATTTGTACCATTTTCCAATGGTTTTCAAAATCGACATGACCAAATACTGTGAGAGACTCAAAATTGCCCAGATTTGGCCTATTTGTTACTTCATTATTTTCTATTATTGAACCGACTCAACCAACTTTGATAGTATATAGGTCCAGAATAAATCATAAGATACGTTACAATTACATAGAACAAATTTGAAAATGATTAAGAAATTTTCTTACACATGGACATGGGGCCTAAATGTAAAATGGGGATGTTTGTATCCTTAAAATGATATTTAAAATATTTTATGGCTGATATGTTAATTTTTACTTGTTTTTAGCTTAATGTATATCAAGTAGTACATTTTAAACAGAGGATTGTGTTGCCTTAAGTGAATTTAGAGAATTTAAAACATCAATATTTTCCCTCAGGCCTTAAAAATATATCTAGGTTAGCCATCAATTAGACTGTTAGGTATTTGAGGCCTTTGAGTTTTAAGAGAGTGGGGGAGACCGTATGGCTTAAAGTTTTTATGGTTTAATCTGGTAGCTAGGGAAGTCAATACAGTAATGAATAGTCGTCTCTAAAAACATGGAAATCTAACTATTAAAGCTTTATACTAATGAATCCTACACCTAAAGCACTAGGATTATTTTTTTAATCAGGTAATGTTGAGTGAGAATATCAGCAAAAGTATTACATGTTCATACACATTTTCATAATTGCATTATGAGTATCCCTGGGGTAGTTAAATTCTAAACTGCCTCACAAAGACTTGGAAATCTGGAGACTGAAGTTCTAAGACTCCATTATAAAATTAGGGCTAGGCCCTTTAAACTAATATAATTAATATATATTAATATATTTACTACATTTGAATTGTCTATTCAGAGTCCTCTAAGAAGGTATTTTAAAGCTTTTTTGATTGCACACGTCCATAGTACATATATAACTGTAATGTTATGGGCTGAATTGTGCCCTCTGGAGGGTCATGTATTGAAGTACTTATCCCTAATATCTCACAGTGTAACCATATTTGGAGCTGAGATCTTTAAAGAGGTAATAAGTTAAAACCAGGTCTTTAGGGTGGGCCTTAATTCAATGTGGCCGATGGCCTTACAAGAAAAGGAAAGACGACGTGAACACAGAAAAGTCAGTGAGAAAAGCCTCAGAATGTAAGCAACCCTACTGACATCTTGATCTTGGACTTCCAGCCTCCAGAACTATGAGAAAATGAATTTCTGTTGTTTTAGTCACTTAGTCTGGTACTTTGTTATGGCAGCTTAGCAAACTAATACACATATAATTGAAACAAAATATAATATAATACTTTGCTGCATTTAGTGCACTCTAGTAGTACCTATTCTATTTCCATTTTTAAAAAATGTGAGGGGTGTCTGGGTGGCTCAGTTGGTTGAGCGTCCAGCTCTTGGTTTCCGCTCAGGTCATGATCTTACGGGTTGTGAGATCAAGCCCCATATTGGTCTCTGTGCTCAGCAGAGAGTCTGCTTGAGATTCTCTCCTTCTGCCCCTCACCCCACTTGTGCCCTCTCCCTCTCAAATAAATAAATAAAATAAAATCTTTTTAAAAAATGTGAATCACAACCCATAGTTAAAAAAAATTATGCTCTATAACTTCTTTAAGTAGTGCATTCACATACCTAGGAAGTTATTAGGAGTAATAGGAGTAACTTTCTTTTCTGTGTCTTAGTGTCGCACATACAAGCCTCTAGTTTGCCTTGGCAGTATGGGTCCAGTCTCCTGTTTTTCTGTCTACATATCCAGTTTGAGGTAATCTTTTAAACCAATAATCTTGAAATGATGAGAACATTATTTTTTTTTATTTTATTTTTTAAAGATTTTTTTTTAAATTTATTTATTTGACAGAGACAGAGTCTGCCAGCAAGAGAGGGAACACAAGCAGGGGGAGTGGGAGAGGAAGAAGCAGGCTCATAGCAGAGGAGCCTAATGTGGAGCTCCATCCCACAACGCTGGGATCACGCCCTGAGCGAAGGCAGACGCTTAACCGCTGTGCAACCCAGGCACCCTGAGAACATTATTGTTACTAATAGTGGCAGTTCTTAGTTAGTTAGCAAAACAATAAGTCCTTACTTGGTTGCTCAGAGCCGGGAAAAAACTAAAACTTGAATAATGAGCATTTTTGTAAGCATTTAAAATTTTACTTATTCAAAACCTTATACTTAATTTTTACGTATGGTAACTATAACATAATGGTGACAGAATTGAGAGCAAACATATTGGTCATATTGTTGTGGGGTTGTCAAACCCAACAGTCAAGAAAGAATTCTTGAGACGTTTTATGGTGCTATTTGGTAAGTTTATTTGAGTAGCATGGCAATAGGACCCATGAGCAAAAGAGCTGCACTTTTGCTGTATGAAGCCGGTGGTTATATGCATGGTACTCAAGGGATAGGGGATGTGTGAGAAGTGTTAAATCACAAATGTCTTCTTTGAATTTCTACTCATAAAACTACTTTCACGAGATTTCTCTGGTGTTTATCATTCAGTTCGATATTAACACTCAGTGAGATATCCAGGCAGTCATGAGAGCCTTTAAGAATGTAGCAACCAGGGGTGCCTGGGTGGCTCAGTCAGTTAAGCATCTGACTCCTGACTGAGTCAGTGGCCCAGTCAGTTAAGCATCTGACTCCTGATTTTAGCTCAGGTCATGATCTTGGGATTGTGGGATCAAACCCTGCATCAGGCTCTACACTGCAGGGAGTCTGCTTAAAATTCTCCCTCTCCATCTTTTTGCCCTTCCCCCCCAAGCATGTGTGTGCACTTGCTCTCTCTCTCAAATAAATAAATAAATCTTAAAAAAAAAAGAAAAGAATTTAGCCACCAGCATGTGTTTGATCCTAATTGGAACTATGGATGTTATAGATCAGCCTTCTGGGCTAAAGGTGAACATTTTCTGCTTCTATCCCTCATCAGTATCAGTAAATATATATGAGAATACCTCACCTGTTAATAAATTATTTTCAGATTGTCCCACAAAGCATAAGCAAATGATGTTATAGATAAGAGATATATTGAAAACAAAATGCTATGAAAAGACTAAAAATAAAGATATAGGAAAATGCAAATAGGGGTTATACCTGACATCAGACAATGTAGAATCCATATCAAAAAGCATTAAGTGAGACAAAATACTCTATAATGCTGAAAAGTACAATTTTGAATGGAGTTAAAAAGTAGTCAATATCTATGCACCAAACACAGCAGCTACCTTCATAAAAAAAGACCCTGCTACAGGATATGCAAAGAGAAGTAAACACTAATACTCGCAGACTTCAACATACTGCTCTCAGTGCAGGACATATCAAAGGGACAAAAGCTGTTTCCATATAGGAATTCCTTCCTCAAATTTCTCAGGAAATTTGTTTTACCAAATAATGAGAAACTTCACTTGAGAAATCGGGAAAATGGAAAACAGTATTATAACTATCCTTTGAGAATCAAAGCTTAATAAATAACATAGAGCTAGCTATTACTGGTTTGAAAGATCCAACGATGTAAGTCAAAAGGAAGAGCTGGAAATAGTGACACACAGATTCAGATGGTAAGGTTGATATTTCCTAATCTTTACAGATTACCTACAGATAGGTGAGAAATAGTAATGATCTAATCAATTTAGCTTGTAACTGTTGCCAATTTCTGATAATATCTCTTTTAATTTCTGTCTTTAGACCATTTATACTTAATGGAATTATTGGTATGTCTGGATTTCTGTTCACTATTTTATTATTAGGTGTCTGTTTCCTCTGTGTTTCATTTCTTTATTTCTCCTTTCCTGTCTTATATTATTTGAATATTTATTCCATTTTGATTTATCTTTGAGTTTTTGACAATATCTCTTTTTATAGTCCTTTTTGGTACTTGCTCTAAAAGTTACACTGTACATAAGTTTTCAGTCTACTTAAAATGACCATTTTACCAGTTCAGTTGAAATGTAGAAACTTTATTTATCGTGTCTTATTACTTTCCTCTGATTATGTTATAGTTGTTACATTACATCTGCTTTTATCTCCATACATTACATAGAATTTTTAAAAGTGAGATATGCTTTACATTTAGCATTAAATTAGCTTCAGGTGTACAGAGTGGTAAGTTGATATTTGTATATATTGGCAAATGATCACCACAGTAAGTAGCTAACATCTATCACCGTACATAGTTATGACAAATGTTTTTCTTGTGATAACTTTTAAGACTTACTCTCTTAGCAACTTTGAAATATGCAGTACAGTGTTATTAACTATAGTCACAATGCTGTACATTCATCCCCATGGCTTATTTATTTTATGACTGCAAGTTTGTACTTTTTGAATACCTCTACCCATTTCCTCCACCCACCTACTTCCCACTTCTGCCAACCAGTGGTCTTTTGTCTGTATCCATAAGCTTGTTTTTTTTTTTTCTTTTTAGATTCCATATGTAACTGAGATCATGTATATAGTATTTGTTTTTCTCTGACTTTATTTCACTTAGTGTAATGATTTCAAGATCCATCCATGTTGTTGCAAATGGTGAGATTTCCTTCTTTTTTATTATGGCCGAGTAAGATTATATTACATGTATATGCACCACATTTTCTTTATTCATTCATCCTTTGATGGACGTTGAGGTTGTTCCCATATCTTGGCAGTTGCAAGTAATGCTTCAGTGAACATGTGGGTGCATATATCCTTTCCATGTAGTATTTTTGTTTTCTTTAGATAAAAACCCAGAGGCAGAATTGCTAGATCATATGGTAGTTTTATTTTTAATATTTTGAGGAAACTCCATACTGTTTTCCATAGTGGATATACCTATTTCCATTCCCACCAACAGGGAAAAAAGGGAACCCTTTTTTCCACATCCTCACCAATGCTTGTTATTTCTTGCTTTTTGATAATGGCCATTCTAATAGGTATGAAGTGATTTATTGTGCTTTTGATGTGCGTTTTCCTGATGATTACTGATACTGAGCTTCTTTTCATGTATCTGTTGTCCATCTTTTATCTTTGGAAAATGTCTTTTCAGATCCTCTGCCCATTTTTTAATTGGATTGTTTGTTTTGCTATTGAGTTGTTATGAAAAAAAAATTTGATGTAATAATGTAATGTTTATTTTTTTTTATTTTAACTGTCATATTTTAAAGAATTTAAGAGGGAAAGAGTAATCTGTTACAGTTACCCAGATATTTGCCATTTCAGGTTTTCCTCAGGTATTATTTCCTTTTCATCTAAAGAATTGCCTTTAGCAGGACACCTGGGCTGCTCAGTTGGTTAAGTGCCTGACTCTTGGTTTCAGCTCGGGTCATGATCTCAGAGTGATGAGATTGAGCCCTGTGTCAGGCTCCATGCTCAGCACGAAGTCTGCTTCTTCCTCCCCTTCTGTTCCTCCCCTTCTTCATACATATGCGTGCTCTCTCTCTAAAATAAATACATTTTAGAATTCTTTTTAAAAAAAGAATTGCCTTTAGTATTTCTTTTAGAGGAGGTTTGCTGGAGACCAGTTGCCTTAGTTTTCTTTCATCTGAGAATGTCTTTATTTCACCTTCATTTCCAAAGGGTATTTTTACCAGTTTAAGAATTTGGGGTTGACAGTTGTTTACCTTCAACACTTTGAAAATGCCATTCCTCAGGTCACCTGGTGGCTTAGTTGGTTAAGCATCTGCCTTCGGCTCAGGTCATGGTCCTGGGGTCCTGGGATCGAGTTCCGCATCAGGCTCCCTGCTCACTGGGGAGTCTGCTTCTCTCTCCCCCTCTGACTCTACCCCCTGCTCCTGCTCTCATCTGCTCTCTCTCTCTCTCAAATGAATTAATAAAAAAAACTTAAAAAAAATATCATTCTTCTTTCTTCTGGCCTCCCTCGTTTTTGATGAGACATCTGCAGTCATTCGAATTTAACGCATGCAATGGGTCATTTTTTTCTGGCTCCTTTAAAGATGTTTTCTTTGTTTCTAGTTTTTAGCATTATGAAATAATTTTTCTGGATTTATATATTTTTAAATTATCTTCTTGGGTTTTGCTGAGCTTCTCGAATTTGTTAAGTTTACGTCTTGTCCCAAAACTGTTAAGTGTTTAGCCATTATTTCTTTAAGTATTTTTTCTTTCTCCTCACCTTTTGGCATTGTGTTGATAAAAATGTTAGCTTTTTAGTATTGCCTCACAGGTCCCTGGGCTCTGACTTTTTTTTGTTTTTTTCTTTGTTTTTAATATCAGTTGATCCATCTTCAAGTTCACTGACTCTTTGCTCTTATATCTCCATCTGTTCTTGAGCTCATCCTATGAATTTATTATTTTAGCTATTGTATTTCTCAGTTCTAACGTTTCCATTTGGTTCTTTATACTTTAGTTTCTTGGCCAAGACTTTGTGTTTTCCCATCATTTCAAAAGATTTTGCCCTTGTGGATTTGGGGTATGGTTACAATAACTTTTTAAATTTTTGTCTGATAACTCCATTCTCTGTATCATCATTGATTTTCTTTTCCTTTGAAAGTAAACATTCTCCTGTTTCTTTGCTGAGTAGTTTTTGCATATATCCTGGACATATGCATATTATGAAATTCTAGGTTTTTGTTAAATCCCAAAGGGAGTACTATTCTTTTAAATTTTTAATCTTCAACCTGGTTGGGTCGGTTCACAAGTCAGATCCATCTTCTATGGTTTGTGGTTCCAATATTCCATTTTCAAAGCCACTTTGTAGTGCTATTTGGATCTGTTCCATCATGTGTACTACCCAGTGGCCAGGGTAGGATCTGTGCAATGATTTACACCATAGTTTAATTCTCAAATCCTTTGTAAGACAGGTCTATACATGCATAGCTCAGAGGTGAGTTTGGGAGTTCATATACAATGTTATGGGATTGCTCTCTTGAGTTCCCTTCTTTCTATGATCTTGCTGATACATTGTCTCCTTGAGGCCCCCCTTTCCCAGCCCACTAGCCAGAAAACTGGGTCTTTAGTTTCTTTGCTTGGCTCTGTACTTCCTCTATCTGCATTTGTACTTAGGGCCAAGTGACTAGAAGACAGAGAAAAATGCAACAGACATTTGATCCATGATTTTGGGACTATTGCTCTTTTGGTTAAAAAGAATGATTTTATTTTCTTACAATTTTAGACATCTGTGGTGGTTGTACTCCTGTCACCCACTGTGAAATTCCCAGGGGGGCTGGGGCTGGAGAGAATGGAAGATAGTAGTGGATTTCCCTCTTCTCAGACCTTTAAGAGTCTCCTTTCCTGATTCTTGGACCAGAAAAAGAAAGCTTCTCTTGGCCCTCTTTTTGTCTGCACTCAGTTGCACTTCTAGCTTTTTAAGTCAAAGCCAGTTGATTACAGATGGGACTGGACCAAAAAAGCCAGGCTGCACTGAAGGCAAAACTCCAGGAAATTCACTGTTGGTTTCGTGGTACCTTGGATTCTTTTTTCTTTCCCATTCTTATGCTGCCATTTACTTTTCAGAGTCTTCAGATAGCTGCCTAATGCAGTCCGTACCAGGTTTATAGTTGGGTTCTTTGGGAGAGACAAGATAAAATATGCTTACACCATCTTGCACAGAACCAGAGCCCTTAGACTGTTATTTTTAGGATGTGAATGTGTGAAACGCAGTCTAACTTGGTTTTTAGTTTCAGGGGGAAATATCAGGGAATCTCTTCTCAAATATATATTCCCATTCTCCCCCCACCTCCCTGCCATTTACTGGGTACATATTTGCTATAGTAATATTAGTAAGAAAGGTCACTCTCTGGAAAATGGTTTATGTGAAAAATAAAAACAATATAATTTATAAAATTTCTATATTCTAAGGATTTAGAAAAATGCTTGGCCTTTTTAAAAAAGATTTATTTACTTGTGAGAGAGAGAGAAAGCGAGCGAGAACGAGAACGGGGAGGGTAGAGGGAGAGAGAATGCTCAAACAGACTCCCCACTGAGCAAGGAGCTGGACTCCTTGCTGGATCTCACCACACTGAGGTCATGACCTGAGCTGAAATTAGAGTCAGACGCTAAACTGACTGAGCCGCCCAGTCTCCCTACTTGGCCTTTTTGATAATGTATGTTTCACTCCTGTTTCTCTTCATGCTGTGATGGAGAAAATACTACAGAAATTAGAAGGTTCAAAATTCCTCTGGAGAGGTGCGTAGGTTGTAATACTGGCTTATATCATAGCTTTATCTTTTAATGTAGTTTCCCATGGGACCTGGAATACAGTTTGTATTCTGTAAAAGTCTGTTGAATGAAACGAGGGATGGTTGCTGAAGTAACCTTTTATAGCTCTCTTCTGCCTTTCAGATGTGGCTGTAACCTCTCCACAGATCGCATCCTACATTGTGGGGTGAATATGCTATTGGGTGTGTGTTGGAGAATCTTTAGTAGGTATAGGGATGACCGGTGTATCATTTAGGATTGGGTTTTGATATATATATAACAGCAATACCAATAAAAACAAATAATAGTAACTTGGGTAAGATGTAGCTTATTTTTCTCTGGCACATGAAAGAAATCAGAGCGTAGACAGTCTAGGTCTGTTTGGTGGGCCACAGAATCATCAGGAACATTGCTGCTCTTCCGTCTTCAGGAGCACTTTATGGTCCTAACTGACAATTGGTCTATAGATATCATTTGTATATTCCAAGCTGGCTGCTGGAAGAAATGAGAGAAACACAAGAATGGCCACTTTCCAGTGGGGTCAGCTCTCTTTAAGTATCCTTCCCCACATCCCACCCATCACTTCTACTTACATGTCATTGCTCAGAACTCAGCCAAAGGGCCTCATCTAACTATAGGGAGTTTGGAATTTTAGTCCTTTTTTTTATACATTACCACCTCAAATAATATTGGGTCCTCTTACTGGGGAAAAAGGGGAGAAACAGATGTTATAGTAGGCAGTTAGCAGTCTCTGCCATAGCTAGAACGGCCAGAAACAAGGATAGAGATTTAACAAATGTAAGTAATACGTATGATTATATTATTCTTGGAGATTGAGATAAATGGTTCTTAATAGTTCTTAATATTTTTTGTAGCCTTACAGATTGACTATATAAAAATAAAAATACAAAAAAGTGAAAAGTTTGACTCCCTCCCACTTTGGTGCCCCAGCTAGTTTGTTCCCCTTCCTGGATGCAACTATGGTTTCTAGTGATTAGTATGTTTCCATTATATGTTAGAAGTATTGTATAAAGTATATATTTTTAAAGTTAATTTTCTAAGTTAAAATGTTACTGATTTTTTAAAAGATTTTATTTATTTGAGAGAAATAGAGGGAGAAAGGGAGGGAGCATTAAGCCAGGGGGAAAGGCAGAGGGAAAGGGAGAAGCAGACTCCTTGCTCAGATCCCAGGACCCTGGGATCATGACCTGACCCAAAGCAGACACTTAACTGACTGAGGCACCCAGGCGCCCTAAAACATTATTGATGTAGGGTATGAATCAGATCTGCGCTTAGTGTGGTGGCTAGGAGGTGGTGTTATGAAGACAAATGATGCAGTGGGGAGTATGTATGTGAATCTTACAGAGACAAGGAAGACAGATTTGGAATCAGGAGCCCAGATTGAACCTTCTGTCATCTGCCTGGTACTCAGAACTGAAAAGCTGTTTTCTCTTTCTTTAATGAGCTAGACTTCATATGGAGATTCCCCCATAGTGTTTTCACAAAATGGCATCATGAATCCGGCAAAGAACTGGGTCTTCCCATTACTGTAAGGATAAGGTTTAGACCTTTACCTAGCTAACAAGGACTGGCCTGCTCTGGTTCCTGCCTGTCTTCTGAGGGTCATCTTTCATCATTCTACTCATAGTCAATGTTTCCTTCCCCGTACTCTCTCTAAGAATCCAAGCCCTTCTGCCTCAGGGGATCGTGCCCTTGCCATTCCCTGTTTCTCCCATTTCTTCCAGCAGCTCAGTCACCCTGAGCCTTTCACCTGGTCAACTCCTACTTTTCTCCTTGTCCTTCAAATGTTATTTTAATATCACTGTTTGGTGAACTCTTTCCTTTTAAGCCCCTAAATTAAGTTAGATAGGAAGATTTCCCTTTTGTTTCCCCTGTACTTATCACATTGTTATTTTATAATTATTTGTGTAGCTATTCATGTAATAAATAGCCCGTTAAGCTCTCTATAGATTGTTAGCTTCATGGGGCCGTGGACCATATTTGACGTATCACTGTTTCATTGGCTTAGTGCTTACAAGTGTAAGCATTCATTCAACAAACATTTGGTGAAAAATATTTGGCGTGAGTGGGATGATTAATTTTATGTGTCATTTTAGCTAAGCCACTGGGTGTCCAGACAGTTGGTCAGATATTATTCTGGGTGTGTCTGTGAGGGTGTTTCTGGATGAGATTAACGTTTGAATTGGTAGACTGAGTAAAGCAGACTTCCCTACCTAATGTGGGTGGTCCTCACCCAGTCAGTTGAAAATCTGAATAGAAGAAAATGGCTGATCCTCTTGTGAGGAAGAAGGAAATCCCTCTTGCCTGAGTGCCTTCAAGCTGGGACATCAATTTTTTCCTACCTTTGGATTTCAGCTGAAACACTGGCCCTTCCTGGGTCTTAAGCCTGCTGGCCTTTGGACTAGAACTATAGTGTCAGCTCTCCTGATTTCTCAGGCCTTTGGGCGTGGACTGGAAATACACAGTTGGCTCTCCTAGGTCTCCAACTTGCCAACTTCTACTCTAGGGACTTGTCAGCCTTCATATTTGCATGAGCCAATTACTTACAATGAATTTCTTCATATACGTGTTGTTTATGCACACACCCTATTTGTTCTGTTTCTCTGGAGACCCTTGACCAATACCAGTGACAATCTCCCATAGACTAAGAGGAGACAAAACATTTCTGAAAATCTCAACTGTGGATCTGAAGTAAGAAAGCCATCTTGTGGCGTTTCTGGGAATATCATGTTGACGTGTGAAGTATATATCCCTTGGAAAATGAAGCATCGTTCTCTGCAACAGTTTTTTTTTTTTTTTTAGGTTTTTATTTAAATTCCAATTAGTTAATGTACAGTGTAATATTAGTTTCGGGTGTACAATCCAGTGATTCAGCACTTCCAGACAACACCCGGTGCTCATCACAGGTGCCCTCCTTAATCCCCATTACCCGTCTAGCCCATCCCCCCACCCCCCTCCCCTTTGATAATCATCAGTTTGTTTACCATAGTTAAGACTCTGTTTCTTGGTTTGCCTCTTTTTTTCCCCTTTGCTTGTTTGTTTTGTTCCTTACATTCTACATGTGAGTGAAATCATGAGGTATTTGTCTTTCTTTGACTTATTTCACTTAGCATTATACATTCTAGCTCCATCCATGTCAAGATGTCATTCTTTTTTATGGCTGATTAATATTCCACTGTATACACACAGACACACACACCCCGCAGCGTCTATATTATTAGTTGATGGACACTTGGTCTGTTTTCGTAATTTGGCTATCATAGATAATGCTTCTGTAAACATCGGGGGTACGTGTATTTCTTTGAATTAGTATTTTTGTATCCTTTGGGTAAATACGTAGTAGTGTAATTGCTGGATCATAGGGTAGTCCTATTTTTAACTTTTTGAGGAACCTCCATACTGTTCTCCAGAGTGGCTGCACCAGTTTGCATTCCCACCAACTGTGCATGAAGGTTCCTTTTTCTCCACAGTCTCACCAACACCTGTTATTTCTTGTGTTACTGATTTTAGCTATTCTGAGATGTGTGAGGTGTTATCTCATTGTAGTTTTGATTTGCATTTTCCTGATGATCAGTGATGTTGAGCATCTTTTCATGTCTGTTGGCCAGCTGTATGTCTTTGGAAAAATATCTATTCATGTCTTCTGCCCATTTTTAAAAAGGATTTTATTTATTTATTTTAGAGAGGGGGAGGGGCAGAGGGAGGTGGAGAGAGAAAATCTCAAACAGACTCCCCACTGAGCATGGTCTCTCCCTGCCCCAGCATGGGGCTCAACGCAGGTCTCGATCCTACAACCCTCAGATCATGACCTCAGTCAAAATCAAGAGTCAGATGCTTAACTGACTGAGCCACCCAGGCGCCCCTCTCCTGCACATTTTTTAATTGGATTATTTGTTTTTTTGAAGTTGAGGTTTGTAAGTTCTTTATAGATTTTAGATACTAACCCTTTATCAGATACATCATTTGCAAATGTTTTCTTCCATTCCATAGGTTGCCTTTTAGTTTTGCTGATTTTTTTCCTTCACTGTCTGAAACAGTTCTTGAAACATTTTGTACCAAAGTCCCCTTTGGAAATTTGGTGAAGTCCATGGCCGCCTTAAAGCAGTGGTTTCAGATAAATAGAATGCATAGTGTTATAAAGGAAAATAAGTATGATATAGGTATCAAAATATTAAAAAATAAATGTGATATTATAAGATATATTCCTCTTTATGAAAGACTTAAATCACAAGATAATATATTTGAATGTGAGTAATTTAAAGTAAAATTTCATTTATTAGAGAGATTGGTATGAAGGTTGTTGACATGACTAGCTTGTGTGCCTTTTCATGTTATAAAACAACCTTATTGTAGGTCTAAAATTACTGTAATTTCAAAGTAATGATAAACGTAAATGTTATTTCAAGATATATGCCAGAAGTTTAATATGATAAAAAATATTATTTCAATTTATGACAGTCACAGGAACTACTATTTCTTTTGTCTATTATCTTCTTTTACAGTGGAAGGAAATACAAAGTTTCACAGTGAAAAACGATGCTCACATGTATTTGTGTATTTATTTATTTACGATTTTATTTATTTATTAGAGAGCATGCGCCCGTGTGTGTGTGAGCAGGGAAGGGGCAGAAGGAGAAGGAAAGAATCTCGAGCAGATTCCACACTGAGCATGGAGCCCCACTCGGGGCTTGATCTCACAACCCTGAGACCATGAACTTAGCCAAAACCAAGAGTCAGAAACTTAACTGAGCCATCCAGGCGCCCCAAGATGCCCACATTTTAAGACTCCTGAATTGTATATATTGATTCCTTAAGTGTCTGTGGTTAGGTCCATGTGTGAAAGTGATATGCATTCAGTAGAAACTGTATTTCGAATTTTGAATTTTGATCTTTTCCTGAGCTAACGATATGTGGTGCGACCCTCTCTTGTGATGCTAGCAGTGGCAGCCAGCTGCAGCTCCCAGGCAGCCACGTAACCACAAGGGTGAACAGCTGGTACACTTACAGCCATTCTGTACCCAAAAGTCTGTTCTTTCACTTGCAGTATAATGTTCAATCAGTTACATGAGGTATTAGGTACTTATTTATATAATAGACTTTGTGTTAGATGATTTCGGCCAACTGTAGGCCAATGTAAATGTTCTGAGCACATTTAAGGTACGTTAGACTAAGCTGTGATGTTTGGTAGGTTAGACGTATTAAATGCATTTTCGACTTCATAGTATTTTCAGTTTACGAGGGGTTGATTGGGAGGTAACCCCTTTGTAAGTTGAGGAGGGTCTGTACATCGAACTGAACTACATGGAAATGAAAAGTTGTTTCAGGTTCATATGTTCATCCATTTGTTTATTTAAAACTTATTGAGGTCCTGCTCCATCTCGACATTTTATCAGGTGCTATTCAAATATGAATATCATATTTCCTGTCCTCCAGAAGCACCTAGACCTTGGGGTAAAACAGCACTTCCGCAGAAATAATGAAGTATGAGAAGTTGCATGATAGAGGTACTTGATGCTTTGGGAGGACACTGGAGGACGCCTCGCTAATCCAGAGAGGAGGAGGAAAAGACTCCTCCTCCTCATCGTTCAGGAAGAGGCAAGGGACATTTACAAATTCGTGGGTAACTTCATGTTCAGTTGCCATCTAATTTTCATACGCTGTAGATTCTTCGACTAGCTCAAAGAATTAAGAAATCAGAGTCACAATACATGATTATCTTGTAATCCCAATGCTTCTGGTTCACTCTGTGATAATCACTACACGCAGTATCATAGGCATATCTAGAATGGTGTAAATGTGCACGTGATTTTTTAGGGCCTCTACTGGCAATCAGTATTACCCATTTGATTTAGATTATTCATACACATTTCAATCCAAGACATGAGATTTGGCTTTTTTATTACTTGTGTGCATTGGTAGTTTCAGTAGTTTACTAACAATTACCAGTCTGCTTACCTCCAGTCTACTTACTTAACAGGTACTTTACTGATTTGGTGAGCTTCCTTGGGCACACTGGCATTCCATCTGCTGAAATAATTTTAAACTCTTTTTTTTTTTTTTAAGATTTTATTTGGGGGAGGGGGCACGCCTGTAATGGGGGGAGGGGCAGAGGGAGAGGGAGGAGTAGGCTCCCAGCTGAGCAGGGAGCCTGCCACAGGGCTTGATCCCAAGACCCCCAGATTTCCACCCCAGCTGAAGGCAGATGCTTAACCAACTGAGCCACCCAAGTGTCCCAAGAATTTAAAAATCTTATTAATGATTTGAAGAGCTATGTTTGAAAAATGTAGTATTAACATTGATGGTTAATAAGTCCTCAGCTTTTAAGGAATCTATATAAAGACTAGTAATTTGAGTTTTAAGTGAGAAATACTTAAACTATTTAATTAAACCTCTGATCCAATATTTTAAAAATCCATTTGGTCTCTTAGGTAGAGATGCTCTTTCTTTTCATTAATTAAGCAAACATGTCACTTAAACTACAAAATAGTTATACTTGCTGATATCCTGTAATACCTAGATGAAATGATTTTTAGGTGTTATGGTTATGATATTTTGCTGTAAATTTTAGGGTATCTAGGGCCAAGTATATTTTATTTATTTATTTTAATTTAAACTCAATTAATTAACATTTAGAGGTAGAGTTTGGTGATTCATCAGTTGCATATAACACCCAGTGCTCATTACATCAAATGCCCTCCTTAATGCCTATCTTCCTTAATGCCAGTTACCCCATCCCACCACCCCTCACTCCAGCAACCCTCAGTTTGTTTCTTGTAATTAAGAGTATCTTATGATTTGTCTCCCTCTCTGATTTCATCTTATTTTATTTTTCCCTCCCTTTAGGGCCAAGTGTATTTTAGATTTATTTTTGTAATCATTACTTCTACCAGTTTCAATTACTCTATATAAACTATGAGTAAAAATTAATTGCTATGTAATGGCACCAAATATTTTTCTTAAAGAAGCTGTTGTTAATATATTATTGATTTTAAATTATTGATTTTCTGCTTCTTAAAGGAAACAGTCACTAGAGAATTTGGTTGCACAGCTGAATGCATGCAAAATAATCATTTAAAAACTTTACTTTGGAAATGTGTATGCCATCTGGCTGATTAATTTTTTGAAGAAATGAGGTTATATACACCAGGAAAGTTCTAGGGGTCATTAGCTATATTGTTAATTAGAATTAAAAAAATCAGTTTCGAAGAACAGTATTTGGCATTCTGGAAGACTTGGGGGAAGGAACCCTTTAATATACGTCCAGGACAAATTAGAATCACTTTTCTCTCTGTAGTTAAAGAATATGCTTGTAAACTACGTTAATACATTTGAAAATGTTGACATTTAAAGCTAAAGCTCACTTTGATCTCTTTATTTCAGAATTATAAATAATACAAACATTACAATAAATCATTTTATAATGAATTATTCATTGACAGATTACCTAGAGATTTTTTGAGTTGATTACTTTGAGTCCTTATTCAGGAGAAAAACAAGGCAAATAACTGAAGCTTATGGCAAACATTAAAGATGGTTAGCGTGGAATTCAGATTGTATGTGTTCTGTTTTTAAGGTAATCATTTCTGATGAATTACTCAGGACAAAGTTTCTTTCTCAGGTGCAAACACAGTTTCTAATACGTCTCTTTGTTATGCCAGGAATTTTGTTTTCGTTTCTGCTTGATAGTCTCAGTTTTCTCAAGAAGATATACATGGATCAATTAGTAGAACCCAGAAGAATAGTTGTCCTGTCTGGGTCCTCAGCAGTGAAACAGCATACCATTCTGCTGTCTAGGGATCTGGTCCAGAAGTTTTATAAGAAGGAGGGAAAGAAAAAGAAAGATAGAAAATGAGAAAACCAGGGTTGAAATTAGAGTGTATGAGAAAGCTTTTAGGGAATTAGAATTATAGGTGGTCTGGAAACTTAATATATGTATAGAAATCTAAACTTTTTAACCGTATGAAAGACTCAGAAGAAATCAAATGAAAGAAGCTGCATGTATAGTTTGGATACACTATTCTTTGTTGAATAGCCTCACAGCATAACTGTAAGGTAAAAATTCTTTGAAACAGGTATTTGTTACATCAGCTTTTAATGAGGAGCATGTATTAGGCTAGTGTTTCACTGTATTAAGCTAGTATTTAATAAGGAAAATGTATTAAGCTACTCTTTATAATTTCTACAAAATATATATGAATACGTATCTGTTAGTATGAAAAAATGAAAGATAGAGCCAGGATTATTAAATGGTTCAAAATTCTATTTATTGTTTCTCCAAATACTTCTGGGAAGCTTCTGGTTGGTAGGTATCACACTGATGCGTCATTCTTAAAAACTGGTTTAAACGAAATCTTGTCATATATATTTTTAAATTTTCAGGGATTTTAAGGTTTAAGTTTGCTTACTCATTGACTTTTTTCTAATTCATAAAGGGTAGTAATAGAATATGAACCTAATCATAGGACTTTAACTTGGCCCAGTTCCCCAAATTTTTAAGCCCTAGTTCTTTTGTTTTTGGTGGTTATTGTTTAAGACTTGAATTGACACTTTATTATGCCATAGAATATTTGGCTAACAGTATGTGGGTGTTTGTAGTTACTAACCATCAAAGGATAGCAAAAGATAGCCAGATGGCATTGTCATTTACATGGCAAAAGGTGCAGGAGACCTGTTAGTTCAGATCAACATTGGGAAATTAGTTAAAAGAAGGACTAATATACCAATAAATGATTAAGTGCCATTATTAAGTGAATGCAGGAACATATGTTAGTGCTTCTGATAATAAGCCTTATTCTCAGAATATTGATAATTTTGATTATTATTTTGCAGATAGATTTTCAAGGCATAATATTCAGAAATTTACTACTTTTTGCATCATATATTTTTGAGATTTTTAACTTTATTCTAGTTTTTTCCCCATTTTTAATTTCCAAATTTTTCATTTTAAGCTAGACAGAAATCTGTTGAATTTTCTTTCTTTTTCAAATACATTACTGTATATAATTCTCTTTTATTCCAGAGTTATTCATGACATTTTGCTTTAAATGATCAGTCTTCCCAGTTATATCTTTAATAAGTGAAGTATACTTTCCATTTTATCATTACTTTTTTATAAAAATATCCCTTTTTTGTTCCTTTTAATTTTATTTATTTACTTATTTATGTGTATATTTACTTATTTTGGGTGGGGAGAGTCAGAGGGAGAGGGAGAGAGAGAATCGTAAGCAGTCTCTGTACCCAGCATGGAGCCTGACGTGGGGCTCAATGTCACAACCCTAATATTGTGACCTGAGTCGAAATCAAGAGTTGGTCGCTTAACTGACTGAGCCACCCAAGTGCCCCAGTTCTTATTAATTTTAAACTTAATTTACCAAGAATTAATATTTTAATCAGTTTCCTGAGCAGTAATTTTACTGTTTAAAAATTTTTTAATATTTCTCTAAAATTAAATATTTAAAGGTTTCTATTTTATTTATGCAGCAAATTACGGAATTTTAGTTTTATCAGGTGCTTTTCTAAGCACTAAGGATGAAGCAGTGAAAAAAAATAACAGACAAAATTCCCTGACCTCATGGACTTTGCATTCTGATTGGGGGACACAGACCACAGATAAAAGAGAAAGTGGCATGCAAAAGGTTTTAGCAATACCATGAGTGTCTCCTGGTGCCTGCTGGAACTCCTAGGCAAAGGACTGACAGGCTGCGCTGTCTGCTCTCCCCAGGCATGCAGGAGAGGGTGGTGGGGCCAGGCGCAGCTGAACACACCAGATTATCCTTTCGGAAAGGGCCCATCCAGCTAGTGAGGAGCAGAGCAGCTCCAGAGGACCCCCAACTGAACACATAACAATGGGGGCTTTTGCAGTCATAAGAGTGGCTACTATTGGCAAAAAATATCTGGGAACTGGACACCACGTGTGCTGATAGCACTTGGAGACCTTCCTTGAAGTCAAGATTGTAAAGTTTCTTGTCCTGGAGGTTCCGGAGCCATTGGTCCCAGCTAGCCCTTGTAGGCAATTTAGAGAGATCCACTAGGGGTCATCCAGTGGATGAATCTATTTTTCTTTCTTCAGGCTGACCCCTGACCCAGGAGTTGAATCAAACATAAAGCTTTCCACCAGTGACGTGAATTAATGGGCCTAAACATTTAAACAATTAGAAGAAAGAGTTGTTTGTTGACCTCCTCCACCTACTTTCTGAGGTTGGACGGGTCATCTACTTCTGGGATGAATCAAATTGTCTTTTTCCCAGAGTAATATTCAGGAGTCACTATTCTGCCATTGCAAGAAACTTTTCAGGGGCAGAGGAGGATGGCTGGCTGTAGAATCACCCAATACAAAGTTAGTGAGCACACTTCTACCATTCAGGTTGTCTAAGAAGCATCAGGCGTGGTGACAGTGAGTGAACCCAACCATCATCATGTTGGTGCACTTTTGCCAGACCCAGGAGTCAGTCTACTCAGAGAAGCCTCTTGGGCTTCGGTAGCTCCAGGGGGAGTCATCTTCAGGGGAACTGCTCATCCCATTCTCCCAGATTAATGACTGCTGGGGTTTCTCTGCTATTACTTGACTTCATATTATGTTCCAGCTGATCTCTTCGGTCCAGTCTGGACTTTTTTCATCAATCAGTCAGTTGTATTTCGTTGCTTGTTTGCAAACCTCATGTTTTATACAGTGTTCATGTAAACCAATAACAGTATAATAATAGGGTTCTAATGGACACGCTGGCTGAGTCTGGAAAAGCTTTAGAGAAGAAGGAGTAGTTGAGGTCAGATTTGAAAGGTGGAAAAGCAAGGAAAACATTTTTGTCCATGGTGTCATGAAAGAATGAAAGACTGTGCTGTGTTCAGGCAATGGTTCACCAATTTGTGTAGCTAGGAGTGTAATAAGAATAGTAGGAGATGGGTCACCTGGGTGGCTCAGTCGGTTAAACATTTGCCTTCGACTCAGGTCATGATCCCAGGGTCCTGGGATCGAGTCCCGCATTGGGCTCCCTGTTCAGTGGGGAGTCTGCTTCTCCCTCTCCCTCTGCCACTCCCCCTGCTTGTGTGCTTTCTCGCTCTCTCTCTCAAATAAATAAATAAAATCTTTAAAAAAAAAGCATCGACATTAAAAACAAAAGAATAGTAGGAGATGATTTGGGAGAGGAGTGTTGGAACAGGTGCCTCAATCATATATGAGGCATTTTTTGATCTATTTTATAGGGGGAGGCACAGCAGGTCATAGGTGACCTACTCATGTTCATAATTTTAAAATCTCTTATAATTCCTACTCATTTATACATTGAATAACATTAATATTTGTATCTTTCATTTGCATATCTTCACATCATTTTATGTGTTACCTGATTTCAAAACTAACAATGTGAATGACAGAGGTCTGAAAATATTATAGTATTCTAATATTTAAAGATGAGGAAACTGAGGTATTAAGAGACGACATGACCTCACAGTTGAATGGCCATGTTTAGATAATACCAGATCTTCTGAATTTTAATTCCATGTATTTGTTGGATTTTATGTGTGTATATGTATATAGGTTTTGGTTTTTATTCCCTTCAAATTACTGTGTTTTTCTTTTTTCCATAGGACTTGGCTTTTACACTGGAAGAGAGACAACAGTTGAATATTCATGGATTGTTGCCACCTTGCTTCATCAGTCAGGATATCCAGGTTCTTAGAGTAATTAAAAATTTTGAGCGTCTGACCTCTGACTTTGACAGGTAACACATTCCTGAAGATGATTTTTACATTTCTCATAGATAGTTGTTGTCTGGTTTATTTTTTATTGGATGAGAAAGTTAAAATATTTAATGATTTGGAAAGAGTAGTCAAGTTTGAGGAGAATTTACCTATAAATACAATGACTTTTTTTTAAAGATTTTTTTTTAAAGACTATTTATTTGAGAGAGAGCATGAGAGAGTGCAAGAGAGAGCAAGCATGAGCAGGGGTGGGGGGAGAGGGAGAAGCAGGCTCCCCGTTGAGCAGAGAGCCTGATATGGGGCTCGATCCCAGGACGCTGGGATCATGACCTGAGCTGAAGGCAGATGCTCAACTGACTGAGTCACCCAGGCACCCCCGTTTAAAGATTTTATTTCTTTGAGAGAGAGAGAGAGAGAGCAGAAGCAGGGGGAAGGGGCAGAGGGAGAGGGAAAAGCAGACTCCCTGCAGAGCAGGGAACCCTATGTGGAACTCAGTCCCAGGACCTTTGCGATCATGGCCTGAGCCGAAGGCAGACCCTTAAGTGTGTCTGAGCCTGAGCCACCCAGGTGCCCCATAAATACAATGATGTTTTAAAAAATTTACCCTTGGTAGGAACATTCGAATAACATACAATTTTCCTTTCTAAATATATCCACAAAGAGACTACTTTTCTCTTGTGATCAGATGGTTGCTGTGAAGGTGAATTATCAGGAAATGCCCTTTTAGACAGAGTAAAACAGGACATAGCGGTGTTCAGTCAGACTTTAAGTTCATTGTAGATAAAAGCACACTTTTTCACCCTCCAAGCTTGGTTCTAACACTACTGCAAATGTGGGTCACTTACTTTTAGAATTCAGTTTCTGTGTCTGCACAAAGATGAAGGTAACATTGTTCCCTACCTTTGGAATTGGGTGGCCTCCTGTTGAAATACTGCTGTGTTTCACTAGCAATGGGGCCTTAAGCAAACTATTGCAACCATTGCCATGACCACTGTGTCTGCCTTGCCCTGTACTTGTGGCTCGGTCCTTTCTCATTAAGGTACTGAAACTCTCTAAACCTGAGGTTTTTTTATTTGTGGGTTGACAGAAATAATAGTTATTTGAAAATATTATTGCAAAGGTTAGAAGAGGTAGCAAACCAGTACCGAGTGTAAGTATTTGTATTAGTCAGGGTTCTCCGTAGAAAAAGAGCGAAAACATACACATATCCTGCTGGTTCTATATAGAGAGACTTACTCACTCACTCACTTACTTACTTAACTTTATTTATTTATTTATTTGGAATTGGCTCACAGGATTATGGAGCCTAGGGAAATCCTAAATCTGTAGGTGAAGCGGCAGGCTGGAAACCAAGGGAAGAGTTGCAGTTCCGGTCCAAAGGCAGTCTGTTGGCAGAATTCCTTTTTACCGGGAGGTTGAAGATTAATAATAATTATGGAGTAGATGGGGCATCTGGGTGGCTCACTCAGTTGAGCAGCCAACTCTTGGTTTCCGCTCAGGTTGTGATCTCGTGGGATCGAGCCCGGAGTCAGGCTCCATGCCCAGTGGGATGTCTGCTTGAGGATTTTCTCCTTCTGCCCCTCCCCTGCTTATGCTGTCTCTTTGTATCTCTCTAAGATAAATCTTTAAATAATAATAATAATAACAATAATAATAATAATAATGGGGTAGCAGTCCAGCTTCCCTTTGGCAGTCAGGATCAGTCACCCCATCTAGCACAGTAACTCTCTTCTTTGCTTGTTGATTCAGAGGCGTATGATGCCCAAAGTGGCTAGCAGCGATATTAACCTCCAGTTCAATGGAATCATTGTCTCCTGGTAGAAACATTCCTCCCTTTGGAACTAAGACTTCAAGGCCAGTAGAGCATCAGTTCATGGGGACAGGAAGCAGTTTTGCTAGTGGGTCACTGGGGGTCATAGTGAGTGGTGCCACTTCCATTTCCATCCCTTGGTTCTTTGACCCGTGAATCCGGGCTAGTGGACAAATAGCACCATATAGTGGACACTGATTCAGAGCACACACGGCATCCTGGAGAACCTTGCCTCAGCGTTGCAGGTTGCCATCTACCTGGTGCTGTAACCGTCTTCAGAAGGCCATTCTGGCATGCTGTCAAGCCAGCTGCCTCAGGATGGTGGGAAACATGGTGAATTCCATGAATACGGGCCCATTGCCACACTTGGTTTACTCTCGTTGGAAGCGCATTCTTTGATTAAAAGCAGTATTGTGTGGAACACTGTAATGGTGTTTAAGGCATTCTGTAAATCCTTGGATTGTAGTTTTGGCAGAAGTATTGTGTGCAGGGGAAGTAAATCTGTATCCAGAGTAAGTTCTATCCCAGTAGGAACCAACACCACCCCTTCCATGACGGAAGCAGTCCAGTGTGGCATCACTCCCTGGAATGGTGCTGTATCAGGTGTTCAGCATGGGTCTCTTCTTGCAGAGGGGGCATTTGGCAGTGTCTGTAGCCAGGTGGGCTTTGGTGAGTGGAAGTGCGTGTTGCTGAGCCCATGGATAACCTCCATCCCTGCTGTGGCCACTTCATGAACCCACGAGTGATGATGACAGGGGCAGCTGGGGAAGAGGCTGACCCGTTTGCCTAATGTTTATGTTTGCTGCTTCTTAAACTCCTTTATAATCCCTTTCATTTGTTCCCTAAGTCTTTCCTTCAGACTTTGTTGTTTTTACTTTATATTCTTTTCCTGGGCCATTTACCTCTACCTCGTAAGAGCTGATCACATTCATGTTTTTACCACAGACTATTCCTCAAATATTTTTTGAGCATCAACTGTCAGGTGCTCTTTGAGACATTGGGATTATAGACCTTGATCTCTGCCCTCATAGAATTTAGGTAAATTATTTTTAAAAATTATTAAATACTAAATAGTAAAATAATAAAATACTATGCTGGAAATTGACAGGTGCTGATGGAAAAAAAGTAGGGTAAGAGGGGCTGAGGGTTGCAAGGGTCAGTTTGTGTTGTTACATTGTTACATCAATCGGGATAGACTTCACTGAGAAGGTGATTCATGAGCGAATAATCAAAGGCAGTGAGGTAATTAACCAGGGGGAAATCTGAGGAACAGTGTCCTTCAGCCGGTATGTCCAAGGGTCAGCAGAGACCTGTTTCTGGAGCAGAATGAGCTGGGGGAAAATGGTAGGTTGGGAGGGGAAGTTAGCGAGGTAGTAGAGGACAGATTATGAATGGCTTTGAAGACCACTAAAGGACTTTGGTGTTATTCTGGGTGAGATGGGAGCCATTTAAGGTTTTGAACAGAAGATCAACACGATCTGACCTGTATTTCAAGAAGACTGCAATGTTGAGAATAGAATGTAGGCTGGAAGAATATTTAGGAGACTATCACATTAATCCAGGTCAGAGATTAGACCCAGGATGGTAGCAATGAAGGCGTTTAGATTTTGGGTGTATGTTAAAGGTAACGCCTACCTAATTTCCTAATATATTAGGTATGGGTGTTAGAGAGCTTTCAGAGAAGAGGAGGAAGCAACAAAGAAACAGGAAAGGAGTGACCAGTGAGGCAGGAGGAAAACCAAGAAAAATATGATGGCTCAGAAGACAAGTAAAAAGAAAGTATTGAGCTCTAAGGAAGGGCACCTGTGTCAGATGTTTTGACAGGTAAAATACGATGAGGTCTGAGAATTGATCATTGATTTAGCAATGATGATTTCCACATTACTAAATCAGTTTTAGCATGCCTGAAAGTCATCATCTTCCCAAATGTTACAGGGTTTCATATAACCCATCTATTTGCCAAACATTAGAATCCTTGTATCTCTAACTCCAAATGCTGTGCATTTTCAACTATTCCAGGAAAGGTAAATCAACTTTAAAAGGCTGGTAAGACTTTTGCAAGACTGTTTTAAGTTGTACTGAGCAGTTTGGGTTTTATTCTATGAATTATTGAAGGTTACAGGTAACATGATAAGGTTGATGTTTAGAAAGAGAACTCTGGGTTAGAAATGCCTCTAGAAAGAAAAAGGCCATTTGATACAAACAGTAAGTCTCTTGAGCTTGCCTGCCTTAGTAATTTTTAGGGTTGGTGCGAAACTCCTTATTTTCTACTTGTCATTTCCCTTGGTTATTCCGTACTACGAGCTACAGGATGAAGTCTATTTACTTAATGTTTAAATTATATCTATAGTGGTATTTTCATTTTAAAATAGAAATAAAATCTTTCCAGATATTAAACAAAACTGTGCTGTGTCAGCGATGATTTTAACGTTTGAATGACAATCACTCAGGTTTATGGTTCTTCATTCTTTGAGGTGTTTAAGAATATTTCTAAAGTCTTTTTTGATCTGTGTTTTCTATGTGATGTAAAAAATGTTGAAAAATGTATTTCTAAGCAGCTGTTTCGTGACTTGTTGGAATCTAGATCTCATTATGTCCAATTTCCACAGGTATCTTCTCTTAATGGATCTTCAAGACAGAAACGAAAAGCTCTTTTACAGTGTGCTAATGTCTGACATTGAGAAATTCATGCCTATTGTTTATACCCCCACTGTGGGTCTGGCTTGCCAGCAATATAGTTTAGCATTTCGGAAGCCAAGGTATGTAAACATTCATTTTAAATACCCTCGTGTATTTATTTATTTTTTTAGTTTTTGCAATAATTTAAAAAAATTGTTGAATGGAATTTAAGTTTGGAAAAACCTTAATCAAATTTCATTTAAATCAGATATAAATACATGTAAACACTAAAAAATATAATATTTTCTTTCTATATTTAAGATCATGGAAAAGTATTATAAACCTATTTAGGTTTTCTTTTATAGACAATAAGTGAACTTGTTTTTTGTTTGGAAAGAAAGTAATTGATCATAATTAAGCTTGTCTTTGAGATCTTAATTAACATTATTATGTGTACATTTTAGAAGTTAAAGTAAGGATTCCAAATTTTTCTGAAAATGAATATATTTTCTAAATTAAGAGTTGGCATTAAAGTAGCTCTTTTGTTGATTTTCCTTAAGTGAAATAATAGTAGTCTTGAAAGATGTGTAAAATATAGGGTACAGTTTCTCTAAATCCATAGCTTTACTTCATTAATTACATTACTTTAAATACTTGTGAAACAGGGAACAATTGAAATAAATATTAATACTTTTCATAGCGACAACAACAAAAGCTCAAGTTGAATACATTTATGTTACTTATAATTCTGAATTTAAACATAAAAAAGAAATGTTTATAAGTTTATACCACAAATATAAAAGCCAATTAAAAGTAGTAGCATTGAAAAGAGTATTTCAAAGGTAATATCTGAAAGTTAGATTGAATATGTGGATTTCCCATAGATATACTGATGTAGTGGCAATATTCAGGACATCTGTGCCACATTAGTCTTGGTATAAACAGAAGAATTAGCCACATCATCTCTTGTATAAAGAAAATAATTAGATAAATATCTGTAGATGGTCTCTTAACTTCTATTAATAGCACATATCAATATTACATTTATAAAACAGTTTTATTAATAGTGAATAAATATTTTATTCATAGAGCAAGAGTTAGAATTTAGCTGGTAATTATATTGTGAAGATAATTTTTGGGGGGCATAGAAGTATATGTATTTGTCAATCATATAAACAATACATGTTCATTATTGAAAAAATGAGAAAATATGACTATACAGAAGGGAGAAGTGCTTTAGAAATACCTGATGTCACCATACCAGAAAACCTGTAAATACACACGAATACATACTGTTTCCGTATACGAGCTCTTCCTTGCCTGTCTCCTCGAGTGACGTCATGAACATTTCTCCATGTTCCTATAAAGTATATTTCTACATAAAGAATCTTGGTAAAAGCATGAGTGTATAACACTTGGCTGTTTTAAAATGTATTGTAAACATCTTTTTTGAGGTTCTAACTTTTTGTGCAATCCTGAGAAATGCTAACAGCTGTAAGAGATGTAGAAGAGTGGGGCTCAAAGTATTTGGGTTGAAGTTGACAGGAAAGTCTCAATAGCAATAATTGTTTTTTGAGCATTTACTATGTACTAGACGATTTTTTAAGGGCTTAAGATATATTGGTATACATGTAAAATCTAAGAGCAGAAGAGATAGGGAAATAAAAAATAAGTGAATTGTCTAGCATATTAGAAGGTAATAAGTGTTAGAAAGAAAAACTAGAGCAGGAAAGGAGGGGGATTTGGAGAGTCAGTTGGGGAGGGGGCAGTTGCAATTTTAAATAAAGTGGGCAGTATATTGCAAAATGATATTGCAGGGGTGAGGGCATGGTCATGTGGCATGGTCATGTAAACACAAAAGGAACTGTGTGCCAGGCAGGAGGCCTAATCAGTGCCAAGGCCCTAAGGGGGAACATGCCTGGGGACGAGGAGGAGCATAGAGGCCGGTGCGCTGGCCATGTGAGAGAGGGGAGAGAAGTAGGGGAGGTCATCGATGGAAGACAAATGAGAGGGTACAGAACCTGGAGTTTTTGTAGGCCAGAGAACATTGGCTTTGACTATTAGTTAAACAGATGGAAGAATCAGATAGCCTGGTTAGCAGGTTAGTGCAGTAAACCCAGTGAGAGAGGAAGGTGTTTCAGATGAGGGCAGCATTGGAATTAAGGGTCATGGAATTAGTCTGGATAGATAAAATCACGAGGATTTCCTGTTGGATTGGAGGCTCCCTGGAGCAGTGGTTGGAAGTACGGGCTCTGGAATAGATTGCCTGACCTCTACGTGGTTTCGCTACTTGTCTTAGTCTTTCATAAATTATGGACCCTTTAGATGCTTCAGTTTCCTGTGTAACACGGGGATTAAACGACAGCTCACCATCCTTTATCTACATTTTTGAAATTTAAATTAGAAAGCCCAAAATATCAAAAAAAATTCTCATTTGGGATAAAACCTGATCTGTCTGAACCCATTGGGTGGAACTGAATTTACATATGGGTATTTATAGTATTTATCTGACTCAGTGTCCTCTGTTCTTCTTTAGAAGTATTAATGTATTTGATGACGTGGGGATTTGTCAAAAACAAATGCATCGATAGATGAAGGAAGAGGAAGACGGAGAGGTGGGGGGTGGTAGCACAACATTTGCAGCACAAGGCTCACAGGTGCTGAGTAGAGGGGCACATACGCATCTTACTCGTTCAGCTTTTCCACAGTATTTGAAATTTACTGACAGAAAAGGTAAAGTTCCTAAAACCATTTCTATACGATCTCTTTTTGGCAGTTTTTTTGTCATGTTGATTTTTAATGTGGGTATCTTGCTGAACTTCTGATGATTTTGAAGTTCTTTAATGAAATAATTCTCCTAGCTTCTCCCATGACTATAAAAAAGGGAACCTATTTGAAGATGTGTTATGTGGCTTATATATATTTAGACATTGTATTTAATTGGAGAGAAAATTGCGATTGTGTTTGAATTGTGATGGGTCTTTCAGACCTTAGTTAGCTTGTAGACTATGTTTTAATACCAAAATTGAGAAATGTCTATGAAATCTTTCCTGCTGCAACAGCAAGTATTCTAAGACATTCAGAAAATGGACAGGAGGATTATACCTCTTGTTACATTTACTATGTGTATTTGGTGTTAGCAATTAGGATCATAATCAGTGAAAGTTAGGGGATAATAGTCCAAGTACTGAGGTTAATACCATTGCAAAGAAGTATATCTTTTGATCTCATACTTTTTAATATATCTTCGTGATATTGATGTAGGCTGGCTGGGTCCAAGGACCCAGAGGGAGGTTCCCACAGGACCCGCCAAGAGGGTCCTTAACTTCATGCAGGATAAAAATCAAACTGGAGCCAAGAGGAGGTGAGAACAGAGTCTATCACAGAGAAAGCGTAGATACTGACAGAACGTTTGGGAGATTGAGAGAGGAAGGAAGAGTGAGTCTTGTCTTTGCTTGGAGCCTGGGATTTTTATTGAGGATGGTGGTCTGGTGCACATGTTTCTTGATAATCCAGGAGCAAAGAATAGGGTTTAGTTGTTCTCCCTAAGTCACCTGTGCCCTGCAGCCAGGGGTCTTGTGGAGTCAGTGTCTTAGAAAATGTTCATGATGACCCTGCCCACCAACTCCTTCGATGTTATCTGTTGTGCTCAAAGACTCCAAAAAATCATTAAATTCTTGACCTTTACGAGTGGGACGTCTAGTGTGTGTGTGTGTGTGTGTGTGTGTGTGTGTGTGTAAGTGGGGATGCGGTATAGGTCTCAGCAAGAGTGGAAGCAGGAAAAAGAGTGAATAAAGCAATTTTTCATGGGGTTCTTCTAGTTTCCCTGTCTCAGTATGATACTTTTCTATAGCTAGATATTTATTTTTCATTTTGAATATGTCATTAAAATCTGACTAGGTATCCAAAAATAAATTCTTATATGGCTTCCAGCATTTTTTTCCTAAGGTTTGATGCTGGAGTATCCATTTATTGGTCTTGTGTGGAATTTCTTTTTTCTTTGCCATAGATACTTTGGGTTTTTCAAGTTGTTGAGGATAATGACTTTTAAGACTGTCAAGTTTGTTTGGGTTGTCTTGTTCCCATGTACCCATAACGTTTTAATTCTTGCAGCACTTCCAGCATTTGGTAGTGCAATACGCTTATGTCAGCACACCTAACTGTGGCTAATTTGTAGATAGAGGTGTGATTTTTGGAGCCAGAGACGATTCTTTTTGTATTTTTGCAGAATGCTGAGCTTACTGTGTTACTTAAATTACTTGTATTCTGTAAAACTTTTTTTAAAGAAAAAATTTGTGCAAATTGATAATGCAGGTATACGTAAAGGACAACTAAAGCAGATTTATGTAATTTCTTTGGAAATATTTCTACCTGTTATATTTTACACTGCATTTTCCAAGCAACGTCTTTCTCTTATAAGCTCTTATTAGCTACATATTGTTTTACCATGCCTTTGGCAGTTAATCATGTTGCTATTTTTGGTATTTCTAATGTTCTATCAAAGTACTCTTGGTCTGTTTTTATTTTACTTTTTTATTCATTATTATTTTATTGAGGTATAATTGACATATACTAGTTTCAGGTGCGCAACAAGATGATTCGGTATTTGCATATCGTGAAATGATCACCACAATAAGTCTAGGTAATATCCGTCACCATACATGGTTACAAGAAATTTTTTTTCTTGTGATGAGAACTTTTAAGATCTCTCTTAGCAACTTTCAAATGTACATTTTTATTATATGCAGCAGTATTTGTTATATGCAGTATTAACTGTATCACCATGCTGTGCGTTATATCCTCATGACTTACTTATGTTATAAACGGAAAGTTGTACCTTTTGAACGTCTTCACACATTTCACCTACTTCCCACCCCCATGTTTGGCAATCATAATCTGCTCTGTGAGCTCAGTTTTTTGTTTTTTCTCCCTTGGTCTCATTGGCATTTTACTCTTTATTTAGTGCCAACTAGATTATAAGCATCTAGAGAAAAGGGATCATATTTTAAAATTATTCCTATATTTCCCATGCTTTTAAATTTGGTGCCTGGTTAGTGCTGAATTAATTATCTGCTACCTCATAGAAAGAGTAACAATGTTACTCTATTCATCCACTCACATTAAAAAAACCATAAACTACTGGTATGTTCTTTATTTCTCATATTTAAACATATTATTCTAGAAGGCAAATTTTCATAAATAATTGATCTGAAAGAAATTGGACTCACACCAAGAAATCAGGCTATGGGGAAGTAAAATTTCTATTATAAATAGAAAATATAACCTTAAACTCATTATCCTTCCAACTACCCATCTTTATTGAGTAGATCAGTAGTATGACTTTGGCAAAAAGAATGAGCACAGTTTGATGACGGTTTTTTAAAAAAGGCATTTCCAAAGTTTGATCTAATTAGTACTATTAATTGGTTTGCCAGAAGTTAAGGTGAAAAAAGCATTCAGTGCTAAAATTAATTGAAGAAAAGTTGAATTAACTGAAATTAAACAGGATTCTTTACTATAAGATTTCTTAGAATAATACCTGTCTTGCAAGTTTTTGGAGGGTGGCATTAGATTTAATATAGATAATATACTTTGCATAATTCTTGGCACAAAATAGGTGTTCCCAAGTAGTAGCTTTTACAACTGGTATTATTATAACTGCCAGGTTTCTTGATGACCAAAGGGATGGTGGTATCATTCATCCGGTTTCAGAATAATGGAATATGTTTGTAAGGGAGACAGAAAGTTCTTTTTCAGGATGTGTTGAGGGTTGTTTTTTGTTTTTCATTTTTTTTTTTTTAGATTTTATTTATTTATTTGAGAGAGAGTGAGCATGAGCAGGGGGGTGGGGCAGAGGGAGAGGGAGAAACAGACTCCCCTCCCCACTGAGCAGGGAGCCCCATGCAGGGCTCAGCTTGATTGCAGGACCCTGAGATCATAACCTGAGCCAAAGGCAAATGCTTAACCAACTGAGCCACCCAGGAACCCCAAGACATGTTAAGTTTTAAATGTCTGTGTGACTTCCAATTTGGGGAGTCCGGTAGGCAATTAAATGTATGGACCTGGAACTTAGTAGATAACATATTTAAAGCTCCTTATATTTAAACTCACACATTACATATGCTACATAAATGGTACCTGTTTTGATTTTGACAGTGCCTAAGATTATCAACAAGACTAATGGTCAGAGAGTCAGTCAATAAGATCTTCTGTTTTTTATTTTATTTTTTTCCAGTAAATTCTTAAAGAAATGAATAAAAGGAAATGTTGAGATGAACCAAAACAAAATACTAAAATAGTTTTTCTACGCTTATAGTTTGTTTGTATACATATTTCCTTCAGAATTCCAAAACGGTCTTAGCATGTTTGTTACTTAAATTGTGATGACTGATTTTATTACCCCAAGTACAATTTTGTATGAGGATGAATACTTAGTGATATAGAAACAGTCATAACCATACCATGATTAGGCAATGATGAGAAATGGAGATTGTCGGGGCACCTGGCTCAGTCAGTAGAGCATCTGACTCTTGATCTCAAGGTCATGAGTTCAAGCCCCACGTTGGGTGTAGAGATTACTTAAAAAATAAATAAGTAAAGGGTACCTGGGTGGCTCATTCAGTTAAGCACCTGACTCTTGATTTCAGGGTTGTGAGTTCAAGCTGCATGGTGGGTTCCACACTGGGCCTGGAGCCTACTTAATAAATAAATAAATAAATAAATAAATAAATAAATAAATAAATAAGCAACTGATTGGGGGGGAGAAATAGGGATTATTTACTCTATGGAAATACAGTTTCTGCACATGTGCCAAAAGTTCAGCAAGTTTTGTGGTCTTACAGGGCAAGAATATTGCTTTTGATATTTGGTCTGTGAAACAGCAGTAAGAATAGCAGCTTAAAAGGTATCAATATAGGGGTGCCTGGGTGGCTCAGTCGTTAAGCATCTGCCTTTGGCTCAGGGCGTGATCCCGGGGTCCTGGGATCCAGCCTCACATCAGGCTCATATGCTAGGAGTCTGCTTCTTCCTCTCCCACTCCCCCTGCTTGTGTTCCCTCTCTCGCTGGCTGTCTCTATCTCTCTCGAATAAATAAATAAAAATCTTTAAAAAAAAAAAAGTATCAGTATAAAAAGAAACCTTCCCAAGGCTAAACACTCTTTTAACCTAATAGTATTCTCATTATATAGTGCAGATTAGAACTATAATAACTATTATTGAACAGTTTAGAGTGGACACTTTCGTATTGTTCTTGTTTTTCAATTTTCTCATGTTAAATCTACCTGGTTTTAAACATAATCTATTTTTATGATGCACGATACAGGTATATGTTGGGAATTTCACTTTACTGAGCTATAGTACTTCAATATCTCAGCAATTAATTATAAATAGAGTTTAAGTTGCTTATGGAAAAGAGACATGGGTTCACAGACAGTTTTAATAGCTGCAAAGGAAATGTTGAACCCTTGAAGTAAGGCTGTGACGCCTTTCAGTAGTTTAATACTATCTAGTTGTTACCAGACCGTTGTGATGTAAAGAGTTAAGAGATCTAGCTCCCAGAGGTTAATGGCCATCTCCTGCCCTCCTCCAGCGCCTCACTCTCAGTGCTACAGGGACTTCTGGGAAGGAGTGAGAGCAGGTCCTAGCCTTCTGAGTAGTCCTGGATAGCACAGCCGCCTAGGTGGACCAGGACCGTTCTTGATTGGATTTGGCTTTCTTTAATTAAACCACTTTGGACCCTTTAGAAATATTTAGGAGACTTTTGAGAACCAGGGAATATTTTTGGCTTTAAGCTCTGGTTTAGTTTGTAATTTTTATTTTTTACTGTATTAGAATTTTCTATATCTCTAGAAACTCAAATAGTTGATGTTTAAAAGTAATTTTTAATGCCTCTAGAAAAGTGATCATTTTAATGTTAGATGTTAATAAAGTGTTCACTATTTACCTACACTAATAAGCCTTGAACTAGTAATTCAGGTTGACTTCTTTTTTCTGAGCAGACTAAATGCCGTATTTATGAAAATGTCTATGTGACTTGTGCTAACTAGGAGTGAGGTAGAATATCCTGTCTCTTAGCTCTGGAAATTCAGTGTGTGCCCAGAAGTAGTTTAAAATTCCAAACTTTCTTTCCGAAGTATTGCCATAATTAGGAAAAATTTGGAGAATGGAAAGAATGTAGGCACGATTCAAACATTAAATCTTCATATCAAGATCTAAAGATTGCGTGTATGCATAGACACATAAATCTCCTTAGCAAGGCAGTGAAACTTATCTTTTACTGTAAAACCCTTAAAAGTGTAAAGTAACAGTTCGTCAAGTCTCTGTATTCACGTAGAGACATTAAGTGTGGAAAACTTGAATGGAAATGTAAGTTTAGGATCCAAAAATAACTCGGCTACCATCCGTGTGGTACATCCAGGCGTTTTGATTTACATTTATGCACAGCATACAGAGAATTAAGAACAATTGCCAAGTTTTATCTCCAGTAGTGTTTATGAAAACATGTTAATTAGGGCATCGTTATGTATTTTTAAGAGGGGTTGTAAATCCCCATTTTTATTACTAAGAGTAGTTTTTTGTGTTTTGTTTTTTTCAAATGGAGACAGTAGTTCTTCACCGCACATACCCAGATTCTGGGATATCGTCTTTAGTTGTGGATGCCATACGTTTCAGGGTCGTTGGCAAACAGAGAAGAGTGACCAAAGCAGTGGCAGTTGTTGAAAACTTGCTATATGAGAAAGGATTGGAGCAAATAGAAGTAGCCTAAAAGACTTGAAAGGGATATAGCTAAGTCTTCAATTATTTGAAAGATTTTCATGTGGGAAAAAGAAGTATAAACTTGCGTGGGATAGCCTTCAAGTGCAGAGCTGAAACCAGAGGGTGGACTTTATTACAGGGGGTATACATTTCATTTCAATGTAAAGGAAGATTTTCTGATAATTGAACTCTCTGACGTTGGAACAGACTTCCTTACTCTCCCTCATGAGAAATACTCACATGGTTTGGAGACTCCGTTAGTGATATACGTTATAAATGAAATGCTTGCACTGAGTGTGATTGTTAACTAGCTGAATTCTAAGGTCACTTTGAACTGGAATATTCGGTGAATGTGTACAAGGGCAGCCTAGAGATGAATAAGTCCAGGTATTCGGAACATCTCACAGCTAACTCACACCTCGTTTCAAATAACCCTGCTTTCTAATTCAGAAAGCTTTTTAGTGACAACTTTAATCACAATCTTAGGAATTATTAAAAATAATATATTTTCAAATAAAAAAGATTTTAAACACATTTAAAGTGGTTTGATGACACATCTCATCAAAATTCCTCCTCCCTCTCCCAAACACACAAACTACATGTCAGTTTACACAGCTGTATCCTGGCTACAATGTTTTGGTTTCAACATTTCTCCAGTTTTAATGGATAAAAAGTTTAATGTTGACATTTTCTTAGTTGAAGTAATTACATCCTTCTGATCTAATCTTTTCTGTAGTTTTTTTCAGACTATTTGTTTTTCTGTATATTCTTTTAAACTCTTGTATTTTTATTTATTTTTTAAACTTGGTTGCAGTTTAGCTAGTAGAGACATTATTAGGAAGAATTTTCTTTAAGGCGATGTTTCTACTTGCCCTGCTGGCTCCTTCTGCCCAAATCAGTAGTTGAAGAGAAATCGCCCAGTTAGAGTTTGCTTGTATTACCCTTTCCAAAATTTCCTGTGTGCCTCTAAGTTATGCTTCTGAAATTTGAAGATTTGTTTTCATCAGTTTTCTTAACAAAATAATCTATAATTATCATCTAAGAATTCGTTTATATACCTTTAAAAATGTTGGCTATTGTATGCCTAGGTAATTTCGTAGTATAAAATAAAAGTATTTAGGGGCGCCTGGGTGGTGCAGTCAGCTAAGAATACAACACTTGGTTTTGGCTCAGGTCGTGATCTCAGGGTTGTGAGATCCAGCCCCACATCTGGCTTCGTGCTCAATGCGGAGTCTGCTTGGGATTCTCTCTCCCTTTTCCTCTGCCCCTTACATTCGTGCTCTCTTTCTCTCTCTCAAATAAATCAATCTTTAAAAAAATGTATATAAGTGTTTAAAGGCATAATTGAAATCATAAAATAGTATATATACTATTTTATATCCACAGTAGTAAAATTTATGAAATATTTGGTAGAATTCCAAATTATTTAAGTATCTATGAAAGTTATTGAATTTTACTTTTTTTTTAAGCAAAGAAATTTCTCATTTACCAATATAAGTCCTAGTCTTAATATGATTGTCTCATGGCTGAATGAATGACATTCATAATAATTTGGAGGCTATCATATTTTACAAAAATAATGTTACCTTGTGAAGTAAAACATTTTCACTATGAAATGAGGTAATTTATTTTAAAAGCTGAAAATGTTGTAAGTATATTATTTCCCTCATGGAAGAAGTTAATTTTTATTGATAATGTGCCAAATAAATGCCATCTGTCTGTTGAAATCAGTGTTACCTTAGGATTCTTTCCAGTATTTTCTACCATGGAAAGTACTTTGGATTTTAACTATCAGAACAACATCTTTTAATTTCTACTTAATTGGTATGCTCATACTAATTTTAAAGTTTTTAGCATACCTAAAATTATTTTTATGTACATTTTCATTTCATGTTTATTTGACAACAATGGTTGAGTAGTGGTATATAGAGGTAGTCATTAACGTCTGGTAATTGCTGATTTTTTCAGTCCACTCATTTCGTAACTGAAAACAATCATTCCAAGGAAACTCAGTGATTACCCCCGTTGTAAGTACCAGAGCTGGGACTTAAATTTATGTTTTCTACCATTTAGACGTCTGTATTAGAGCTCTCCAGAGGAAGCGGATCAGTTGTGTGTATGTGTGTGAATGTGTGTGTGTAGAGATTTATGTAAAGAATTGGCTCACACAATTGTGGGGGCTGGCAAGTCCAAAACCTGCAGGGTAGGCTGACAGGCTGGAGCCCCAGGGAAGAGTCGATGCTGCAGTCAAATCCAAAAGTAGTCTGCTGGAAGAATGCCCTCTTCCTTGGGAGGAGTCAGCCTTTTTTCTGATAAAGCCTTCAACTGATAGGGTGAGGCCTGTCCACGTTATGGAGGGTAATCTGCTTTACTCAAAGTCTACTGACTTAATTGTTAATCTCACTTAAAAATTACCTTCATACGGGGTGCCTGGGTGGCTTGGTTGGTTAGGCATCTGCCTTTAGCTTGGGTTGTGATCTCAGGGTCCTGGGATCGAGCCTCTCAGGGTCCTGGGATTGAGCCCCGCGTCAGGCTTCTGGGAGGAGTCTGCTTGTCCCTCTCTCCCTGCCCCCACTCATGTTCTGTCTCTGTGTCTCTCTCTCTCTCAAATAAATGTTTAAAAAAAATTACCTTCATACATACACACACACGCACACACACACACACACACACACACACAAATTACCTTCACAGAAGTATCTAGAGTAGTGTTTGACCAGATATCTGGATACCATGCTTAAAACTGACACAGAAGATTAACGATCACATCCCTCCCAGACCAATGTTGGGTCTTTTTATCTCAGATTGATTATGTTTTTATACCTTGGGTCTGAGCTGTTCAGAGAAGCTGCACTCTTATCATGTAGTTTCTTAGACTTTTCCTCATTGACTAATGTATGTTGTGATTTTCAAAAGCTAAAATTATGTATTATGTTTGTTAATTCAGATTATTCTCCCAAATACTGTAGTGTTTACATGCAAAGAATTACATATCTTGCTTTCTAGAAGAGTTTAATCCTGATAGATATTTCATATGAATGTTGTTGAAATATGGTTTTTCTTTAAAAAGTTTCTACCACTAATTTCTTTAATGACAGTAATTTAAAATTTAAACCTCATTTTGGAAATTGCCAGATAACATTGTTGATCACTCAGTTCTTCCAAAAGATTCTTGCTACGTTTTCTTCCCCAACTCTGCCACCTTTTCAAAATCTTTTTGCTGATACTCTGTGCTTGTTATTTCTTCTCTCCTTCCTTTCTTTGACAGAAATGTAGTGAGTGTGCACTGCATGCCAGACGCTTTACTAATGGGAGGACAGGTAAATAAAAGACATATTTCCTGCCTTTGTGAAACGTACAGGTAATATTCAAGTGAACAAAGAAATGCCTGCGCACAGCTTGTGTTAAGGGTACGAACAGAAGGCGGTGATAGAGAGTAACAGGGAATTTCCTTTCATGGTGTATTCAGGAATGTGTCTGCAGAGACAGTATGTAAGCTGACACCTGGAGGGTAAGGAGTTGGCTTGTGAAAACCAGGGGGAAACAAGCGTTTGAGGCTGAGGAAGTAGCATATTCAAAAGGTCCGAAAGTGAAGAGGGTGGTTGGACATGAGGTTCGAATAGGGCAGGAGACCCGTGCAGGGCCTCATGGGGCATGGTAGAGTTCACGGTTACTCTTCATCCATTTGGGAAGCCATTGAAGTATTTGCAGCAGAGGAATGATAGCATTCTGTTAAAGTTTTAAAAGATTATCCTGGCTGCTGTGTGGATAAATGGTTAGAAATGAGGGGCTAGAATGGAAATAGGAAGACCAGTAAGAAGACTGTTGTGATACTGGCTCTCCTTCCATCAGTCCTCATCGCTTTGAACGGACTTGATCCTCTTCGGACATGGAGCCCCTAGTCCTGCAGTGATGGCTGTAAGTAGGTGAGGTGATGTCCATATATAACACATAACGTGCTTAACGGACCCTAAAAATATCAGCAGGAGATAAGAAGATCTGCCGTACATAAGAATTTCTCAAGGGTGCGGGCTTAGTACAGTTTAGTTTATTTACTACCCAAGTCAGTACTCTTAGGATCTTGTCCTTTGTCCACTGTCCGCTGCATAAATCCCTCCTGAACCAACCCTTTTCTTTTTCCTCAAGGAAGAATAATTAGTATTTTATGCTGCCATAAAATACTATTCATTTCATTTCTGTGCACCTATTTTTTAAATTAAAATATTATTAATGTGGGGGTGGAGCTCTGTAACTCTGCCTGCGCGGTTCAGTCTCTGCTGGCCCTTCTACTCCACGGAGTTTAACTCCAGCTGTGTTCTTGCCTCATCTCACGCTTGCAGTTCTAAGAATGTAAACACTCTGCAGCTTTCCCCCCCTTATCTCATATATTCTTTCCCATGTCCCCTATGAATTCATTGGCTTAACATTTTATTTCCATGATCTAAACCTAACACATTTCCTCTCTTTCATACGTTTCCTTCTTCATCTGTACAGCTAAGTACGGTGATCCATTCCGCCCACTAAAATGTCAGCGCGCTCTAACGTTCCTTCTTGGCCCTGTTACTCCTTAGCTTAACATCCCAGTCCCTGGGTTTCTTAACACTGTAAGTTGCAACACCACCCAGTCAGTCACCTAATCCAGACACCTTGGAGATGGTCAGGAGTTTTCCCCTCCTTGCCCTTTCTAAGACTTGCCAGTTTTACCCAGTTATCCGCTGAATCTCTCTCATCCATTCAGTCCTGTTGCCACTCTCTTAGACTGGCCCTTCTCATTTCAAAAGAGTGAGTTTTCAAAAAGAGATGTCTAAGTATATCACTTCCTGACTAAACTCATTGAATGACTCCCCATTTTCAGCAGCATAAAATCCAGGCTCCTTAGCATGGCTTTCAAGGGTTTTTGTGATCTGGCTCCTTTGCTTACCTCTCTGTCTTCATCGTTACCCCTTTCCTGCTCTTCACACAGCTCCCACCTCGAGTCAAGTATCTCTCAAGCCCCTGGGTGGGTGCTTTCACACTGACATATAGCAACTGACTCTCTTCTCTTTATCTGTCTCGTGACCATTTTTTTCTTAAGGGTAGCAACTATACCCTTTACTTCTATTCCAGAACCTAGTAGAACTTAGCACGGTCTTTGTTGAGTGCATAAATGGGCAAGAGAGTGAATAAATATATCCAGCCTATAGTATGGTTTGGACCTGAAGAAGCTTGGTGTAAATCTCTTTATTGCTTCTTATTAACTGTGTGATCTTGGGTCTGTATCATAAACTCCCTAATCTGTAGTTTCCTCATTTGTAAAATGAATATTGTGATTATATTTAAATAAGATCTTTTTAAAACCTATTTTGACAGGAAGTGTATAACAGAAATTAAATACTGATTTATCTGAAGTTCAGATGTGCCTACAGTTCTCAAGTATCTTTTGAGGCAAAAATTTCTAAGTATTGAAACTTAGTTTAACACTGACTACAGTAGCTATAATTGGAATATAACTAGTTATGTTATAAAATGTATTTAGATAAATGTAAGAATAGAAAAGTATGGGTATCATGTGAATCATCAACCCAAATTAATTTTAGGATCAGAAGATTTCAAAAAAACTATATGCAAATACAAGCTATGTATTATAAATAATGAAGATATTTCTAAGACACTAGCAAATAAAGACTTATAAAAAAATTACCAAGAAATGTTTTTATGAGTATTCAGAGCACAAAGGAAGTTTGTATGTTATTCAGCCTCGTGATTAGTATATTACATTAGGTATGCCCAAAGAAATACAAATATTTCTGAAAACAGATGGAAAGTGTTAAGTCTAAGCAATAATTGAAAGTATATAAAATTTCTCAAGGAAGTCCTCACCCAGAAAAAATCTATTTAATATTGGGGAGTTCTATTTTTTAAACTTAAGGTGAGCTCACTTAATTTTTCCAGTAAGATGCATGAGATACTGATGTCACATACTTCTTTTTGCAAAGATTATTTCTCTACCAAATTTAGCTTCTAATTCATTATTTTGCAGTTATAAGACATTCCTAACATGTGACTGTTTTAAGTCTTGGATGTGGCAATGTGGTTTCTTTTTCTTTTATTACTCTCCATTATTTCTCATGTAGCAAATAGAGCACAAAGTTCACTAAATAGTGTGAAATGTTGTACTAATAAAATTCATTTTATTAGTAACATAAGTAAGGAAGTAACTTGAATACGGTGTTTATATTAAAGTATGTAATTCACTAATATGAGCAATACCAGAGTATATATATAGAACAGCTTTCTTCTTTTATTTGGAATGAGATACATTCCCCTAAAAATAAAAAAATACAAAACAATCTCAGAGGACAATCTTTTTCACTCCTTACCCAGAGAAAACTACCAGTGACTATGGTGGGAAGAATTCTTGTGGTTGGAAAACAGATGAATAAGTTGTTGGAAGTTTTAAGCTACTTAAAAGAATCTCTCTCTTTTTTTTTTTTTAAAGATTTTATTTATGTATTTGAGAGAGAGAGAGATAGTGACAGAGAGCACAAGTGGGGAGGGGAGGGAGGAGCAGACTCCCTGCTGAGCAGGAAGCACAACGTGGGGCTCGATCCCAGGACCCTGGGATCATGACCTGAGCCAAAGGCAGACGCTTAACAACTGAGCCACCCAGATGACCCCCTCCCCAAGAAACTTTTTATATGAAGGATTTCCGTTGTCCAGGTGGCAGTTAGCTGAGTTTGTATAAAACCTTCCCCCTACTTGTATGTCCCCAATCAGTAGATAAATAATTACCAGGTAGAGAATATACTTCCTGGTTTGATATTTTAATAATACAGCAAACTATTCCCAGTGAAGTATATTTTTGATTTATTCAACCTGATTTGAAGGCATAAAACTTAACATTATATTCTGTTTTTATTAGGGTCCATATGAGAAAGAAATGCCAAATAGAGAGGCTTCTTCTATATCTTTTTAGTGAAACTTCTGATGGAAACAATGTCTAATATATTGTTCAATGTCTTTATATAAAGACCATTTGATAAATTCCTCTTAAAATTGAAGAAATGCTTTTTTCCCCTTCCCAGATTCTGTGTTATACTTCCTTTAATTAGACTTGAGAACTAATTCACCCTTGGGCTTTGGCTATATTTTGCACTCAATTGCAGTAGGTTTTTTTAGACCATTTTCTTTTTCCTGTCTCCCCTCCCCCTCATTATATTCTCTTTAATGAGTATGTCTTGCAAACCCAGGTTTTAGACTGTCATTAGCCCCCAGGTTCCTCCAAGGCTAAGTGAAAAGCCCATGTCCTCTATTAAACATTTTCTTTTAAAGGGCATCTTATTAGGATTTCACATCTTCTGTCTCCTCCAGGGTGGGTGGTTTCCTGCAGCTCAGAGAAAACAGACTAAAGCTCGCCAGTCTTCTGGCTCTCTCTGCTCACTGTGACTTTTCTACAAGGAGTTCATGGTTTTCCTGAATCTATAACTTGTGTTGGTTACTGCCTCAAACCTTTGTTAACTTAGTGAAAACATTGATCAATTTGTTGTTTCTGTTTTCTGATAGTTTAAAATGAAAAACAAAAGACCAGAAATGAAAACCATCATTCTAGCCCTTGTTTTAATGTGTTCTAAGCACCAGTCCCTTTGTTTTCCCAGCTATGAACGTGTAACATAGTTAATTAGCAAGGTCTTGAGAGAGCCTGATGGCTGAGATCCCAAAGGTTTCCTACATTTTCCTTTAGAATAATTCTTCATCAACCTTTTGCCTCTCCCTTTTAAACTAATTTGTTATATATTTGGGAGCTTAAAAGATTAAATTCTTTTGATGACCAGTATCCTGCCAAATAGTATAAATTTTAAAATTCTAATAACAATACTCTCATGCTTGAGAGTAACTGTGGTAATTTCCCCAATGCCAAAGGATTTTCTTTCCTTTTCTGAAGAGGCATGCTTGATAGAAACTTAATTTTTTGGGGCGCCTGGGTGGCACAGCGGTTAAGCGTCTGCCTTCGGCTCAGGGCGTGATCCCGGCGTTCTGGGATCGAGCCCCACATCAGGCTCCTCCGCTATGAGCCTGCTTCTTCCTCTCCCACTCCCCCTGCTTGTGTTCCCTCTCTCGCTGGCTGTCTCTCTCTCTGTCGAATAAATAAATAAAAAAATCTTAAAAAAAAAAAAAAAAAGAAACTTAATTTTTTTCTTGATACTTGAGATCATATTATAAATGGGCCAGTATAGAACTACACCATTGGGAGGGTTCTGCCGCTATTCACAATGTATGGGAAACACAAATCCTTAATAAGAACAATCTAGAAACAGTAAAAAATGACTTTCAAAATTCATACGTTTCATCTTAAAAACAGTGAAAACTCTATTTCTTGGATTCTCAATCATTGCTAATCCCTATCGAAGTACATTTTCTTGGTTTGCCACTCAACTGATTTAAGAATTTTGCTCAATTCTGTGACTGGTCATATTCAGGAATAAATGTTACTTAACATTGAACTTTTAGGGAACTAAGGTGGAATCTCTGTCAACATCAGTGAAAATTCAGTAGCATTGAATTAGTGTGCGTCAGTGATCATCTTACTATTTTGCTCGCAAACCTCTTAGAATTTTGAAAAATTTTACCCTTGCCCTTCTAAATTTGACGTCTAAAAACTTACATCATTACTTTGAATAGTTGCAAGGAGTGTAGTTTCTAGCATATCTCGATTATTGACATATAAAAATAAAACTTATTTTTCATTTAAATATATCCAAAGAAATACAGTCTCATATATTCCATTATCTATTTAAAATATATAAAAACAAATGCTTTTTTAACAGAAATATTATAATATTCATTTATCTTCTTGGATTTATATTTTCATTCCACTCCTATTGATGATAATATCCTTATCTAATACATTTTAATGCTTGAAAGTCTTTTATTGATCAAGCATTATACTTCTGTGCAACAAAACTGTGTGTATGAAGTGACATTAATGTTTTTATTCTCTGTAATTAAGGTTCAAAGTTTGAAAATTTGTTAAGATTATTACTGGCATACAGGTGATCTAACAGTAGATATGTATATTCAATTTTGGTTATTAACATAGAAACAGTTTTGTTGGAAATATATCATTTAATGAAATGGGGATTTTTTTCCCCTCTTGATTTGTGTATATCTAGTCATATGTTAGTTATGGGTAGAAGATGATTCCTCAGATTGGTTTTATTCCTATTTCTTATACTTACACATGTATGTGCTGGAAAACCTTATTCATAAAAATAAATAAATGGGACTGGAGAGCATTTTGTTATAGCAATATCACTTAATTTGTTGAACTCTTTCCAAATTATGTACCAAAAATCATATAGAGATATAACATGAGCACTTATTTTGAATGACTCACCAAATGACAACTCAATTACTTCCTCCTTCAAAAATATTGAAAACAAAGAATCAGAAACCACCTGAATTGCAAAATGCTTTGTTACCCAGTTGTTCAGAGTCACAATTATTTAAATTTCTGAGAAATATCCCAGAGACTTTACCAAGATTTATTATATATATTATGTATTATATATTACCAAATAGCCGCTAATATCTGTTACTTTTTACTTGTCAGCATTTTGAGTATATCATTCTATATACCTGATATACTCAGAAAGTGTTGGGAAAATTGAAACATTAATTTCAATACATCTTTTACAGTACAGACTTTTTATTTATCTTACGCATTTGTCACAACCTGGAAGTTGCAGATTTAGCTCATTCACATAGAGTTCTTGCCGTATACCATTATTGGCCTGAATAGTCCTTTTTTTATCAAGTCTTTCAGCCAAAGGCTTGCCAGTTCAAAGCATGTGGTAATATTTATTTTTTTGAATATTATAAAAAGCATTGAGAAATAATTTATAGATGGTTGATTAATGAAAGTCCTTATGTCAAGGTTAAAATTGTGCAGATAATTAAATTGACTTACCCATTTAAAAAATAAACTATAAAATAAGATCCTGGTATCTCATTCATTTATTATACAGCAATATAATATATACCTGAAATTATAAGTTTTTATGAAGTAAGGAGTGTGAAAGAAAGCATGATATTACTTGGGTAAGAATGTATGTATGCATGTATTAAATTCTGGTGTTGGGCTTTTAGAAATAATTAGGTAAGAAATATATGTAAATAATAAATAAACCCATTAATTTTGTCAGACATAATGATCAAACTTTCCAATGTTTAATGAAAGATAAGAATACATATTGCTAAAAGTGAATCGATTTGGTGGGTAATAATTTTACCCTTGGGACAAAGATGTAGATAATATCTATTTTATAAAATGCAATAATAGGATTGACTGTAATAGGTATAAATAGATTATAAATTTGATAACATTATATAATACCTTATTAAAAGATACCCGGGATATCCAGAAATATTTAGTAATTTGGGAAAGTATTCAGTGTATACTTAAAACAATCATTATCAATAACCATTTACTGCTTCCAGCTGTTTGAAGATTTATTTCTTTCTAGTAGACATTTCCTAACTATTGGGAGTAACTGAAAAGGTATGCTTCTCGTTAAATATACGAGGGGAAGAAAATGCACTTCCAGCGTGTGGTTCTTTTGCCTTTTGCTGGTGTCTTCCTCAAGACTGAGGCCAGCTCCCACTGATTCACTCTATGCCCTGTCTGAATTACAAGCCAAAATACCCTCATTCTAGGGCCACACTTTACTTGTAAGAGGATTATGTGAAAGACAGGGCAAGGGCAGCCTCATCAAATCTGATAAAATCCCCAAAGTTTTCCACCTTGGGACAGTGCATTTGGGTAAAATTCGGGATAGGTAATCTGATGTCTTTCTTTTATAAAATAGAAGATCTGGTGTAAAAGGGGAGAAAAAGTAGATAATCTGCGTGAGGGGATTAGTCTTTGGAGAACCATACCAGGTCATAGTAGATCAATTTTAGGAAACAGAGAAGTAGAAGGTAAATATCTGGAAGTTGATTCCCTTAAAACTATTCGTGTATTTGTACTCCTTGTACAAATACTTCTCAGCCACATCTGTCAGTCTTACAGCTTTCAGAGCAAGTGTTCTAGGAGACCAGAAATGGAGTTGCTAGTTTGTTTCCTTTCTCCTTCCTTCCCTCCTTCCTTCCTTCCTTCCTTCCTTCCTTCCTTCCTTCCTTCCTTCCTTCCTTCCTCCCTCCCTTCCTTCCTTCCTTCCTTCTTTCCTTCCTTTCTTCCTTCCAAGATTTTATTTATTTGAGAGAGAGAGAGAGAGTTGCTAGCTTCTTAAGAATTGGTTAGAAATTAGCACAGTGTCTTTTCTGCCATGTTCTGTTGGTCAGAGAAGAATCAAGGAGGGGACATAGACCCCACTTTTCTATGGGAGGAATGTCAGAGCATCTGCGGTCAACTTGAATCTGCCTCAGCTGCTATGTTCCAAACAATCTGTTAGGTCACTGTAGTAAAATCATGCATAAAACGGACCTGACAGTTTGTCTGATGAAGCATATGGTCTCGTGGAGGAGAGAAACCCTAAACAAGCAATTATAACACCGTGTGACAAGCACTGTGATAGGGGAGTACAAGGCACTAGGGTGTCTGAGGAGGGGTCCCTAACCCAGATAGAATGGGATTTGAGGCACAACTCCCAAAGGAAGTAAACCGAGAACTCTCTTATGTTGAGTTAATGCTGTTTAATTTTGTCCTTTAATTTTCTGGAAGTCTTACTGAGTGGTGATAATACAGCTTTGGCTTTTTGAAAGCATATTTCTCACTTAAAGGAAAGCAGTGACAGATTTCCAGTGATAGTATAAATTGGAATTTGTGGAAGGATGGTCTAAATCTGAGGGAAAATGGGCATTGGTTCTTGGTTCTTGGAGTAAGATTGGGGAGAACCAGTTTCTTAGGCCCCAGCAGTGGCAACCTCGCCTGGAAAATTCTTTGGAAAAGTGGCCTCATATTAAAGGAATTTACTTGAACTGTATTTGGCAGTATACCAAGTCTGCCCATGTGGCTTGTATTTTTCTGTTGATGAATTTTCTTTCTCTGAAAAGGAGAGAAAAAAAAAAAAAGACTACCTAGGGACAATGCCTATATACAGCAGTATTTTTCTTTTAGGTTAATAAAGACCTATCCTTGAAATTCTCAGCATATGCGTATAGGTCTCTCAGTTTTCTTTAATATTAAAAAGGAAATGAGACTAATCGGTTAAATGCTTTGATCACTAATTTTGGGTTTAGATAAAATAGTCTTCAGGAGTACTTCCAAAGAAAGTAAAGATTAGCAAAAAGAAAGGCTTCTGGATAAAGGCCCAGAGTTAAGGCTGTGGGATTTACTTTATTAGCTATTTGAAAGGAACCCCAAAACAAAGCTTCAGCTAAGAAGTTGCTGCTATCCAAGAATGCTGTTTATCAGAGAAATGAGAATGAAAGAATTAAACTTTAGTCCATTTATAGCAACAACAGTATGATTAATAGAGGTTGTTACATTAATGTAGAGATTCCCTAAAGATTTTGGACATGGGATCATGAGCTCAAGTGGGTAAATTTCATGTAAACCCTGGGGCAAATCTTAATGGTCTGAATAAAGTGTTATATGTGTAGAAGTAGTTGAATTCTCCCGTCTCCTTGTTTTCATTGCTGCTACTTGTAAAGCTTGTCCTCGATGCTTTGACTTCTTGCATGGAATCGGTGGCGTGACTGATGTGCAGGCCATCATCGAGTGTCTCTCTAATTTCCGTTCTTGGATCCCACTGCTAGAGTCAGTTTATACTGGCCTTGGATAGGACTCTCATTCCATAGACATCAAGTAACTGGAGGATTTTTTTTTTTTTTTGAAGGATTTTTTTTTCCCTTGCATTGCCAATAAATGTTTGATAGGATATATGTATTTTCCCTTAAAAGTGAGAAGAAAAGTGCTTTTTCCCCTTTACTTCTTTGCTATTATTTGTAATTTGGGAAGGATACTTGAGATACCAGCCTAGATGTGAGACTAGGTAATTATTCTATTCTGATAGAATTTGCTAATTCAGACAGGGTAAGTAAGATGGATGCTTAGCAGGTAATTGGTGACAATGCAGTTGTTTTTGTGTATAGGAGTTTACCATCCTATGGTCTTTTCTCCATGTTTCTCTGTCCTCATTTTAACTTCTCCTTCTTAGCTCTGGGTGTTTTTAATTTTCCTTATTATAATGTCATATTCAAAGAATTTTAGTCCGTCCAGCAGGTATTTCTGGTGTCTTTGTTACCGCTATCTCTACTACAAGGGAGTTTAGAAGAAGCAAGTGTCACCTAAGGGACTGAACACAAGGTAGGTTAGCGTGACTGGTTTTGTGCCTTGCAGGGTTAAATTGTAAAATTTGTTGTGCCTTTTCTGCTCATCATATAGTATCTTGGAATGATAGTAGGGCGGACTGAGAAAAACCTGGCTATATTAGCTACTTTATTTCCTTAACTTCCAATATCACAGAAAACCTTTAACACTTCTACAATCTTCCTAAACTTACCCCCTTGAATATTGAAGAGCTTCACAAATGCAAGCACGAATGACTTGTGTTTTATCTAAGTTTTTATTCTTTTTTTTAAGATTCGTTTATTTATTTGAGAGAGAGAGAGAGAGTGCACACAAGTGGGGGAAAGGACAGAGGAAGAGAGTATCTAAGCAGAGTCCACCTCAGGAGCCATGAGATCAGGACCTGAGATGAAACCAAGAGTTGAATGCATAACTGACTGAGCCACCCAGGCACCCCACCTAAGTTTTTATTCTTGACTGAGGTTTTAAAAATAATGCCTTTTACACTTTTTGTAATAATCCTATAAATATTTAAAAACTTACATTTTTCCTTTATGTCTCCTCTACTGCATCCTTTTAAAACTCATCCTTTAATGGTTTCCTTTTAAAACATTGAATTCTCTTTGCTGTTCTTTGAAGACCCTTTAAAAAATTACCTATGATCAGTTTAAATCTTACTGCACCAAAGTTGATTTGATTGAGAATATATAGGACTTTGATTGAATAACTGCCAAGCTTTGACCTGAGAAAGAGCATATTCCTTCTTCTAATGTAACTTAGAGTAAAATCCATCGTGTGTGCAGTACTGGGAATATGAACTCCAGCACCTGGGACATCTTGGGGCCCATCTTAGAAATCTCCCCACCACACTGATTTTCCCTCCTCAGGAGGATTAAGACTAGAAATAGAACTTTAAGCATTGTCTACAATAAAACAAATTCATAAGATTATCATTGCAGAGCAAAATCAACTAGTTACACCAAGTAAAATATCACTCATGTTAGTAATATTAGGATGTTATGTGATAATAAGAAAGAAAAACCTTACTTTTGGAAGTAGGGGGCTAAAGGAAATGGGAAATCTACCTTTCTCTTCTGGCCTCAATTAAGAAGTTTCTTTACTTCTGTAATAGAATTGGTATTCAGTCCCAAGGATGTCACCACCCATTGCTCCCCAACACCTTCTACTGGGTCCTCTCCATCGATAGGCTCTGCCTTATCATAGCTTTATTTCGGAGTTATCCAGAAGAAAGCCTGATCACTTTTTACTTTTCTTGTAAAGCTAGCGTGATCTTGTAATTCATGATTCTTCCTTAGATCTAGTGGCTCTGGTTCCCTCATTATTTCTCAAGTCCTTTGCTGTCATTAAGATCTTTTGCTCCTGTATTAACAGAGATCTCACAGTGCTGATCTCTCAGCCTCTGGGTGTTCCATGTCCTAGAGTTGGGCATTGCTATACTTTCCCGGGGACTTTTCCCCTAAATTTTGAGTTCTTCTATCTGTTTCTTTGGTTTTGTCATTTTCAGAAGACCCCCCAAAGTATATACATTGACCACATAGTTCCTGAGTGTTCTGCATTCCAGTGTTTGGTTGGTTGGTTGGTTTCTTTTGCTCTAGTGCTTTACCCACTACTGGGTCAGCTAGTGCCATAATCACATCTGAATGACCTTCTTTCCTCCTCACCTATCTATAAACTCCCTATATTCTTCTTTTCTTTCTGTAAGAAAAGCAGAATTCCTGATTTAAAGAGTTCATGATCTGGTAGGATAGACATATATGAAAGTGAAAAACTATATGACAAATATGATAAATGTTATAATACAGAAAAACAGCAAGGTTCTGTGGGATTGCAGAGAGATTCCAACTCAGCTTGAATGTGGGTCAGGAAATAGTTCCAAGAGGAGGTAACACTTGAACTGCCTCTGATAAGCACTTAGGAGCTCGCCTGGCCATGAGGAGGAACTGGAGGTATTGGAGGGATGCCTAAATGAATCCCTAAAAGATCATCCAGAGTAGGAAACTAGATAGTTCTCAGGCTGAATTAGTTGATCAAATGCCAAAAGCAAGGATGGGACCAAAAAGGGAGATAGATCAGATATTCAGCTGAAGAAGCTGAGACAAAGGGGACTTCAAAAATTACTCCAAGGGTGGGAACAAAGGAGTCCCTAGGCCTTCACTGGGCATTAGAGTGAAAGTGAAGGGGACTAAGTGGCCAAAGGGTGACAGCATGAGGGTAAACTAGACCAGAGGACAGTGATATTGACACTCTATTCACCAGTGAATGATGGAAGGAGGTTTATCAGGGTGGATAGCTAGGAGCTGAAAGTCTCTTTCCTCAGAGTTGAGGGAAAAAAGTGTGCTAATCTGATGACAGTGTAGAGGGTGGGAATGGGCAAGGAGAAATATGGAGTAGATTTAGTGGTGATCTACGAATGGCCAGTAGGTGATACTTAAGAAAGTCATGTTGAGTTTTGAGGACCTGGCTGACATTGGAGAGACTGTGAGGTTTTTTGTTTTTTAAAATTTTTTTTAATCTTCAAATTCCAGTAGAGTTGACATACAGTGTTGTATTAGTTTCAGGTGCACAATATAGTGATTCAACAATTCCATACATACCCATTGCTTACCATGATTAAGTATATACTCTTAATCCTCATCACCCATTCACCCATTGCCCCGCCCACCTCCCCTCTGGTAACCATCAGTTTGTTCTCTATAGTTAAGGGTCTGTCTCTTGGTTTGTCTCTCTCTCATTTTTTCCCTTTGTTCATTTGTTTTCTTCTTAAATTCCACATATGAGTGAAATCATATAGTATTGGTCTTTGTCTGGCTTATTTCACTTAGCATTATACTCTCTAGCTCCATCCATGTCATTGCAAATGACAAGATTTCATTCTTCTTTATGGCTGAATAATATTCGGTTGTATATATGTACCACATCCTTTTTATCTATATCGATGGGAGACCATGAGGTTTTAATGGATCTAACACAACTGAATGAATGGCCTTTTCTTTTTTTTTTTTTTTAAGATTTTATTTATTTATTCATGAGAGACAAAGAGGCAGAGGCAGAGGGAGAAGCAGGCTCCCTGCAGAGCAGGGAGCCCATTGTGGGGCCCGCTCCCAGAGCCCTGGGATATCATGACCTAAGCCAAAGGCAGACACTCAACCAGCTGAGCCACCCAGGCACCTTGAATGGCCTTTTTAAGCATCATTCTCCAGTAGGGCCTGAGGAAAAGAGAAGGTAAATGGATTGATTTAGATTTGGAAGTTTTCAGAAAGGGTGTGGTGGAAAGAGAAGGCAGCAAGGGAGTTAAGAATAGTTGGCAAAATGAGAAAATTCAGCTAAATAGAGAAGGAAATTCAGTCAGGATTGACTGATAATTTGAAGAGGGAAAAAAAAGCAGGTGTCAAAAGACAGACATTAATGAGGTCAAAGTGTAGTTATAGAAGAAGTGTGATATTTGGAAAACTTTGAAGTGGGATTTTAGATCCTCCTATCACGGAGTATATGGAAAGTGATGAGGCAGGACTTCGTATGCTTAAAAGAAATGTAAGAAATCTGAAAGGAGAAAAATCACTTGTTTCACTGTATATAAATGGGAAACAACAACAAACAAAAGTGAAAGATAAAAAAATTAGGAAAATAATTTCCACAAGTATGATGAGCCAAGTACATGGAAATATTTCCAAGATAAAAATCCTTAATCCATAAAGGTGTGCTTGAGGTTGGTATTCTTCTAGCAGCAGAGGATAATCATAGCTTCTTTTCTACACATCCGGTACCATTTTCTCATGTTCTGAGAGGTGACAGCAGCAGCACCCTCCCTCTGCTTCACGGGGCTTCCGTCTCCAAGGAAAAGGGTGGGGGGGACCCAGCCTGGAGTGTTGGAGCTTGGGCAGGGTTAAGAGCACGCACATAGAAGGGCCACCTGACTCAGGGTGTGAGAGCCACACAAGGTGAAGGGAGGGTCCTTGTAGGATGGTCCAGTGCTGGGTGTCAGAGCCCCAGTGGCTGGAGAGTGCACCTGTGTAGGAGGGCTGCCTGCTTCGGAGATCAGAGCCTTAGTGAAGTGAGCAGGGTATCTGCACAGGGAGGGGACAAGATTGGTTTCATACAAGAGGACTGGTCAAATAAGTAAATTCATTAAGCATAATGGGAGCTGGGTTTCTCACTATAAGAGAAAGTTATGAAAAGTGTGAAAACTAAAGGAAGATCACTAGAATGAACCTTCTGGTGTTGAATTGGAATTAAGGGTATTAGTGTAAACATATGGTTTTCGGTGTAGAGATAAGATGGATAGCTATAGAAATATATATGTGAGTATATGAATGTATATACACACATGCACACACATACGTGTATAAAGTATGTGTGTATAAACATATATTCTATTTCTGTCCATTGAGTTGCCCTGAATGGCCTTTATGGGAGCCGCAATACCCCAGTATCAGTGAACGCACCTGGCACTCAAATCTAGGTTATTTGCATCAAAAGGGACCAGAGCTCCTTAGAGAAACTGCTGATCCCAGGCTGCACCAGGATAAGTAAAAGATGAGCTTGGAACATCTTGTACCAGTTAAGTAAGCAAGTGCTCAAAGAATAAGGGGGATGTGTCAAGAGGACACAGCAGCCAGCTTGAAGGGGTTTCTGTTGGCCACATTTTGGACATTTTGAGCATCAAATAAATATTTGCTATGAATTAAAACCGATTGAATAAAATAATAAAGAGGAGGCCACACTGATAGGAATAAATACATGAATAAATTGAAAGTTGGATAGAGAAACAGGGACTTTTGAAGCATCATCCCATAAAATGCTTGTTAATTACAAAGGGAAAAAAGAGTAGCTTTGTGGTGAAGAAGCCTAGAACACACCACCTTAATCAGGTGATCAGAGTGAACGTCAGCAATAATGGGACAAACCAGGAACACTGCCACCTGATAGGGCGCGATGAGGGGAAGCCAGTATCTCTTCTGTGAGGTTCCTGCAGTGAATGTATAATCTGAATCTAGGCGTGAGGAGCCACCACACAAATCCAAATTGAGGGACATTCTACAAAGTACCGACTTGTAACTTTTAAAGTATTAAGGTCCTGAAAGTCATGGAAAAACTGAGGAAATATTCCACATAGAAGAGGACCAAGTAAACATGACAACTAAACACAACATAGGATTTTGAGCTGGACTTTTGTTATGCAGGACACTATTGAGACAAATGGTATAATGTGAATGGCGTCTGAGAGTCAGATGCTAGTGATGTATCAATATTAATTTTCTGATTCTAATTATGTAGGAGAATGTTTTGTTTGTAGGAAATGCACTAAATTGTTAGTGATGAGACATCATGTTGGCTACTTGACTCTCAAGTAGTTCAGGAGAAAACAGTTCTTCTTACTGTACTTAGAAGAATTTGGGGCACCTATGTGGCTCAGTTGTTTAAGAGTCCGACTTTTGATTTCTGCTCAGGTCATGATCTCAGGGTAGTGGGATCAAGCTCTGCGTTGGGCTTTGCACTGAGCATGGAGCCTACTTAAAATTTTGTCTCTCCCCCTTTGCCCCTCCCCCACTTGCAAGTCTCAAAAAAAATACACAAACACACACACACACACACTTAGAAGAATTCTTCTAAGCATTTACTGCAGGAAGATAATATTGATCCATGCCTTCTTAACACTGTCCTTTCTTCGTTGACTTCCCTTGGCTTTAGAAACGCAGCTTGTCCTGTTGGATCATTTTCTTTCTCTCATTCTCTCTTTCTTTCTCTTTCTTTCTTCCTTTCTTTCCTCCCCCTCCCTCCCTCCCTTCCTCCCTCCCTTCTTCCTCCCTTCCTTCCTTCCTTCCTTCCTTCCTTCCTTCCTTCCTTCCTCCTTCCCTCCCTCCCTCCCTCCCTCCCTCCCTCCTCCCTCCCTCCCTTCTTCCTTCCTTCCTTCCTTCCTTCCTTCCTTCCTTCCTTCCTTCCTCCCTCCCTCCCTCTCCCTCCCTCCCTCCCTCCCTCCTTCCTTCCTTCCTCCCTCCCTCCCTCCCTCCCTCCCTTCTTCCTTCCTTCCTTCCTCTCCCTCCCTCCCTCCCTCCCTCCTTCCTTCCTTCCTTCCTTCCTTCCTTCCTTCCTGGACACTGTTGTAATGCTTTCCCCTTGGCCTTCACTTCTTTCTCCTCTGGCAGCCTGTTCTACTCCTTCAGCTGTTAGGCATATGCCTCCTAACTCTGCATCTTTATCCCGGGTATCTCCTGATTAGACCTACATATTACCTTAACGTAGCTTTTTTTTTTTTAGCACTTCTTTCCCCAACAGCTCAGATCTGCTGATATAACTCAACTTTGGGCTGACTCCCAGGACTCACTAATGCATACTCACATTTTGTGAAACATATGGGGTCTAATTTCAAAAGATCGCAAAACGAGTTTCTGTATGGAAGGGAGGATTCTTACAGAAAATTGTAGAGTGGTTGCCTCCTTCACTGGGTAAGGAACAGGGTTATGAACTAATTTCCAGAAGAAAATACAAGTCTAGTTATAATAGAAGGTTGCATGGTGGACAATTAATTCTATTTGGATATGAAATAAACTTCGTTAGGTATGTTATCTGAGACAACATGAAGAAGTAATATTATCTCTATCTTATAAATCTGAGAGTGCAATGTATACAGTGTTAGAGGTTATGAGAAAAGTTTGAACTATGTACATGAGAAAATGATTCATATTTTTAAATTATCTTAGTTCTGATGGGAAACACAAAAGCATGAGTATTTTTAATTGGCATGTTTAATCTACATTGAATAAAAATTAAATATTCTAAACAAATTGACCAAAAAGAACGTGGATGGAGAAAAAGTGTTTATTGAAATTCCATTCATTTAAAAATATCATTGATAAATAATCTTCTGGTCTAAAGTTTTCATTTTATAACTGTAACTATATGTATTTGCTGAGGATTAATGTTTCATATTCGGCTCTATACCAGCAAGTATGAGTCATGTCCTGCTGACTTTTGGGTATCTCATTAGGTTTCTGATCAAGGGGACCATCCATGAAGTTTTGCAAATTATTCTCTCAAATTGCTTGACTTCTGTGGGACATCACAGATCCGTCATTTATTGAGCTCTCTCTGTAATAGTAAGCACTTTAGTGGCACCTGGGTGGCTCAGTCGGTTAAGTGTCCGACTCTTGATTTCAGCTCAGGTCATGATCTCAGTGTTGTGAGATTGGGCCGCTGGGCATGGAGCCTGCTTAAGATTCTCTTTCTCTCCCTCTGCCTCTGCCCCTCTCCCACCATCTCTGTCTCTCCCTCTCTAAAAAACAAAGACACTATTTCCTGAGACTAGTGTGTTTGAAAAACCTTGGCTAACTAACAAGTTCCCAAGAAATATTATTTAGTGGTATATTGCCAAGAACAGTTAAGATAATTCAACAAAATTGCCTTCTTTAAAAAGTCCAAATACATTTCATTTTAATTTTAGAATAATTTATTGAGTTCTTGTTGTTTGCATAGTTGGATATGATAGGGATCCAAAAAACATATGTAACTTATACAGAGCTTATTATCATTTTGGAGAAACAAAATAAATTCATATAAAGAAAAACCCAGGAAAGGATATCATTTAGTGCCAACTTGATAAATTAATATTTTTGTTGAGCCAGAAAGTCATCAGTAATCTGCCTGTAGCACTTACTATCATAATATAATTTTTGGTTACTTAATAAGTCAGTGTAAGTCTGGGTTTATTTAATGTTTCTGTACTTTTAAAAAATTTAATTATAGAAGCCTTATTTTTTCAGTACTAAAGTCAGCACGTATTGTTGGAACAAACTATGTACCAGCACAGTGACAGGCATTGGGTTACTTATGTGAGCAAAACAGAATCTTTACTTAAGGAACTTGTTGCATTGCATATGTATGTGTACTGGGAGGAGGGTGGCAAGGAGGAGATGGACGGTAAACATGTGAAAATTTAAGATCACTCCAGGTACTTGGGAGTATTGTGAAGATGATCAAAATGTTAGGGTAAAGGTACTTTAATTGCTGTTATCAGAAAAAAGAACTAAGTTCTGAAGAACTAAGCTGTGAGTTGGGGCCTGAATGATGAGAGGAGTTAACTAGTTGGCTAAATTTACAGTTTGGAACTCAAGGAAGTGGTCTAGGTTGAAGATAGAAGTTTGAGAGTCGTCATTATGCGCATGCTGTTTAAAGCCACGTCAAAAACAGTTGAGAAGTCAAGTAAGATGGGAGTTGAGAGTTGACCTTTGTCTTTAGCAGGTGTAAGTCATCAGTGACTTTAGTAAGAGTTGTTTCTGTGGAGCAGTGAGGGAGAAAAGCCTTATTAAGAGATTGAAGAGAGAATGGGAGGTAAGAGATAATAAGAGAACATAAGTCTTTGAGGGGTTTTGCTATGAAGAGAGAAAAGTAGGGGACGAAATCCAGTTTTTACAAAAGTTGGATAATATTAGGGCAGGTGGTTATGCCAATAAGAATAATCCAGTAGAGAAAGTGATATTATAGCAGAGAGATAGGTAATTGTAGGAGTGATACTTTTGAAAAGCCGACCTGGAATGAAATCTAGAGCACATGTGAAACGATGGGCTTGATAATAGGAAATTTCTTCCATTATAACATGAGGGAAGGAAGAAATGCAGAAGCAACACAATGGAGAAAAGGTCGTCTTTTCAATAAATGGTGCTGGAACAACTAGACATCCACATACGAAAAGATGAATCTAGGCAGACTTGATATCTCTCACAAAGATCAACTCAAAATGGATCTTAAACAGGTGCCTGGGTGGCTTTGTTGGTTAAGTGTCTGACTCTTGATTTCAGCTCAGGTCATGATCTCAGGGTTGTGAGATTGAACCCTGCATTGGGCTCCATGCTGGGTGTGGAACCTGCTTAATAATTTTCTCTCTCCCTCTCCCTTGTTGCCCCCCACTCCACTGCTCACACTCATGATCTCTCTCTCTCTCTCAAAAAAAAAAAAAAAAAAATCACAAACCTAAACATAAAATGTAAAACTTACAAAACTCCTAGAAGATAACAGAAGATAGTACAGGAGAAAATCTAGATGACCTTGAATATGGTGACAACTTTTTAGATACAGCAGCACATGCACAATTCATTGGAAGAAATATTGGATAAGCTGGACTTCTTTAAAATTAAAAATTTCTGCTTTATGATAGATACTGTCGGGGTGCCTGGCTGGTTCATTTGGTAGAGCATGTGACTCTTAATCTTGGGACGTGAGTTCAAACCCCACACTGGGCATTGAACTTACTTTAAAAAAAAAAAAAAAAAGACACTGTCATGAGAATGAAAAGAAGCCACACATTGGGAAAAAGTATTTGTGAAGCATGTATCTGATAAAGGACCATTATCTAAAATACACAAATAACTTAAAAATCAACAATAAGAAAACAACCCAATTTAAAAATGGGCTAAAGATCTTAACATACCTCACCAAAGAAGATTTATATTGATGGTAAATAAGCACGTGAAAGGATGTTCCACATTGTATGTCATCAGGGAAATGCAGACTAAAACAACAGCGAGATACCACTACACAGTTATTAGAATGACCAAAGTCCAGAACCCTGACAACACCAAGTGTTTTTCAGGTTGTGGAGCAGTAGGAACTCATTCATTGCTGGTGGGAATGCAAAGTGATACAGCCACCTTGGAAGACAGTTGGGAATTCTTACAAAACTAAACCTACTCTTACCATAAATCCAGTAATTCCATTCCTGGTATTTACCCAAAGGAACCGAAAACTTATGTCCACGCCAAAAAACTGCATACAAATGTTTTTAACAGCTTTATCGTAATTGCCAAAACTTGGGAGCAACCGTGATATACTTCAGCAGGTGAATGGGTAAATAAACTGTAGTGTAGCTAGACAATGGATTATTACTCAGTGCTAAAGAAGAAATGAGCTATGAAGCCATGAAAAGACATGGAAGAACCTTAAATGCTTATTACTAAGTGAAAGAAGCCAATCTGAAAAGACTATAAACTGTATGATTCCAACTCTATGACATTTTAGACAAGGGAAAACTATGGAGACAGTAAAAAGATCAGTAGTTGCTAGGGGTTTGAGAGGGAGGGACGAATAGGTAGCGCAGGGAGGACATTCGGAGCAGTGAAGCAACCGTGTATGATGCTATAATTGTGGCTACATAGCACTGTAAATTTGTCCAGACCCCCAGAATGTACACCACCAAGAGCGAACCCTAATATAGCTATGTGCGTTGGGTGATAATGATGTATCCGTGCCCACGGTGGTGTGAGGGATGGTAATAATGGGGAAAGCTAGACATGGTGGGGCCAGGAAGTTTATGAGAAATCTCTGAACCTTCTGCTCACTTTTGCTGTGCACCTAAAGCTGCTCTAAAAATACAATCTATTACAAAAGATGGGGGTGGGTTACTAGGGTTTACATTAGAAAGATGAGGTAGTTCTCACCCCGTTGCACCCTATTTCTGTTTGAAATTAAGGTTTGGTGATCAACTGAGTGTGAGACGGAGATGAGTGTAGGAGGTGAGGAGAAACGAGAAAGTGTGAAACGGCTTCTCAGAGACCGCTAAGTTGAAGTTGCTAGGAAACCATAGTGGTTAATTTTGCAAGAGAAGAATGCCAGTGTGGGGGTGCAGCGCTGGCTTAGTCGGAAACGTGTCCAGCTCTTGATATCATGAGTTCAAACTCCATCTTGGGTGTAGAGATTACTTAAATAAATAAACTTAAAAAAACGAAGAGAGCCAATTTGAGATTTCTGGCCATAAATAGGACGTGAATCTTAACATCGTTTAATAATTTTTCTATGACAGTACTTTCACCAACCAGTAGCAGGTGGGATGTCTATTACCTATACTGTGGTCTTGAAATACCATTTTCTACTAAAAGAAACCAGGACTTCTTAGAGAAGTGGCTCATTTCAGGCCTGAGGCAAACATTTTTAAGACAACAAGGAACATTTTGTCGCAACAGAGAACAAAGAAGCTGTCAAAAACTGTAGTTATAGAATGCCTGGGTGGCTCAGTTGGTTAAGCGTCTGACACTTGATCTCAGCTCAGGTCTTAATCTCAGGGTCATGAATTCAAGCCCTGTTTTGGGCAAACTATAGTCATGTCAAAAGGACTCTGAGGCCAACATGAAGAGTCTTCCACTGGCAAAGTATGGGACAATTAGAGTTTCAATAAAGAAAATAACTGCAGTGGATTAAAACACATCAAATATGTTTAAATCCATGAGTTCATTTTGATCTAAAACATAGACACGCACAACGCACGCACGCGCACACACACACACACACACACACACACACTTTACTGGAGGCTCTTGAAGGATTCTAGCAAAGGAGCTCTTTTTTTTTTTGAATATTCATTTATTTTAGAGAGAGAGAGAGCACACATGAGCAGGGGTAGGGGAGATGGAGAGAGAATCTCAAGCAGACTCCCCGCTAAATGTGGAGCCCGATTCGGGGCTCAGTCTCACCACCTTGAGATCACAACCTGAGCTGAAGTCAAGAGTCAGATGCTTAACCAACTGAGCCACCCAGGTGCCCTGCAGATGAGCTCTTTATTTCAAAAACTGGGAAAGTAAAGAGAAAGAATCCAACATTTGTGTCAGCTTTATCATCAGGTAACCAAACAATAGGTATGGTGAAATTTCTCTTTAAATAAGAGTTTCAGCAAATAAATGAGAAATGATTGATAGAATGTTCCATTTCGTAACCCCTAGTGAATTAATGATTTTAGATATTAAGCATTGCCAGTGTTAACATCACATAAAGGACTACAGGATATGTAACCAATGTGAGTTCACTCCTTGGTGAGTCAGAAACTGCACCCGGTTGAGTTGTCACACAAAATACTTTATTTGTGGCAAATAAGGAGATCACCGGGAATAGCTTCCAAAGTCATGATTCTCCCAAGCAAGGGTGGATGGATTCCTTTTATTTAGGGGTAGGGTGAACATTTAGATAGGGAAGCCTTGTTTTTGTAAGGTTGTGTATGTGCCATTAAGGAAACATGCCTATACACACATTGTATGTTATGTAAATGAGGCTTGCTCCCCTCCTTGGGTAGAGTTTTTAGTATTATAATGAGATAAAGGTATTAGTTGATCATTTTAGAGCTCACTCCATGGTCCATCTGTGCAGACCCAAGTCAGGGCTTAAGTCTGGCTGGTCTGGGCCAGCTGAAGGTCTCGCCAGGGCAGTCGCTGTGGCTCAAGGGGTGGTTTTGCTCTCTGTTTGCCTAAGAGACAAGCTGGAAAGATGAACTTCAGTAAAAATGTGGGACAAAGGCTGGTGAGTACAAACAGGTGGGCAGTCAGTAAAAGTCAGGCCTTGGGGTCTAGCTGGTGACAGTACTGTGCATTTTCTGAAAACACCAGACCATGAAGTATCTTATAAAAAATGGATATAAATCTGATTAAGGCTTTAGATTCAATTACCAATTTCTCAAGAAGTAGGGAAGAAAGATTAATTTGTTAATCTATACCATAGGAATGTAATCAGCAAAATCCAGATTGTGGGTAATTTAGAAGACAAATTGTACTGTCTAGGGATGGCTTATCATTTGGAGGGTAGAGCTCTAATTTAAATGATACTATGAAAGTCAGGACAGTTGTTACTCTTAAGAGCGAGTGGTTTTGATTGGGAGAAAGATGTGGAGGGCTTCTGGGATACTGACAAGACTTTCTGCTTAAGTGGATATTCTGTACAAGGATGGTTGCCTTATAAAAATTCATTAAATTTGAGTTCCATTTAACAGTACTGAAGCAAAACTTTTAAATGAGATTAAAGCATTGAAATTTATTTTTAAGTTTAATTTTTAGTTCCTTTTTAGACTTTCATAGGGAATGGGGGACGGGAGAGGAACAGTGTTAAAGACTTCAGTTGAGTCTAAATAACAGAGTTGCAAACAGCAGCTAAGACCGCAAATCAAAGAATTATAACTTGGTTGTTCAAACTTAAAAAAAAAAAAAGTGTGTTTCACACGAAAGGACTGCTTAGCATTGGTCAGTCACTTAATACAGGCTTTCATCTTCACACTGTGAATATGCAGTAAGTGGAGTATATACTGAAAATACCTGTTTACACGCTTCATGTTTTTCCAGGTGCTTTTACATATATTATTTAATAAAAAACTAAATGAATCTATGAGTGGAATTGATAATGCTACTTAAATTCTCTATATAAAAGAGTAAATGCTTCTTTAATTATAAAATATTTAAGAATATGTGATATAAAAATGAATCTACCTTTATTATAGATGTTAATACATTGTTTAAAGTAATTTCTCCCTTACTTATAAAATTCCTAGCTTTTATTTGTTTAAGGAAATAATTTTCACTAGTTTGATAAAAATGGAGGTATATTCAACTGATTTAAAAAAATTTTTAAATGTTCTTGATATTTTGGCAAGTCTGAAGTAAATTAAAACTCCTTTTTTTCTGTCAGAGGTCTCTTCATTAGTATCCATGATCGAGGTCATATTGCTTCAGTTCTTAACGCGTGGCCCGAGGATGTCATCAAAGTAAGTCATCTAATTTTTCCACTACGGCAGATTTGTTCTTTTTCCTATTCCATAATATATTGACAATTTTTATGATATTAGATAGCATTTGATGTGGAAATGTTGGGGTTTGGAGCCAATGGCCAAGAAAAAATTCTTGAGACGGTTCTGGTGCTAAAAGCACAGGGACAGGAGCCGTGGGCAGAAAGATTGTGAGGAGCAATTGATTCTATACTGTGGAGTTGGGGGAGGTAAAGACAGGGAAGTTGCCAGAAGGATTTTCATATGCTAAAAAAGACTCACAGGATCCTGGAGGCCTGGCTATCCTCAGGCCAAGGTGGTTTTTTTCCTCTAGCAAAGCATTAATATTAAGATTGGGAGTTCCTGGAGAAATGTCATACTCTGCCTGCCTCAAGTTTTTGTCAATGGGCTGCAAGTTATACGGACATTTAATTTTCTCTACACTTCCGTTTTGCCTTTGTTCTTCACATCAACAGTCACTATCTTTTCTAGTGAATGTCACCTAATTTATAGCTCTTCGAATTTGCATACTGGATTAGTTTTATTTTGGTACCGTTTAGAGACTATGTTTCTTTATTATTTCTATCTGATTTCTTAGTATTTCTTGACCCATTGTAAATGATGATAAATGTTGAATAAATGTTGAAGTTGTCTCTGAATTTCTTTAAGCAAAGTCCCTTTTCACATTTGTTGGGTTTAATCATCCACTAAGAGGAACACAGGTAGACAAAAAAAAAAAAAAATCCATTAATCCACCTCTTTTATCATTATGACCTTCAGTAGTTCATCTGACTCTCCTCTCAGTGACATAATGGAAAAAAATAAGAGTAGTACCCAACGTTTAGTCGCTTTCTGTGTGAGACACTACCTGGATTGACATTTGTAATTATCATGATAATTCAGTGAGGAAAGGAAGGGGGGCAGGCTACACAGTAGTGCTTGGTGGTGGTGGGAACTGAACACAGGCCGCAGGACCCCTTGCTCTTAAACATGGTCTCTACGGGGCCTTTCTTGTCTGAGGAAAGTGAGATGTACTTGTCACTTCCCTGGCTCTTTTTTTTTTTTTTTTTTTTTTCACTTTCTGTTAGGTGCCAAGCAACTTTGTGCTGTTGATGTAGGAAAGACGTTAGAGTACGAAGCCGACGGCCAAGAAGGAATTCTTGAGACGTCTTTGGTGCAAAAAGGTGGTTTTACTAAAGCATGGGGACGGAACCCATGGGCAGAAAGAGCTGCCCTGGAGTCAAGAGGAGTGGCCCATTATATACCCTTAAGTTGGGAGGGGGTTAGGGATAGCAAAAGTCTCTAAGGAGTTTTAGAAGCAAGGTTTCTAGGACCTTGAGGGGCCTAGTTCTTGTTGGGAAAAGGTCATTTATTACCGTCTAATGAAACTTTAGTCAAGAGACCCTTCAGATGTATATCGGTGGGCCACATGCTTGGGGGATGATTGCCAACACGTGCCTTGGGGGTTGAGAGATAAAGGAAATTTCCAAAGGAATTTTCACACGTTAAAGTAGACTTAACAGGATCCTGGGGGGAGGCGCGGTCAGGCTAGGGCCTTTTGCCCTTAGCAAAGTATTAACGTGGAGCAGTGGAGTCCCTAGAGGACTGTCACTCTGCCTGTTTCAAGGACTTGTCAGTGGGCTGTAGGTAGTGAGGACATTTAATGTTTCTCCTGCCTTTGTTTCCCAGATCACTGTGTTTTAGGAGTAAGATTGAATAAACTGATGCCTTTTATAGGGGTGCAGAGGACTTCAGCTGTGACTCCTGAAGCATTGCTCCCTTTCTTCTGAGCAGTCATGGCTAGAACTGATTGACTCTGCTCTGTAAGGCTTGTGCCAGGCAAACTTGTAAAGCAAAATGTTTTTCATGATTTCCAATCTTACCAATGTTTTTACTTTTACCAAATTCGTTTCCTCAGCTTTTCTCCCACCAGGTAGACTGCACTATCCTTGGATCGTATCCTCAGAATCTACCCCAAAGTGTGTTAATTCTGTGAAGTGTAAAATGTCTGAGAAGGATGCTTACATTTTAACTGGAATCTAGAGAAGATTTTAAAAGTGAGTCAGTATAGGAAATAGTTCTGGGGTAGAGAGGACTAATACCCACGTCATCATAATAGCTAGCAATACACAGTCAGCTGGCTTTGTGTTCTTCCTGTCAGCCCATCTCTGAATATTTATCTTCATTAGTAGCCTACCTTTGTTCTTTTAACTCTTAATATTGGGTCCTCACTGATATTCCTGATCCTAACTATACTTACTATTATTTTAAAAGCCTAGCATAGTATCTGGCACCTAATAGGCACTTAAATGGCAGCTGTTTATTGTAATAGAATATTGAAGAATAAGATGTGGTCCCTACTGTGTAGTCAAAAGCACACAAGAAACAAAGGCAATCAATTATTAGACAATATATAATTAAACTAGTATAAATTATAAATGCTGTATTCTCTTCAGAGGAGACTGTTCAGAGAAGGCTGAAACAGTTAAGAAATTTTTGTACCAAAGTTGAAATTTAAATTTAGCCTTTGGTAATTAGAAAGGGAAGATGATACTATCCGAAGAAGGAAACAGATGAATGTACGTCTCTAGTTCAGGAAGAGAATGGTGTGTTTTTGTGCAGTAAGTGAATTAATCGGCTGGCCTGACTAACACTAAGTGTTCATATGGAAATGTGGTGGGATTAAGATGGCTTAAGTAAGAAGTGATCAAATTATTATGAAAGGTCTTGACATTCAGAAAGAGGGATTTATTTTATATTTATTTTTTATTTTTAAAGATTTTATTTATTTGACAGAGAGAGACAGCCAGCGAGAGAGGGAACACAGCAGGGGGAGTGGGAGAGGAAGAAGCAGGCTCCCAGCAGAGGAGCCTGATGTGGGGCTCGATCCCAGAACGCCAGGATCACGCCCTGAGCCGAAGGCAGACGCTCAACGACTGAGCCACCCAGGCGCCCCTGAAAGAGGGATTTAAACTTGAAATAATAGAATGTCATATTTACAGACAGGAATGACTTTCTGTAAGTAATATTTGAGGAAGGCTCATCAGACAGAGGAGAAGAGGCGAGAGTTGTGCATCCAGGTGTGGCCACAGCAGAAAGGCCCTGGGGAAGGAAAAGAAGGAAGGAAGACAGGAGACACAGTGAGGGTGTCTGTGTGTGTTCAGGAGAACCCCTGCATACCTCATGCAGAGTTACTAGTCAGCTAACGCCCAGGTAATAATTGACGCAGTAGGATGAAAGCAGACATCACTGAGAGAATGATGGTGGTCTTACTGAGATAATCCTCCTGTGGTAACTTCATCATTGTGGAGAAGACATCCAAATGCTCTATTGTCGTTGGGTGGAAGATGAAGTAGATAAAAACAAACGCCAAGGGAATGTCAGTTTAATGATACACTGTGTAGATGACACATTTCTGTTTTTCAGAGGATTCCTTCACTATTAAAATCTACTTTAATGTTGAGATGTTTGTGAATTGTTGCTATAAATGTGCATTTGTAACAAGGCCTAAGCAGATAAAATAGCAAATGCCTCAAAACAGAGTTTAAAAATTAATCACGGGCACCTGGGTGGCTCAGTCAGTTGAGCATCCGACTTTTGATTTCGACTCAGGTCATGATCTTAGGGTCGTGAGATCAAGCCCCGCCCCATGTTGGTCTCCTTGCTGGGCGCGGAGTCTGCTTGGGATTCTCTCTTTCCCTCTCCCTCTGCCCCTCCCCTCCTCGGGCTGTCTCTCTCTCTCTCTCTCAAATGAGCAAATCTTTAAAAAAAAAACACAAACCTCAAATAACTACCACCTATGTTATATAATAAAATTAATAGCTCAGGATGAGAGGAGAGCTTAGAGAATAAAACTTATGAAGAAATGAAAATAACATTTTCCCTTAACTTTATATACAAGACATAGATTTAATTGAACTTAGATATGTTATCAGAAATAAATGAAGCTATTATTATTTTCAACCCCTTTTTCAAAAATGTTGAAACGGATGAAAATCACAAGTAGCAACTCCCAGGGTCTAAGTATCTTTAACGAACCTGGAGAACATTATATAAATTATTACTCAGATCATACCTAAGTTATATGACAATGTTGCTCTCCTTATAAAATATCTCCTAAAAATATTTTTAAAATATTTGCAGGCCAACTAGACTTTACCTGTTTAAAGGACACATACATAAAAGTATACATTATCAGCGATAGAAAAAAGTACCTCTGTGATAGTGTGATAAATAGAACAATGTCAAAAATGTGTTTGGAGTATTTGAACTTTGAAAATTTGGTTTTAATTTCAAAAACAAAGTTATAATTTTCTGTAGTATTTGTTTATCTTTCTTATCTTAAATCAGAGCCAACTAAACCAGTGGTATCAAGTTGCCTTCTTCAAAACAGCATAACCTATTGACCCTTTGCGATTAGACATGGAAAATTTGACAAAGGTCAGCTTTATGGGATATGCAAAAATAATTTCCACCCACTTCTCAAATGTATTTATTTTTAAGGCAGTTCTTTAAGAGCTGCATAGTGTAGGTGAACAGAAAATTAAGAAGATCTCAAAAGTATATTTTAAAATATGTTCTGCACTAGTATAGTGGAAAAATATTGTACTACGAGTTAATAGAACCAGCTTCCCATTCTTTGGAATTAAGCAGGTCAGTCACCTTAGGCAGATGATTTCAGTTCTCTGATCTTCAGTTTCCTAATCTATAAAATAAGAGGAATGGACTGAATACACTCTAAATTCTCTTCTAAAATACCATGACTCTGCATAATGCTCTTGATGGTAGTAGTAGTATTGATAGCTACAATTTGTTGGGAATTTGTAATGTACCAGTTACTATATATGTTTAAGTACTTTGTATATCGTGTTCTCATTTTATTGAATCACAGATTTATGAAATTAACTAATGTTTATTCATTGTTGACTATGTTCCAAACACTGTGCACAGTGTTGGTGCACAGTAGTGAACAAAATAGAGTCGGTTCCTATTTTTATGCAGCTCTTCTAAAAAGTACCATTATTATTCCTATTTTGCAAATAAGAAACAGAAGATTTAATTTATCCATTTATTTAAGGTCAAATGACTGACATTTTCCCAAGGCTCCATGGAAACGATGAATGTAGGAGTTTAGAGAAAATCTAATAAATTGTGTTTCACAAGATTGGTTCTGCTTAAATTCATATAATGGCCATGAATCACAGAACAAGGATGTTAGATGCATCAATTTCATACAGATATCAAATAAAATAGAAATAAAAATCTCCTCATGATTAACATGGATGGCTCATAGATATCCAGGGTGATGGGAAAGAAACTAAACAAAATTCATTAAGCCTTCTAGAAGATTATCAGATAAGAGAAGTAGCAAGACTGTACTTCGTATATTTGAAAAATGGTAAAACAATATCCAGTGGTTATAAGAGTTAGAGAGGATGGATCAACATTGCTGTGAAAATAGGAGGATGGTGCCAAGATGCATAAACTAACATCAGAGCATTTGGGGGCTACTTAGCAATCACGCATTTTTTACCTAGGGCACTCCCAAAATTATGCTCAAAGTGGAAGGGGCTGGTTTCACGTTAGCTCCCACTTCAAGCTATTTCCCTGTACTCTTCCCATTTGCCACAAAGCTATTTGAATCTTTGTGTGCATACCATCTCTTCTTTCTTCACCGACCAAAGTAATCATATATATTTTTAAAAAATAGTTTAAAAATATATATCAACTTTATTTCTTCTCTCCATTCTTCCACACTAATATCATATGAAATCTCTCTCTGTTTTTTTAAAGATTTTTATTTATTTGACAGAGAGAGAGAGCACAAGCAGGAGGAGAGACAGAGGGAGAAGCAGGCTCCCTGCTGAGCAGGCAGCCTGACCGTGCGGGGCTTGATCCCTGGACCCCAGGATCATGACCCGAGCCAAAGGCAGCTGCTTAACCAACTAAGCCACCCAGGTGCCCCCATATGAACTCTCTTAGATGTATATTGAATTTATGCTTTTGACAACTTAATATTTCATTACATAAGTATTAACTTCAGAAGCAGAGACAAGGAGCTGTGCCCCTGGATTTGTAAACATCTATTAATAGATACTTTTTCTTTCTCTTCCAGGCTATTGTGGTGACTGATGGAGAGCGTATTCTTGGCTTGGGAGACCTTGGCTGTAATGGAATGGGCATCCCTGTGGGCAAGCTGGCACTGTATACAGCCTGTGGAGGGATGAATCCTCAAGAATGTCTGCCTATTATTCTGGATGTGGGAACAGAAAATGAGGTAAACAATTTAAGTCTGTGAGACAGCTGTACACCTTAAAAAATAGCACCAGTTCTTGTATTTTGAGCTTTTTTCCAGGAACTTCATGACATTCATTCTTTTCTGTCTGGTTCTTCCTCCCTCCTCAAACTCATCCCCCAAGTATTATAAGAAAATTATTCTTTCTCTTTTCCTTTTTTCTTCCCCTTCTCTATTAGGTGATCGGTCTTTTACCAGCTTGTTTAGTGTTTTATCCTTTGATGAACATTCACACCATTCTATAGAGTGTATGTTTTACTTTGGGAGATCATAGTTTCTTTTTAAAAATAATTGCTTTGGTACTATGTAGAAAATAACCCCAAAGGACTACTAAGTTTAATCAATATGAAATCTTGTTCTAAAAGTCTGTTTTAAACCTGTGGCAGATGATTTGGAATTTATTTTATTTTTTATTTTTTATATATTTTTAAAGGTTTATTTATTTTAGAGAGAGAGCAGGGGGAAGGGCAAAGGGAGAGGGAGACAAGCAGACTCCCTGCTGAGTGGGGAGCCGGACTCAGGACTCGATCCCAAACCCCGGGATCGTGTCCTGAGGTCAAATCGAGAGTCGGATGTGTAACCAACTAAGCCACCCAGGCGCCCCTGATGATTTAGAATTTATTGCTTCTCATTCCTGCATCAGTATTTTAGAATCTTAAAGTGGTGTATCAGTACGTATTTTTGCTCACCCTTTATTGCTAATGTTTAGGTTCAGTCACGGGGATAGATACTAGAAATTAAAGGTGGAGTATGTACAGTTTTTAGAGTTGTTCTCTTTGTCCCCTTCTAAGGCAATTGACTCATTGATAGTATAATATTAATTTGAGCAGTTTTGATATTCATTAATAGAGAAAGTTATAGTATATAACTTCCTATATATATGTAAGTGCTCATTTAGCCTGAAAGGAAACATTTTGATAAAAGCACACCATTTATATGACATTTTCTTTTTCAGTACTAATAGAAATCACTAGAAATTATCAAAGCCGACGTCTTAGAACAATCATGCTAAAATTGTGTCTAAGCATTGAACATTTAGATTTCCTCTTTATTTTTTCATTTATTTAAAAAACATTCTTCTGTGATAGATTACAGTGACATCAAGTAAAGCTTAAAATTACAGAATCTGGGGGTGCTTGATGGCTTAGTCGACTAAACATCTGCCTTTGGCTCAGATCATAATCTTGGAGTTCCAGGATCGAGCCTGGCATCGGGCTCCCTGCTAGTGGGGAGTCTGCTTCTCTCTCTCCCACTGCCACTCTCCCCACTTGTGTTGTCTTCCTTGTTCTCTCTCTCTCAAAGTAGTAAATAAATAAAATCTTTAAAATGACAAAATCTGTAGAACATCTTAAGAATCCTAGGGAGAGATGAAGAGGGCTGATGAGAAAGGCATGCAGAAATGTAAGAATTCAGTTTTAAATTCAGGTTTTTGTTTTGTTTTTTATTTTTTATTTTTATTTTTTAATTTTTTTTTAAAGATTTTTATTTATTTATTCGACAGAGATAGAGACAACCAGCGAGAGAGGGAACACAAGCAGGGGGAGTGGGAGAGGAAGAAGCAGGCTCATAGCGGAGGAGCCTGATGTGGGGCTCGATCCCATAACGCCGGGATCACGCCCTGAGCCGAAGGCAGATGCTTAACTGCTGTGCCACCCAGGCGCCCCTGTTTTGTTTTTTAAAGATTTTATTATTTTTTTAAAGTAATCTTCACATCCATCATGGGGCTCGAACCCACGACCCGAGATAAAGAGTCACATGTTCCACTGACTAAGCCAGCCACACCCCTAAACTTGGGTCTTTTATTGAGATGTTAATGTAATGTGGACATAGAGTTATGCACTAATGATTAAACCATAACACTAGGACTCTTGCACTGATAAATTTTATTAGTTGTATGAAATACTTTATTTCATGAAAATAGGTCTTAAAATTGTCAAATTGGCCAGTTGTCTTGAGTTTTCTCAAATTATCTGCTAGTATTCCTGTATTCCTTTCCTCTTTGGACATCCAGTGCTGTTATGTTATTCCATTTCTGTCCAGTATCCTACCCCCTCAGCCTACAGAATCCATATCCATTGGTCCTTCCTCAGATCTCTTTGCCTTGCTGTAGATCTTGCTTTCTTTTGCCCTTCTCTCATTAAGCATGACTGGTGCTTCTGTTCAGAATTCTGTAAGCATTTAATCCATTCGCTTTTTATATTACTATGTTCACATCTTCCAGCCCTCTGTTGATTCACTGAAGACTAATCATGATGTTGGAAAAACACACTGTAATTTTTTTCTATTTATCCTTTTATTTTAATAGGCATATAGTTGTTACTTATTTAGTACAGAAAAATTCAGTATTAATATATGTGTTAGGATATGTGAGGTCATGCAATGGTAACAACCAACCCCCAGATTTCAGTGGCTTAAAATAAAGATTTATTTCTTGCTTGTAAAAAGTACAAACAAACCAAAACATGCCTGGTGCTTACTACATTTGAAAGGTTTTCAAGTTACTAAATTAGAAAATAATCTGATAATTTAAATGAGTCTGTTATTAAAATGCTGTGTGTTATTTCTAGAGATTTTTACTTATTGCTAGTGGACTTTTAGAGATATTAGGGAAAAAATGAATAGTGGAATTTTAACTCTTTGACCGGTCACTGAGAATATCTTTTTAGCTTGAGAGACCTTTCCAAAACTCTTCAAATTCCATTATGTAGATTTCCTTGAATTAGACAAACATTGAGCACCTATCTGTTAGGGCCTGAGCAAAACCTAGGTAATAACGGAGTTAATAGTTTAAGATATTGCCAGCAAGATGTTCTGAATCTAGAAAAGGAGATACATATGTAACTAGTTTCAGAAATATATTAAATGCTTAGATAAGGACATTTGGCAAACCATTAAGGACAGTCAGCAAACCATTTCTCTGCCAGTTACAATATATTATTAGTCTCTATATTACTGTTATCTGCATGTAACTCCCATTTTTCTATAAATCATAATTACTAATAGTGAAAATATATATCAATATGATTAGCTAGAGTTCCTGTTTTAAAAAGAGTAAATTATTTGTTCCTTTTAAAAAGATAACCTAGTTGTATGTGGAGTTAGCCAGACTGCAAATTCCCCTACATCTGTCTTTACTTCTGACACCAGCTGCAAGTTTGGGGGGAGATTCCCCAAAGCTGACTGTCAGGCTTGATAATTCACTAAAAGGACTTACAGATCTCAAAAAAAGCTATTATAATTGCAGTTATGGTGCATTATAGGGACAGGATACAGATTAAAATCAGCCAAAGGAAGAGATGCATAGGGGAGAGTCTCAGAGGGTTCCAAGTGTGAGGCTTCTGTTTTCCTCTCTGTGGAGTCAGGGCAAGTTGTGGTGTTAATGTGTGAGGTTGATATGGACCCCCACTGTTCAGTTTCTGTTGGGGCTCCATTACCTAGGCATGATTGATTGATTGTCCATGTGAACTCAGGTACCAGTTTGACTGATTACATTTGAACCAAAGTCCCTCACCCTAAGTCACATGGTTAGTTTTTCAGGCCTGGCTAGCCTTCACCTTGTGACAATTAGTTGGGGCTCCTAGGCTGTTAGGTAAAATGGTCAGGCTCTATCCAAAATGGTTGAATGCTTGTGAACCAGTTCACCAGATTTATGCAAGCATTAGACAGAAAGATAAGAGACAAACACGCAAAGGGGTAAATAGGTCTAAATTTTTTTAAAAGATTTTATTATTTGACAGAGGGAGAGAGAGGGCACAAGCAGAGGGAGTAGCAGGCAAAGGACAGACTCCCTGCTGTGCAAGGAGCCCAATGTGAGACTCCATCACAGGACGATGGGATCATGACCTGATCCGAAGACAGATGCTTAACCAACTGAGCCACCCAGGCATCCCTAAATTTTGATGTTAAATTAAGTAGAATTCAGTTTTAAACTCATACAAGATTATGCATTTGATCATTCAAACTTTTAAGGAAACGTAGCTCTGGTACTCTATAAAATATTCACAGTTTCACATTTAATTTTATGAAAATACCATAACCTTGATATCCAAACCTGGTAAAAAAAAAAAGATAGCACATAATAAAAAAATTGCTAATTTGTCTCATGTTTATCCATGTTCCTACCTTTACCACTTTATAGATGTGCAATCTTGAAAAAGTTACTTAACTCTTCTGTGCTTCAGTTTCCTCATGTGAAATGAGTATGTACCTTACAGAGTTGTCATAATTTAATGCTCTTAAGAGTGTTTATGATTGTGATTGACATTTTGTAAGCACTTAGTAAATGTTAGCTTATATGTAGAAGCAAAAATCCTTCGTAAAATACTGGCAAACTGAATCTTGCAGAATACTCTTAATGTCAAAAGCTATTCAAACCATTAGCAACATCTTAATTAATGGTAATGGAGGCATTCTTTTATTTTTTTTTTAAAGATTTATTTATTTGAGAGAAAGAGCATGCGTGTGAGGGTGAAGAGAGGGGCGGAGTGAGAGAGAGAGAGAATCTTTAAGCAGACTCCACGATGAGTCCAGAGCCTGAAACGGGGCTCAATCCCATTACCCAGAGATCGTGACCTGAGCCTAAACCAAGAGTCAGATGTTTAATGGACTGTGCCACCCAGGTGCTCCTTGAGGCTTTCTTTTAAAAAGTTATCAAGACACTTGTTATCACTATTCTCTTTGATTGTTCAGAAAGTGCTAGCCTTTGCAATAAGACAAGAAAAACAAATGGAAGCATTGACTGACTGGAAGACCCAGTTATTGTTACTTATAGGTAATGTGTTTATTGATGAAACCCAAGAAAATCAAGTAAAAATTATGACCAAATTAGAGCCCTCAGTAGGGTGATTGCTTACAAAATATATATTAAAAATTCAAGACTTCTCCCAGGTAGTTGTAATAACTAATTAACAAAAATTATTTCATTTGCAATAACAATAGTAGTTTATTCTGCTAATGTTATATGGTGTTCAAAATTTCTAAGCAAAGAAATAGTGACATGTGATTTGGTTCATCAGAAGAATGATTTTTTTTTAAGTACACATCTGCCTTGTCTTTTCCAAAAACTAATAGAAGTATGTTGTATTTATAAAGCAGAATATATTTTTGTCTTTTCCTTAACTTTCTCATAATTTTATTCACTTTTGGGACACACATATCAACTGTATTCTATGAACAATAAAGCACTTACATATTAGGAAGAGTAGAAGCCATTTAGATTCTAGATGAACTTTTCTGTTGTTTAAAATAGAAATGCTCCAACACATGACTTTCTTTTTCTCTTGTGAGCTATTGGAATTCAAAATATGTTAGTAACATTCTAACTTATAAACAGTCTAATCTAAATTTTTATGTTTATAGCTCTTAGTTAATACATAAGGGAGAATAGAAAAACATTTAATGTGAGATGAGTTGTTAACTCTTAATATTCTTATTTAATTCATTCTGACACTTTATTCTTTTTATTTTGTACTGCTGCTTAACTAAAAAGACAAAGAAAATTTAATTCACTAAAATATGACTAAGTGTAAAATGTAATGGAGTTTTTATTTGCTACTTTATGTTCCACTTTCACATGTGGAAAAGTGCTTTCAGTAAAAACATTCCTGTGGTAAAAACTTTTAATCTCATCTCTTCTGTGAATCTCGGTCCAATTTTACACCTCATGGTAAAAATATAAAAATAAATTGATAACACCACTTATTTTCTTACCCAGAATACTCTAGCAAAGTTTAATGAGAACTAGAGCCCTTTTTTATAAATTATAAACACTTACCTCTTTTATCATAAATATCTATATTGAGTAGCAGCAATGAAAACAGGAAAGAAATTAGGAGCCAATTGATAGGATATTGTTCACTTGCTGTAAGATCACACTTGCCTAATTTTCTTAATCTCTGCAGCTTTCACCTAAAGGAGATTTAAAGAACAAAGACACTGATTGGGGGCATGGCTGGCTCAGTCAGTAGAGCATGTGGCTCTTGACCTTGGGATTGTAAATTCAAGTCCACGTTGAGTGTAGAGATTACTTAAAAATAAAATCTTAAAAAAAAAAAAGCCAAAGACAATGAAAACTAGCCATAAAAGTGTTTGGCTAAAAAATACTCTTATTCTTTAGGTTAATAAAGCAAAGCATTCATTTAGGTAGGATGTTTGTGTTTCCATCTTATCTTTCATCTCTCATTTCACAGTTCACATTTTCTTTGTGTTACTTTTGAAACTGTAGCTATATACAATTTACTTCTGTTACCAGAAGTGAATTTTCTTCAATTATCTTTTAAGAGCATACCATATTCAGTTTCTTTTTAAATCATTGTTGCAAAATCTTTTCATAGTAATTATGTTTCTTATTTGTCTGTTTTTCTTTAATAAGTGACAAATATCAAAGTTTGCTATTTGACTAAAGATGTGAGTAGATGCTCCTTGTGTCCCCTACATGCTGGTCTGGGTTTTATTAGGTTTCAAAGACTGCTTCTTATATTACATGGTGTCTTAGTTTCCTAGAGCTGCCATAACAGTACTACAGACTGGGTGGTGCACCAATAGAAATCTGTTTTCTCACGGTCCTGGAGAATAGATACCCAAGATCAAGGTGTCAACAGGGTTAATTTCTTCTAAGATCTCTCTCCTTGGCTTTTCTTCCTCTGGTTTTCCTCCAGTGTCTTCATATGGTCTTTCCGCTGTGCGCATCTGTGTGCTAATTTTTTCTTACAAGAACACTAGTTATGTTGGATTAGGACCACCCTAATGACCTCATTTAACTTAATTACCTCTTTAAAGACTCTGTTTCCAAATATAGTCATATTCTGAGGTTTTGGGAGTTAGGACTTCAACATATGATTTTGGTGAGGACATAGTTTGGCCCATAACATTTGGTTAGTCTTCAAGAGGGCATGGATAGTTGTTTTTTCATAGTTATTCTTCATTTATTAAGTCATCGCTCCAGGTCTCAGATTTCTGATTCTGGTTTTATGTTTAGTCTGGCCTTTTGTTCGTGTATACAGTGTGTCTATATCTAGAATCCCTGCAGGAACTTGAACTCACAAGTTTGAAGCCTCCTTCCATTTAGAAGGTTCACCTTTGTGTTCCAGAAAGTACTCTTCATATTTGGCATGATTTGGCCATGGTGGAGAGAAACTGAAAGAAAGAAAAACCTGATAGACTTTCTGTCACATGTAGCTGCCATATGTCAGAAACCAGTGTTGGCACTAAAATGTGGCCCATGTTAGTTTTCTGTTGCTACCCTAAAAACTCAAGCTCAATGGCTTTAAACAACACAAACATATTACATTATAGTTCTATAGGTCACAAGTCTAACACAGGTCTCAAAAGGCTAACATCATGAAAGGTGTCTACAGGGCTGTGTTTCACAGCCTGTCTTTTCCAGCTTCTAGAGACTACCTCCTTTGTTCCTTAGTTCATGGTGCTCTTTTTCCGTTTTCAAGGCAGCAATGTCTTTCTGGCTTTGCTTCGGTCTTCACAGTTCTTTCTCTGAGTACGGCCAGGAAAGATTTTTTACTCTCAAGGACTCACCCTTAATCACATCTGCAGTCTCTTTTGCCACATAAGGTAACAAATTTGCAGGTTCTAAGGATGGGGGAAGTCATTATTCTGACTGCCACGGAGTCCCAGCCAGAATGTCATCATTTGTCACCCCGCCCTCCTTCATTTCTGTCTTGTTCCTTTCATAGTATGGCATTGCTCGTCATTTCAGACAAGTGATCCTGTGCTGTAATGAACACTAAAAAGCCAGAGGAGAGAAGAAGGTCCCTCAGTTTCCAGCCTCTCAGTTTGTAGCGTTGTGTGCGTACTCTTTGCTATCTCTTTTTATCTCACCCTCTTTAAATTAGATGATAATGGATCGTAACAAGAATTTCTTTGTTTTTTGAGATACCACACCAATGCCTTGGGAACGAGATGGGGTCTTTCTTCAGTTTGGCTTTATATGCCCTAAAACTATCAGAAAGTCCTTGAAATTTGTGGTATCTTTTAGGAATACCCGTTATATAAACTAAAATAGGCAAGATATTTATCTGAGACAGGAACCTTTTGGGAAGTAGAATACTTTATTTTAACTTAATAATAAAAATTTGAAATTAGTGGTTCTCAGTATATGTTCTGTGAACCAACCATTTCAGAATTACCAAGGGCATGTGTTAAGAATGCAAAATCCTGGGCCCTACTCCAGACTTGCTGAATCACAGTCAAATTTTAATCATTTTTATTTCTACCACTTTTTAACATTCATGCCAGCTCATATGCATACTGACATTTAAAGTATTGCTTTTATGCAATATTTAAAATTTTATGCCTCAGACTCTTGGCTGAATGTTGGCAGTTAGTTTCCTTTTATTTTTTTATTTATTTAAGAGAGAGAGAGAGTGAATGGAAGGGAGAGGGAGAGAGAGTCTGAGGCAGACTCCACGCTGAGTGCAGAGCCTGACACGGGGCTTGATTCCACCACAATTGTAAGAACACGACCTGAGCTGAAACCAATAGTTGGATGCTTAACTGACTAAGCCACCCAGGTGCCCCGGCAGTTAGGTTCCTTAGTTGTATTGATGATATGAGCTAGCAAAACAGCCAAAATTATGTATTCTTTACAGAACCTGATTATTTCATTTGAAAATGAGTAAATGGCAACAAAGAAGATGATTATCTGTATATTATAAATAAAATTTTAAAATAAATGCTAAAGTGGGGAATATTCATAACATTATGGCAGATAAACATTAATAATGTTCTTAATATTCAGAGAACACTTTCAAGGCAATAAGAAAAGTCAAATTTGAAATATAAGAATTGCCTAAGGGCATATGGGCACAGATAATTTACAAATGAAATAAAAATGGTCAATAAACTTACAAAAAATGTTCAACAATGTTAGAAGAGAAAAACAAATGAATGCCACTTGGCAACATTTTATATATGCAAATATATGTATTTTTATATATTTAATATTTGTATATTACATACTTGTATATTTCATATACATATACACATATATGGAAAGAAAATACTGTTACTTGATGCTGCAGCAAAATAGACAGTTCCTGACTTACGATGGTTTGACTTAAGGTTTTCTGACTTCACAGTGGCGCCAAAGCTACATACATTCAGTAGAATCCATACTTCAGATTTCGAATTTTGACCTTTTTCCAGGCCGTGGTGTGTGGTATGATCTCTCTCGTGATGCTGGGCAGAGGCAGCGAGCCGCAGCTCCTACTCAGCTAGGTGGCCGTGAGGTTAAACAGCCAGTATACTTATAACTATTCTGACGCAGACAACCAAACTTACATGAGATGTCCAGCACGTTATTAAGTAGGCTTTTTGTCGATGATTATGCCCAAGTGAGCACGTTTAAGGCAGGCCGGACTAAGCTATGGTGCTCAGTACGTTAGGTGTATTACATGCAGTTTGTACTTACTATCTTTTCAATTTATGATGGGCTTATTGGGATGTAATTCTGTTTTAAGTTCAGGAAGATCTGTATTTAGATGTCACTGGGTTGGGAAATTTATTTGTTCACCCTCTCTAGGCGGGCAGAGTTTCAGTACAGTTTGCAAGCTTTTAAAATGTTCATCTAGTGACATGAAAACTTTTCATAATATATTCCTCTATGAAAGGGGGTCATAAAACAGTCTGTGATCTTGTCACACATTTGGAGAGATAGTATTCTACATGCACAGACATAGGGAAAAGGACCTGGAAGAATATACGTCAAGATGCTAATAGTGGTAGAGATTATTGGTATTCTTTGTTTTTAGTTTTACTTTTCGGTCCTCTCAAATTTTCTGATTGGCAATGTTGCCTTTTTTTTTTTTTTAATGATAAAGAAGACCTTAAAATATTAAGAAAAATATTAAGAATACTAAATTCCTGAATACAGAATATTTAGGGTGTTCTGAGAAAGTCAATATAGGACACAGGATAAAAATCATTAAATTCAGGACATGTCCGTATATACAGGATGCCTGGCAATCCTAAACACACACCAAGGTCTATTTAAGAATGAAAAATAAATTATTATTTTTTCATTCTTAAGAAAATATTTTTTAATTCACAAACTCCAGCTTGGAAAGGTAGGAATGTGAGAAACTGGAACAAACTGAGAGTTGATAATGGTTTCTATTAGCATTAAATAAATGAATACTTCAAATAAAAATTTCCAAGTTTCCAGAATTGAGATATTGCTAATAAGTAAGTAATTACCTTCACCAGTATATTCCCTCCTTATCTCCTTTTTGGAACCCTCTTCTATTTCTATATATTTTTGTCTTTTACTGTTTTTTTCCCTACTCTCTTTCCTTCTTTCATGCTTGTAAGTCTTCAGTGACACCACATGTATTGTATGTGATACTTCTTGCTAAAGGAAGTCTAACCTTTTTTAAGCGCTTAACTTCAAGTCTTTCATTTGTTCTCCAGCAAAGATCTCCTAAATGTTCACTCTTGGCCACAAGAAGTTTTTAATCCAATGAGTTAATATCACTTCTGTGCCAGGCTATTTGGTCTATAGAACCATTATCAAAACTGGGTAGTCTTGTTAAATTGCTTTTTGTAGATACTAATTTTTTTGTTCAGTAAGATTTCCAGGAATGCACTCATTATTCAAGCCTTAATTATCATGAAATTTTTAAAAAACAGTAACTTTGGCAGGGACATTATGATTGGAAGAGTTTTATAACTTCCTGCTTTAATTCAAAGATAAGTGTTCATAAATCTTCATAATTGACTCTTCATTGTAGGCAGACTTTATGATATACACTTAAATTATTAGCATGGGAAAGAATGAGAGAAAAGGCAAAACACGTAGCATCTTTTCTCAGTTGTGTTCTTTTTCTAATTCACGTTTTAGAAGTCCAAATATATTCCAGACATGGAGGAAGTATTTTAATTCTGGCAGCCATTAAGTAGCTCATTGGTACTTCAACCTCAGCTGTTCAGAAGCCTGCCAGTAGACCGTTCAAAGTGTTTAAGCCTCACAAAACAGCTGGGCTTTACAACAGCACTGTGTCAGATTTTGCATTTCATCTGAAATAGATTTGTATGATTAAATATGTTAACTTAAAGCTAGCTGGAAAGCCTTAACTCATTGTTGTGCAGTATAGGTAGGATGACCACAGAATCTATCGGCCAAACCCAGTGAAAGAGGATGCTGTTAATAATTATAGTAGGATAACAGGTATGAACTGGGCTATAATTTCTGTTGGCTTAAAGCAAATCCCAACTCGGATCATTCCAATGGTTTAACCTTTTAACATCACAGCACCTGCAAAAAACATATCATTTATCCATAACAAGCCACCTCCAAATTTAGTGATTTAAAACAATTACTGTTTTATTAATGTTTATGATTCACCGGGATGGCTAGGAAGGCCAGGATGCTTGGCACAGTCTTTCTCCATCTAGATTCTCATCCTTCACAAATTGTTCACATTCCATATGTAAAATACGCACATCTCCATCCTAGTTTCCCAGAAGTTTCATCCCACTCACAACAGCAGGCCCAGAGTTCGGGGTTCTGTCATCTAAATAAGTTCTAGATGCAAATGAAGCTGCTTGTGTTTTCCTCCTGGTGTGGCCCCTCGTCGCTGTTCGGTAGTGAGGGAGGACAGAATAACCGTAATCCATGCTTCAGCTCGAAGTGGGAGGACTGGGAATCATATTGCCCTCATGGTTCGTGGCAGTTCTGAATTGCCTCTGGACTCAAGTTGCCAGGCCACCTACCCCAGGGGCAGGGGATATTTTTTAAATGGGGCCTAGTTCTGTTTCCTTAGAGTGGTTCTGTAGTTTGTTGTTCTTTTAGGCTTTTGGCTTTGCTCTCTGAGCTCTTGGCTCCGTCCTTTGAAATATCTTTCCTTTCCCATAAGAAATGATGGTGCTACCACTGAATAGCTTTCTCTGCTTTCTGCCTGTGGAAAGCTGGGGACCCAGAGAAGGATTTTCATTTTGAAGTGTCTCTGTCCCAAATCATCTAACTAGTACAGTACCCTTATTTTTTTTTATTTGTTTATTTTTTGTTTTTTTTTTTAGGCTTTCTATGTATCAGACTGTCTACCCTGTTAGAGAAAGGACTTACTCATAATTCTTTTCAAAACAGACCTCCCTGTATTGACTGGCATGTCAGAGTGCTGTAGAACCAGCTATTTTTCGCCGGCCATGATGGTCTGTTGAGCCCCACTTGAAATCATTCAGAGGTTTTCACAAAAGTTGTTACAACCACACACTTGATCTTTGACAGCAGGCCTTCTTTCACTTTGGAAATCTTTTACAAGCAAGTCTTGTGTCCCCTATATTCTCTTTAAATTTCTCTCACAAGCTAAACATTTCCTTCTGCATCTCATCCCTGCTTTAACTTTATCACACGGCGGTGAGAAGCCGATTTACGGCGTTCTGCCTGGACCTCTTCCACCAGATTCACAAGTTCTTTAGGTACGTTGTCTTTGCAGGTTATTGACGATGACAGTACGTCTGTTACATGACACAGAGTACAAAATTTCTTTTCCAGCCCACAGAAACAGTTTGTCTTTTTAAATATCCTTCAGCAGTATTTTGTAGTTTCAAGTATATAGGGCTTTCACATATTTTGTGAAATATGCCCCTATGAATCTTATGTTTTGGAATGATATTGTAAATGAACTGTATATTTTATTTCATTTTCAACTGTTCATTGCTAGTATATAGAGATATAGTTGTGTATGTTGATCTTAGAGCCTACTATTGTGTTAAATTCACATATTTTTTCTAGTGGATTATTTTGTGTGTAGATTGCTAAATATTTTCCATATACATGATCATGCATATACAAATAAGTTTACTTTCTTCCTCTAATCTATTTTCCTGTATTTTCTTTTTCTTGCCTTATTATGCTTAGGGTCTCCAGTATAGTGTTGAATAGAAGTGGCAAGAGTAGATATCCTTGTCCTATTTCCAGTCTTAGGGGAATAGCCTTCTATCTTTCACTGTTAAATATGTTGTTAGCTGTGGGTTTTCCACAGATGCCCTCTATTGGGTTGAGGAAGGTCATTCCTATTCCTAGTTTACTGGGAGCTTTTGTTATATATGTATTTTATAGTGTATAAATTATACCTTAATGAAAAAACTGGTCTCATAAAAAACAGTATTACATATACTAAAACTTGAATAGAGTAATGTCGTCTCATATCAGTTTAAGAAAAAACTTTGTAAAATTTAAAAAGTCTAAGAAAACTTAGGTCTAAAAATTTATTTTTAACATCAGCCAGCTAATATATTAAAGGTATAATCAAAATGTTTGTTGAGGTTTTGCTTTCAGAAACAAAACAAATCTAGGAAAAGAATTGGTATCTTTCCATTTCCTAAACTGATGTAATATTTCAAAACCCAATATGACTTTTCTATGTGATAAACTTTGCTTGTAAAATCAGAATTTAACTTTTCTAATTAGCACCACTGAAAGATTTTATTTCCTTTTGTTTCCCCCAAATAAGGCAGAATGTTTTAATGTTTAGTAATTATTTTTCTTATTTGACATATAAATACAATAGACATTCTGTGTAATGCCAGATAGTACTGCAGGTTAATTCCTACTCAGTATGGAAAGATTTTATTTCCATTTCTATCCTTCTATAGATGAGGAAACAAGCTCAGAAAGTGTGAATGACATCCCTATCATTATTTCTATATCTGTGTAACTTTTTTTTAATAGGATTTACTCAAAGATCCGTTGTACATTGGGCTACGTCAGAGAAGAGTGAGAGGTCCTGAATATGATGATTTTTTGGATGAATTCATGGAAGCAGTTTCTTCTAAGTACGTATAATCTTTATTTTATCTATATTTGAATTGCATTTCAAAAATTTAAAGATAACCTAACATAGTGAACTAAAAAGGTGTCCAAGCTTGGTGTATTATGTTTAGTAATTAGAAGTGATTTGTATGAAATGCATACACACATACTGTCTTAATTATTAGTGACCAAATGATAAAGTCATGCATCTATCTCAAAAAAGGTTGTCTTCGTTGCTGTCCCTGAAGATACTTTTATGAAAATCTTTAGATCGTGTGGTTATTGAAATGCATGATTATGGTGAATGAGGCAGTGGTCACTGACCAAATTACCTGAGCAAGCCATTTTATGATTGGCAGTCTGTACTTTGTTTCTGACTGCTAATAAAATGTGATCGCCAATCATCTTTGTGGGTCTTTCTGACCCTTTTGTGGTAGGAAGTGGGGACTGAGTGTGAGTTAGTATAATCCACAAGTCCAGAATGGTGTTTAAGAACCAGGACATCCAATCACAATTCATGAGTCTTTGATTAAAATGCAGTACTCGATTACACCTAATTTAGGTAACATTTAATTGTGGGCCAAGTGCTAGTATTAAGTTTTCCAATTTTTTTTTCTTTCAGCAAAGAGATTCCACCATAATTTAGTAATGTATTCTGAGAGATTTTTGTCACACTAATGGGACAGCCATCCCGTTTGTTACTATACAGCCACAAAAACCATGGACTATTTTAAAACCTATATGTTGCCTTGGTTTTTCATAGAAATAAACTCATCACTAGAATCAGCCGTAACTAGAGACGGAGTTCTGGGTTTTTTTATTATAAGGTTTAGTTTTAAGAAGTTGTATGCAGCAGCAGAAAGTGCTTTCATCAGCTTGCACAATATTTAGAGTATATTGAATCTCTCATTGCCTAAGGTTGCAGGGCGGAGTATATTTGGCTGTGAGTATGGGCTACTTTTTGAAAATATAGGCCTGATTTATTTATTGTTGTTATTAACTTACTTGGCTAAGCTGTACTTATTCATAGGAATAGTTGAGGAACTGTACAGTTCAAACTCAAGATTGCATGGTACAGTTAATTTCTAGTAGTTTCTCATATATAATGTTTTGAAATTGCCTGTAACTCTTTAGATAGCAACATTAATTGGGAGATTCTGTAGAGAACATTGTGACACTATGTAAAAGGAAAGGGAAATGCAGTTCTTATCATATTTGTTTTTAGTGTCTCTTTGTGTGAGTAGAGTCTGTCTTTATATTTACAACTTCAGTGTACTTAGGAAGAAGCTGTTAAACAAATTTATGAACGTAGTTTGTATGGCCTATATACTTAAGTGCTGATGAAATGAAAATAGAAATAATTCCATTTGGAATCAATGAGAAGCTTTCCTCAGAAAATGAGATTTGAGCCAATTTTGAATACTGTGTGTCAATATAGAGTCAGAAAAGCTTTATTTATTTATTTATAAATAGTGACTTGAAGGCTTACCTAAGATCTCTGATAAGGAAATGAGGATTGACAAAAGTCAATAATTTTAAATGCGGAGTTATACCATCGACTCTTCCCAGAGAAGAATCACAAAGACTTTTCAAAAATAGTTTCTAGCATGCTGCTGGTTTGGGAGAAGTTTTCTAGAAGCGACACCTAGCACTACCCAATTAAATTAGGAAGTGGTCCTGAAGATAAGCCCAAGATTATTTAAAAAGAAAATGTAACCTAAATTCAAGGTGAAAAATGACTTTGCAAGTTGAGTTACTCAGGAATCACATTCTAAGATGGAGTTGATTGAGGAGTGCCCTTGAAATGAACCCCTTTGGAAGGGAGGGAACAGAAGGGGTGGATAAAGGGAGAAGGATAAAGTGGATAATGGGAGTGGTCAAGCTTCACCGTAGAACCACCAAAGCCTTGGATAACTTCATTGGAACCTCCCTGTGTGCCGGTTAGATACTTAAGGGCACACTAATTTCTGCCAGTCTCCCTCCCCCCAATACTGTGTTGGGTTTTTTACTTACTACATTCTCAGGGTTGGGTGGGGCAGTTTCAAATTCTTCCTCTTGACTTTCTTCACAATTACACTCTTTACCTCATGAGCCAAGGACTTGATATGGGTGTTGGGGCACTTACTAATAGTGTTAGTCAATTCTGATTATACATTTGGGGACTGAGAAAATCATCAGGTTAGTCTGTGGTCCTAATGAATGGACCCATTATGAGCTAGACCTTGGCCAAGGCTCTATTTCTTACGGACTTCTAAATGCCTTTACTCTAACGGCATATAGATGCTTTTGGTCTTCTGGTATCACTGTCACCTCTGTGCCCCTGAAATGTTTGGGTATTCCCTGCCCCCAGAGCACAGTTACCTGAATAAAGAGCTATAGGTCCCACTGGAGAAGGATTGAGGAAATTATTACCCTGTATTCTTACCATGGTGTTGGAAGGTCTTTCCTTCTGGATTCTGGGTCTCTTATGTTAGAGGGTTCTGAATCCAAAAATTAGCTGAGGCATGGAAGCTGAGAAAGATATTGTGATTTCCTTGGGGCAACTTTGTTCATTTATCATTGATGGTATACATTGACTAGTATTTATGTATTTGATCATACACATTGACTTTGATTTCTTTTGATTGTACACATTGACTAGTCGCTTTGTCAGCTATCTGTTTTGCATCCAGGGATGCTGTATTAACTATCTCAGTAATTCTCTGTGGGTCAGCCCCACACTAACCCCAGCCTTGCCACTCATACGATAATTATGTCCACCTAGCTTCTCATGGCTTCTGGTCCTCACCTTGGACCTATTATCCCCACCGCTGTCAGTGAGCCTAGTTCTAGAACAGCCTTTCTTTCTGTTAATTCTGGGCTTCAACTACTGGGTATTTACCCCAAAGATACAGACGTAGTGAAGAGAAGGGCCATATGCACCCCAATGTTCATAGCAGCAATGTCCACAATAGCTAAATTGTGGAAGGAGCCGAGATGCCCTTCAACAGATGACTGGATTAAGAAGTTGTGGTCCATATATACAATGGAATATTACTCAGCTATCAGAAAGAACGAGTTCTCAACATTTGCTACAACATGGACAGCACTGGAGGAGATAATGCTAAGTGAAATAAGTCAAGCAGAGAAAGACAACTATCATATGATTTCTCTCATCTATGGAACATAAGAACTAGGATGATCGGTAGGGGAAGAAAGGGATAAAGAAAGGGGGGGTAATCAGAAGGGGGAATGAAGCATGAGAGACTATGGACTATGAGAAACAAACTGAGGGCCTCAGAGGGGAGGGGGGTGGGGGAATGGGATAGACCGGTGATGGGTAGTAAGGAGGGCACGTATTGCATGGTGCACTGGGTGTTATACACAACTAATGAATCATCGAGCCTTACATCGGAAACCGGGGATGTACTGTATGGTGACTAACATAATATAATAAAAAATCATTAAAAAAAAAAAAATTCTGGGCTTCAGAAGAGAACCGCCACAAAACTTACTAACATGGATATCTTCTCACTGGCATCTTCCTTATGGCTTTTGTAAATGGTGTGTTTTCTGGGCCTTCAGGTAGAACATAATATCTGATGGGTTTTCTGGCCTTACGTAGCACTTGCATTCTAGAATGTACTCTCAGAGCCTTGTGATCCCCTCTTCTGCCATCTGCCACAGCATTTCTGGCTTTTTTTTTTTTTTTTTTTTTTGTAGATTTTATTTATTTACTTGAGAGAAAGTGTGTGTGAGAGAGAAAGAGTATGAGAGAGAGAGAGTGTGTGCATGACCTGGGGGGAGGGGCAGAGGGAGAGGGAGAAGCAGACTCCCCGCTGAGCAGGGAGCCTGATATGGGACTTGATCCCAGGATGCTGAGATCATGACTTGAGTGGAAGGCAGACGCTTAACCAATTGAGCCAGTCAGGTGCCCCAACATTTCTGGCATTTCAACAAAATTTAATATGAGCCATTACTTTCTCCATGTTTCGAGGAATCACCCTAGCCATGAGTTCGTGCCATCTGAGATTCTACTGGTTGTAAATCCTACATCCAGGAGAGCACCCTCAAGTCGATGAACTTTTTCTTATCTAATAGGTAAAGTCCAAACCCCTTTGAGCAAACACCCTCAGAAATTGATCTCGTATCTGCTCTTCTGGCTAGTATAAACCAGCTAGATCTTGCAGTTCCTTTGTGGAATATCCCCTTTCTTCCTTTGTTAGCCTGGTATGTCCTAGGTGGGTTATATTGTGACATAACCCTCGCTACAGGCCTGAGGGTCTGGAGAGGAGGTGAGGGGGATGGAGGTGAGGGAGGTGCGTGTTGTCTGAGGAGGCAGACCATTTTTGTGGCTTCAGAAAGTTTTAGGGAATCTGGGAATTCAAGTTTTGGGTGGCATCAAAGCAGGTTATTTCCTGTGTCAGGTTCCATCCAGGAACCTGACTTAGCAGATCTGCCTTGCTAAAGTTTTGGAGTGTTTGAATACTGTGATGAATCCCTGTTCCTGGTGATTAGCTCTCTCTGCCCAGGAGCTATAGGATCTGAGAGCATTTTTGGTTTTTTGTTTTGTTTTGATTTATTTATTTTTTTAAAAGATTTTATTTATTTATTTATTTGACAGAGAGAGAGTGAGAGATTACTAATAATCAGGGGGAGCTGCAGAGGGAGAGGAAGAAGCAGGCTCCCTGCTGAGCAGGAAGCCAGAGAGAGAGAGAGAGAGAGAGAGAGAAAGGGAGAGAGCGCGCACAAGCAGGGGGAGCTAATAGTGGAACTACTGGATCATATGACATTTCCACTTTATATTTTTTGAGGAACCTCCCTCTTCTTCTCCACAGTGGCTGCCCCCATTTACATTCGCGCCAGCAGTGCATGAGGTTTTCCTTTTCTGTACATCCTTGCCAACACCTGTCTTTTCTTGTATACCAGTATACCAGGAAAAAAATCTGGTTCAAAGAATTCCTTCTTTTTAGGTGATTTAATTTTGGGGAATATTAAAGTTCTTATAATCCTTGCATATGTCAAGTGTATTTGATAATCACCAAATGTATGCACTCCTTAAATATTTGTGTTTGTTTTTCTGGTTGTACTTCTTATACTAGTTTTTTTTTGTTTTTTTTTAAACTAAGCTCTGTGAGGTTTTTTTTTTTTGGTTTTTTTTTTGGTATTTTTTTGTCTGTTTTTCTTTTAGATTCCACACATCAGTGAAATCATACAGCGTTTGTCTTTCTTTTTTTTTTTTAAGATTTTATTTATTTATTTGACAGAGAGAGACAGCCAGCGAGAGAGGGAACACAAGCAGGGGGAGTGGGAGAGGAAGAAGCAGGCTCCTAGCGGAGTAGCCTGATGTGGGGCTTGATCCCAGGACCCCGGGATCACGCCCTGAGCCGAACGGCAGACGCTTAACGACTGAGCCACCCAGGTGCCCCGCGTTTGTCTTTCTTGATTTGGCTTATTTCACTGAGTAAATTCCCACAAGAGCCAATCCATTTTGACACAAAGGCAAGATCTCGATTTTTTATGACTAACATTCCTCTGTATATGTGTGTGCGCGCTTCATCCTCTCTCCGTTCGTCTATTAATGGACGCTTCAGGCTCTTTCTGTATCTTGGCTATTGTAAATAATGTGCAGTGATCACAGGAGAAATATCTCTTTTCAAATTAGTGTTTTCATATTCTTTGTATAAATATCCGTAAGTGGAATAACTGGATCATATCATAGATATATTTTTAATTTTTTGAGGAATCTATACTGTTTTCCAAAGTGGCTTTAGCAATTCACATTCCCCATTTTCCACATCCTCTCCAAGACTTGTCATTTTTTTTTGGATGATAGTAATTCTAACAGGTGTGAGGTGATATCTCATTGTGGTTTTGATTTGCATTTCCCCGATGATTAGTGATTTTTTAACATTTTTTCATGTATCTGTTTGCCATCTGTATGTCTTCTTTGGAAAAAGGTCAATTCAGATCTTCTGTCCATTTCTTAATCAGGTTGTTTGATTTTTTTTTTATTGTTGACTGTATGAATTCTTCATTTATTTTGGATATTAATCTCTTATCAGATTTATGATTTGCAAATTTCTTTTCCCATTCAGGAGGTTGTCTTTTTGTTTTTATGATGGTTTCTTTCACTGTGCAGAAGCTTTTTAGTTTGATATAGTCCCAATTACTTATTTTGACTTTTGTTTCCCTTGCCTTTGGAGTCAGATCCAGAAACAGATTGCTAAGACTGTTATCAAGGGGTTTACTGCCTATGTCTTCTAGGAATTTTATAGTTTCAGGTCTTACATTCAAGTCTTTAATCCATTTTAAGTTAATTTTTATGTACTTAATGTAATAGTGTTCTAGTTTCGTTTTGTTGCTTTTGTTTGCCTTGCCTATGGAGACATGTCTAGCAAGATGTTGCTGCGGCCAAGATCACAGAGGTTGCTGCCTATGTTTTCCTCTAGGATTTTCCTGGATTCCTGGCTCACATTTGGGTCCTTCATCCATTTAGAATTTGTTTTTGTGTACAGTGTAAGAAAGTGGTCCAGTTTCATTCTTCTGCATGTGGCTGTCTAATTTTCCCAACACCATTTGTTGAAGAGATAATCTTTTTTTTCATTGGATATTCTTTCTTGCTTTCTCAAAGATGAGTTGACCATAGAGTTGAGGGTCCATTTCTGGGTTCTGTATTCTGTTTCATTGATCTAAGAGTGTTTTTGTGCCAGTACCATACTGTTTTGCTGCTTACAGCTTTGTAATACAGCTTGAAGTCCAGAATTGTGATGCCTCCAGCTTTGGTTTTCTTTTTCAACATTACTTTGGCTATTCAGGGTCTTTTCTGGTCCCATACAAATTTTAGAATTGTTTGCTCCAGGTCTGTGCAAAATGCTGGTATCATTTTGAAAGGGATTGTATTAAATGTGTAGGCTGCTCTAGGTAGTATAGATATTTTAACAATTTTGTTCTTGCAATCAGTGAGCATGGAATGTTCTTCCATTTCTTTGTGTGCTTACTCAATTTCTTTCGTGAGTGTTCTGTAGTTTTCAGAGTACAAAATTATTTCTTCCCATTCATAAGCATGGGATATCTTTCCATTTATTTGTGTCTTCTTCAATTTCTTTTTTTCCCCCTTCTTCAGTTTCTTTCATCAGTGTCTTATAGTCTTCAATGTACAGGTCTTTCATTTCCTTTGGTTAAATTTATTACCAGATTTTTTGAGATGCAATTTTAAATGAGATTATTAATTTCTTCTTTAGTAGTTTGTTATTATTGTATATAAACACCATAGATTTCTGTATATCAGTTTTATATCCTATAACGCTTTTGTAGCCTACAATAGTTTTTTTATGGTTTTCTGCATATAGTATTATGGCATCTACAAATAGAGATGGTTTTACTTCATTCCTTTCTAATTCGGATGCCTTTTATCTTTTTTCCTGTCTGATTGCTGTGGCTAGAACTTTCCAATACTATGTAGAATGTAAGTGGTGAGAGTGGGCATCCTTATCTCCTTCCTGATCTTAGAGGAAAAGTGTTCAGCTTTTTGCCATTGAGTATATTGTTCATTATGGGTTTGTCATATGTAGCCTTTATTATGTTGAGGTACATTCTTTCTATACCCATTTTAAGAATTTTTATCATAATTGGATATTGAATTTTGCCAAATGCTTTTTCTGCATTATTGAGATGATCTATGATTTTTATTCTTCATTTCCTTAATGTGGTATGTCACATTGATTTGCAGATGTTGAACCGTTTTGTATCCCTGGGATAAATCCCATTTGATCATGCTATATAATCCTTTTAATGTTTTGTTGAATTTGGTTTACTAATATTTGTTGACAATTTTTGTCTCTATGCTCATCAAGAATATTGCCTGTAATTTCCCTTTTTTTGTGGTGTCCTTATCTGGTTTTGGTTTCAAGGTAATGATGGCCTTGCAAAATGAGTTTTGAAGCGTTTATTTTTCTTCAATTTTTTGGAAGAGTTTGAGAAGGATAGCTATTAAATCTCTTTTGAATATTTGGTAGAATTAACCAGTGAAACTGTCTGATCTTGGGCTTTTCTTTGTTGGGAGGTTTCTGATTACTGATTCAGTCTCCTTACTAGAAATTAATCTATTCAGATTTTGTATTTCTTCATGATTCAGTCTTGGAAAATTGTGCATTTCTAGAAATTTAGCCATTTCTTCTAGTTTGTCCACTTTGTTGTATAATTATTTGTCATAGTCTCTTACAATCCTTTGTATTTCTGTAATGGCTTTTTCATTTCTAATTTTATGTGAGCCCCCCCCTTTTTTTATTGGTTTGTCTAGCTAAAGGTTTGTCAGTATTGTTTATCTTTTCAAATAATTGGTTCTTAGGTTCATTGATCATTTTTATTGAACTTTTAGTCTCTCTTTCATTTATTTCTCTTCTGATCTTTAATATTTTGTTCCCTTTCCTAACTTTAGGCTTCGTTTGTTCTCTTGCTAGTTCCTTTAAGTGTGAAGTTAATTATTTATTTGAGAGTTTTCTTGTTTCTTGAGGTAAATCTGTATCACTATGAACTTCCTTCTTACAACTGCTTTTGCTGCATCCCATAGATTTTGGTATGTTGAGTTTCTGTTTTCATTTGTCTCTAGCTATTTTCTGATTTCTCCTTTGATTTCTTTGATGGCCCATTGGTTTTTCAGTAGCATGTTGCTTAATCTTCACATATAGTTTTTCCAGTTTTCTCCTTGTAATTGATTCTTAGTTCATATGATTGTAGTCAGAAAAGATGTTTAATCTAATTTCAGTCTTCTTGAATTTATTGAGACTTGTTTTGTGACCTTATGTATTATCTACCCTGGAGAATGTTCCATGAGCACTTGAGAAAAATATGTATTTTCCTGCTTTTCAATGGAATATTCTGCATATATCTATGAAGTTCATCTGGTGTAATGTGTCATTTAAGGCCATTGTTTCCTTCTTGATTTTCTGTCTGGATGATCTCTCCAGTGATTCAAGTGGGATGTTACCATCCCTTACTATTATTGTATTGCTGTCAATTTCTTACTTTAGGTTTGTTAGTATTTGCTGTGTATATTTTGATGCTCCTATGTTGGATGCATATGTAATTATAAATGTTGTATCTTCTTGCTGGATTGATCCCTATATCGTTATGTAATGTTCTTCTTTGTCTTTTATTACATTGTTTAAATCTATTTTGTCTGATATGAGTATAGCTACACCAGCTTAATTTTTTTTCCATTTCCATTTGCATGGAATATCTATCTTTTTCTCTTCACTTTCAGTCTGTGTGTATCTTTACTTCTGAAGTTAGTTTCTTGTAGGCAGCATATAGATGCATCTCGTTTTCTCATTCATTGGGCCACTCTGTCTTTTGATTGGAAAATTTAGTCCACTTTATTTAAAGTAATTATTGATAGGTATTTACTTATTTCTAATTTGTTGTTTTCTGGCTGTTTTTGTTGTTCCTTTCTATTCTCTTTCTCTTTCCTTATTTGATGGCTTTCTTTATTGTTATATTCAGACTTCTTTGTCATTTTCTCTTATGTATTTACTGTAAGTTTTTGCTTTGTGATTACTGCAAGGTTTGCATATAACATTCTATGTTTATAATGGTTTCAAGTTAATAAAACATTAAATCTGAACACATTTCAAAACTTTACATCTTTACATCCCCCCATATAGTAGCCTCTTTTTCCTGAATCAGTTGCCCCTGAGTGTTAATAAGACAAGTAATGACTGCTTCAGCTCTGCTGCCTAAAATTCTCTAAATTAGCATTTCATTGATGATGATGATTTTTTTTAAGATTTTATTTTATTTTTTATTTATTTGAAGAGATAGAGACAACCAGCGAGAGAGGGAACAGAAGCAGGGGGAGTGGGAGAGGAAGAAGCAGGCTCATAGCGGAGGAGCCTGATGTGGGGCTCGATCCCATAACGCAGTGATCACACCCTGAGCCGAAGGCAGACGCTTAATGACTGCGCCACCCAGGCGCCCCTCATTGATGATTATTAACTAATTAAGAAAAAAAGCTGTACCTCAAGTGAGTTTTTAAAAAGCTAGTATTAAATTTTTTAATGAAAGAAATAAGAACTATTCAGCCAGTACTCTATTTTTAATTTTTTCCCTTTTTTACTTTGAATTATCAAAATTAAAAGTCAATTGGAAGCACTAGGAGTGGCCAGAAAGATGATTCTTATAATATTTAGATGACTTTCCCCAACTTTGGCTGTCATCACAAATTTTATTATGATCTGTCACATAATATTTAAGAGAAATAATCTTACTCTGAAACCATACCGTCTGCCATATACTGCAGGCTATGATGATTGTTTTTTCATAAAGTGATGATTTTTTTCACTCATTCGGTACTAAAATAAAGCCCTTGTGTGTCATTCACACTATTCAGACTACTGAGAGAAGCTATTAATTTGGTCAAAGTTCTTGGAGGTCATTATCAGATTTTAAAGGAATAAGATATATAGCCCCTGATTATCATGGCCAGATTTACTAAATTTATTTTTATTATTATTTATAATATTCTCTCTTTTTAAAGAAGTCATCAGAAATATAAGTTTATGTGCTCCTCACCCTTACACAAGGTTGCAATTTAATAGTTTCTTCACCATTCTACACTAAATTTTTGGCCTTAACATACATTCCTATTGTTTGTCTTTCTGCCATTTCTGCTGCAGTGAATTTCATGGTTTTTCTATACTGTCTTCTTCCACCTGTTCCAATCATTGCCTTTTATGCCTGGTACTTTATTAGTTGAATGGATATATTTATAACTTAGATGATTTTATCTATAAATCTGTGAGGCCTGTTGGATTCCACCCATTATTTTAATCAGCATAATTTACTTTGGTTTTCATAAGAAATTTAATGAAAACATATGACTCTGTGGGACACCATCTGCTGTTTTTCTCTGTGGTCCAAAGGTGATGTAAACCATTTGAAAAAAAAAAAATCAAATGGAAAGAATGTCTGTCAATATGAGAAAAATCAGCAACCATGTTACTTACCAAGGAACATGACTCAAATCAAATTTATGACTCAGAGGCTTTTTTCCACTTTTCCATACAAAGAAAAGATCAGATTGACAATTTAACCAAAGCCATATTTTTCTTAAAAATTCTATTTCTAGGGGTGCTTGGGTGGCTCAGTCAGTTAAGCATCTGACTCTTAATTTTGGCTCAAGTAACGATCACAGGGTTGTGAGATTGAACTCCATGTTAAGGAAGAATTGGTTGGTATTTTCTCTCTCCTTCTCCCTCTGCCCCTCCTCTCATTTGCATTCTCTCTCTAAAAAAAAAAAAATTATTTTAAAAATTCTGTATTTATATCTTACTCTCCGCTTTTTTCAAGTGCATGAAGAAGGTAGGTCATATAAGAATTAGAAATCAGCATATATGCTTTATGTATATGTATGTAAGAGTATGTACATAGATTTATATTTCTTCAAAGATTTAAGGTGGATATTTTGTTAGTTTTGCATCTTTGCCTGTATACTGGCCCACCCTTAGAGGAGCCAATTTGACTTGGAGGAGCAAGTCAAATTTGCTGTGTCTTGCTGAACATGGTTTACAGTGTTTTCCTTTTAAGTGCTTTCCTTGCTTAATCATTTTAATTCAAATCATTAATTCTAGTTCCATTAATTCCAGCATTCCTTTAATGTCAGTGTAAATGTTTTACACTGATTTTATTCTATTTCAGTCTTATGAATGTATTATTCCACTGCGCCCTATTTTCCTTACTAGAGTGTGAATTGTGTCAGAAAAAGAAGGGGTTACTGTTTGTCTGAGTATCCCACAATATACTCTACCACATACTGGGTATAAAATAACTGCTTTTAAAAAAGCATGCCTTAAACATTGAATCCGACTTTGGTGAAACTACAGTGACATAACGTATAAGAGAAAGGTCATTCACTAATGTAAGTTAGAGAAACACAGAGCTTCCCAAATAAAGTGATTCTGCCTGTGTGAACTAAAGATTTGAGTTTTAATTGCATAGATACATTTATGCTTTAGATTTTGAAGTTTTTCTAAAGAAGAAAAATATTTTTAATAAATTTCTATTGCATCTGTCATTAGTGTTTCTTTTTTTCAAGTTTTTATTTAAATTCCAGTTAGTTAACATATAGTGTAATATTAGTTTCATGTGTAGAATTTAGTGATTCAACATTTACATACAATACCCAGTGCTCATCACAAGTGCCTCCTTAATCGCTGTAACCTATTTAACCCGTCTCCCTGCTCACGTCCCCTCCAGTAACCATCAGTTTGTTCCCCGTAGTTAAGAGTCTGTCTCTAGATTGACTTACTTCTTTTTTTCCCCTGCTGTGTTCATCTGTTTTGTTTCTTAAAATTCCATATAAGAGTGAAATGATGCGGTATTTGTCTTTCTTTGACTGAACTTATTTCACTTGCATAATACTCTATAGTTCCATCCACATCTTTGCAAATGGCAAAATCTTATTCTTTTTTATGGCTGAGTAATATTCCATTGTATATATACACCACATCATCTTTATCCATTCATCAGTCAATGGATATTTTTCCATAATTTAGCTGTTGTTGATAATGCTGCTATAAATATTGGGGTGCATGTATCCCTCTGAATCAGTATTTTTGTGTTCTTTGGATAAATACCTAGTAGTCCAATTGCTTGATCATAGGGGTAGTTCTATTTTAACTCTTTGAGGAACCTCCAGCTTCTGCAAAAGAAACAGTCAACAAAACTATAGGCAACCTATGGAATGGGGAAGATATTTGCGTTTGATATATGTGATAAATGTTAGTATCCAAAATATATAAAGAATTTATAAAAGTGAACACCAACAAAACAAATAATCCAGTTAAAAAATGGGCAGACAACATGAATAGACATTTTTCCGAAGAAGACATACAGATGGCCAACAGACACATTCCTTTTTCTTTTTGAACGGCATCAAGGCCTATATAGTGAAATACCGAAATATTTCATCTGCGTTTATTAAAGGTAAATTATATTTATTAAAGATGATCATTAAGGTTTGACAAAGTCTGTGTATCATGCTTCCTCTTTGTCTATCTTCTTTATTCTCTTGACCTTTATTTAGCAAGGTAAGTGGCCTAGTTCCTTAAAAGCGTGTGTTTCATACAGTTTTCCATGTATATTACCATGTGTAATAAGTTGGAAAATAAGAAGGAATATATCTGCTCCTCGGTAATATTTAAAAAGGAGTCTCAGTATAGATTTCCTTAATTGTGCTCATAGAGTAAAAGCAAAAGCAAAAAACCCAACCAAAACCAAACAGAAGCAAAAAAACAGTGCTTTATGGGTCAAAATAAGATCCTTTGTTGTAATCTTTACTTGCCCTCCTTAATTTAAATGTATTTATAAACAAACATAAAGCAGGAATNCAGGAATGTGCTTATGGAAGCAATTTAGTTTTTATTTTTAAAGATTATTTGTGTAGCCAGTTTGATGGGGGAATAGTATAACAATATTTGAACAAGATGTAGTTTCATTAATGGGGATTAAAGATGCTGAAAGGAAAAGAATTGTTACGGAAGCAAAGTTGGAAAGTTCGTTTCGGATAAGGTCAGAAATTAAGGGGACTTTTTTGTTCAGTAGGAAATGTGAAAATAATTTGCAATTAGTAGCCTGTGTTGACCTAACCTTATTGCTGATGGGCAGTGGCATTTCAGCCAGTAAAAGCTGGTCCCTTTTGCGGCTGCTTCTGACCTCCTTTCCCAGCCATTCAGTCAGCACTGCCTTTGCAGTCATTGACCTCCTACGCCATGTTCCCCACTTAGAATATTTGTTCTTGCTCTTCCCTCTGTCTGAAATAGTCTTCCCCCAGAAACCAGCTTGTTCACAACCTAATCTTTTTCAGTATTTGTTGAAATATTACGCTCTTCTGGACTTACCCGGATTACCCCAGGTAACACTGAACTCTGCCCCACTTTGTTCCCATTCCTGGCTCTCCTCATACTCTTGCTTTGCACTTTTTTTTCTTATTACACAATTTTATATAATTTAGCATTTATTACATTTACTGCTTATTGTGTGTCTCAGCCACTAGAATGTATGGACCCCAAGGACAGGGATCTAGTTCTGTTTACGAACAGGTTCCTACACCAACGCCTGGCACAGAATAGATACGCAATAAATCTTTGTTGAATTGAATTGTACTACTCAAAGGGAGGCCACACAAGAGAATGTGAGTGCATTGGCACAAATTTTTCACCATTGTTAGAAAATTAAATTTAATCATGCTTTACTTTTGATCAGTTGCTAGCATCATTTTTTTTTAATGCCATGCTTTTGGTTTTATTTATTTGTGTGGGAATATTTTATTTTATCAGGGAGTTTCATTTCATAACAGACCATTTGAATCATATCAATGGTTTAGAATTCAAATTAAACACAAATATCAACTATTCCTAAATTGAAAATCATGCAGAGCATTTTGTTTGTTTTACAATTCTTTCTATAAGCTAATTTCAGTTAAAGGTATGTTTTTCTAAACTGCCAAAGTGGAATAAAGACAGAACTTAGAAAAGTGTTTGAAAAGCAGCCTTAGTAGACTGCTGTTCTTTTTTTTCTTTTTTAATAATTGTTTATTATGTTATGTTAGTCACCATACAGTACATCATTAGTTTTTGATGTAATGTTCCATGATTCATTATTTGTGTATAACACCCAGTGCTCCATGCAATACGTGCCCTCCTTAATACCCATCACCGGCCTGTCCCAATCCCCCATCCCTCTCCACTCTGAGGCCCTCAGTTTGTTTCCCAGAGTCCATAGTCTCTCCTGGTTCATTCCCCCTTCTGTTTACCCCCCTCTTCATTCTTCCCTTCCTTCTCCTACAGATCTCCCTATTTCTTATGTTCCATAAATGAGTGAAACCATATGATAATTGTCTTTCTCTGCTTGACTTATTTCACTTAGAATAATCTCCTCCAGTCCCATCCATGTTGCTGTAAATGTTGGGTAATCATTCTTTCTGATGGCTGAGTAATATTCTATTGTATATATGGACCACATCTTCTTTATCCACTCATCTGTTGAAGGGCATCTCGGCTTCTAACACAATTTAGCTATTGTGGACATAGCTGCTATGAACATTGGGGTGCATATGGCCCTTCTCTCCACTACGTCTGTATCTTTGGGGTAAATACCCAGTAGTGCAATTGCTGGATCATAGGGTAGCTCTATTTTTAACTTTTTAAGGGACCTCCACACTGTTTCCCAAAGTGGCTGTACCAACTTGCATTCCCACCAACAGTGTAAGAGGGATCCCCTTTCTCCACATCCTCTCCAACATTTGTTGTTTCTTGTCTTGTAAATTTTTGCCATTCTAACTGGTGTTAGGTGGTATCTCAATGTGGTTTTGATTCGAATTTCCCTTATGGCTAATGATTTTGAACATTTTTTCATGTGTCTGTTAGCCATTTGTATGTCTTCATTGGAAAAGTGTCTGTTCATATCTTATGCTCATTTTTTGATTTGATTATTTGTTTCTCGTGTATTGAGTTCGAGAAGTTCTTTGTAGATCTTGGATACCAGTCTTTTATCTGTAGTGTCATTTTTATGTGGAAGGGAGAACCATAGGACATGGTGAGGGGTGAAAACCTGATTTTTTCAGGCCTTATGAACAAGTTATCCCTTGAGGGGTGGAGGTAAGTACTGAGGTTGGTATGTTACATAAAGCAACTACATTTAAGTTGGTGGTAAATATTTTTTGAGCTGATACATTTCAAAGTTCTGTCATTTAAGGCTGTAACAAAATTTGTAAAGATTTGCTATAATTAGGAGTTAAAAATGAAATAATCATTCATATTGCCAAGATGATCAGTTTTTGGCTAAGTCAGTTTTCCATCATTGACTGTTGTTTTTATTCCACAAGCTGTAAAACAAGCCAGAATTAACACAGCATGCCACGACTTTGATTTAACTATGATGTAGGGATTAATTCATAAGACTGTTTTTCTTTTTGGCATTCATAGATGGTGACCCATTTTTTTTTTTTTTTTACATATTCAGTCAAAATCATACCATGTCCTATAGTATTCATGGTAAAGATCACCACATTTGTAAACAGAAAACAAAACAAGCAACTGTTAAATTATTGTTAACCAATATGGTTAGCTTGGGATGTGTAGAAATTTGAATGGAAAAAAGGTTCAGTCATACTGAGCGTATGTGGGAGTAGTGTTGCCTGGAATAGGCTCACAGTCCATTTCTTTAGAGGCCTCGTGGCATGACTTTTTTACTTCAGTGGTTTGAGATCTGACTCAGGAAGTTTAGAAAGCTGGTTTTGCCAGCCTACGAAGACCATGTCTCAGGAACAAGTGGTTAAGTAAAACCCGGGCTTTGAAATCAATCCTCGGCTCCATCAACTGCTACATTTACGACCTTGGGAAAGTTATTGACCTTCCTTTTTCTTAAAAAAATGTGAAAAATAGTAACAGCACCTACTTCACAGGGTTTGTGTGATGGTTGAGATAAAGCATTTAAAAAACACGAAATTACTTTTACTAAGTACTATAAATAGTAATTATAATTTTTTCCCCTAGGAAGCATGATTAAGGCCAATAATTAAGGTAAAATTTATAGGCTGGCACATTTGGTTTAATATTAGATGGAACATTTAATAGTTGGAATTATCCCCAAATAGGGTATGTAAAAGTATTTACTATAATGCACATAAAAATCACTCACCAGTTGTTATTCTTGATTGTTTTTATTGTTAATATTATCTGTGACCTCTCTGTCACTCTAAGTATCTTTAAAGTATAAAGATTTCTGCGTTAAGTGGAGGATGGATTAGAACTAAATATTCTCTGAAATGAAGTGAACTTTAAGATTCTAGGAAAGTATTAAAGAAGCTGTGTTTTTTTTTTTTTCAACATTCAGGGTTGATCTGTATCATAAAATTCAGCAGTTCACTGATCATTGTTACCATTATGAGTCAGTTGGAAATGTTTGATCATCACATTATATAATGATGCTTGACTCAGAGGAATAAGCTTCTTATTCAGTGTTTTAAACTATTTTGTTTTACATAAACTTTAGCTTTCCCTTGCATTCCAAGGTTTATTTCATTAGGAGCTCAAGAGACAGATGGCAAGGTGACGAATTCAAGAGAAAATATTTCACAAAAAGTTTTTATTTGCCTTGCATTAAATTCCCTATGCTACATATTAATTTATAGTCAGCTTCAAAGTAAGTTTATAATAGAAAATAAAAGTAAATACAATAAAAATGATACAAAGACACTAAAAACTGTTGAATTAATTTTGCAAAGATTAAAGTGAAACTTGGGCATATATAAGGCATTTATGCCAATCAACTAGACCAGTGTTTTCTCTCTTTCTTTCTCTGTCTTTCAAACATCTATATCTGTATCATCTGATTATATCCCAAAGCAAATTGAAATAATTTCTTCTTCTTATCTGCTGTGATCCCCCCATGTTTTCCTGTGCATTTACCTCAAGAACAGATTCATTACCAAATCCATCCAGTTCCTCTGTTGTTATGTCCCTGATCCACGTCCTGACTCCATTTGTATAGCCATACCCAACTTCCCTAGACCTTTATCACCATCTCAGAACCCTTCAGTAACTTCTCATTGTCTTTTGTGTTATGTTAATAAGTTTTCATGAACTTATCTTTACCCTTTCATTAACTGTTTTCATCTTCTACATATAAATCCCTTTCTGATCTGGCCCATGCACTTCACCTTCCTTTCTTACCACGTGTTCTTTGCACCACTGATGAAGAACCAGTTTTGGGGCGCCTGGGTGGCTCAGTTGCTTAAGCAGCAGACTCTTGGTTTCAGCTCAGGTCATGATTTCAGGGTCGTGAGATCGAGCCCCAAGTAGGGCTCTGTGCTCAGCAGGGAGTTTGCTTGAGATTCTCTCTCTGTCCTCCCTCATCCCCTACTCAACTCCTCATTCATGCTCTCTCTTTCTAAAATAAATAAGTCTTAAAAAAAAAAAAAAAAGAACCAGTTTTAATTGCCTGTGCATGTCACTATCTGTCACACCACTGTCTGTGTACAAACTGCTTCTTGCCCCACAATTTCTGCTTATTTAATTCTCCCTTTGCTTTCAGCACTCAGCTTAAATGTCTAGACTATCCCAGTCTAGATTAAAGAAGTTTCCTTTGTGGTTGCTGAGCATGGATACACTATAATAGCATGTATCACACTGAATTTAATTACATTTCTTCCCCTGAGTTGGCACTAAGTATTGAAGATACCGGAAGTCAAGGATTAGGTCTCTTTTCTTTTCCTTTAGAACACCTATCATAATACATAATAGGTGCTCAACAAATGGTTGTTGAGTGAGGGCTGAGGTAAAATCTTACAGTTCTGGAATGTCAGAATGACAGAGATGTCAGATCTGAAGACTGTATAACCTTACGGGAGTATATATTGGCTGATTATTTGAAACTGATTCTGAATGCTGTAAGGAAATAAGGCTTTGTGGTGTAAAACTAGCAATTCTTCATCAGTGAGCGAAACATAGAGTGGTTGTGTATTTGTTCAATGTTGGACAAACTTTAGTATTGTTTGTGTATTTCAAGGTAATACGATTTTTACATGGGAAGTGAAAGGTTAGCTTTGTGTGTGTTGCATATTTAATGTGTGATGTAATCAGCACGCATTTACGTCGTTTTTCATGTACAAACAGTAAAAGATGTAACAACTAATAATTTTAACCTTTTTTTAAAGTTTTATTAGTTAAACCCTGGATTACTGTAATATTTGGATTACTGCAGACCTGTAGTCTCTGCCCGGTGGAATCTGTAGCTGTTGTAAATCTCATGTGTGCACAGAGAATCGAGGTGCTACGAGCAAATGCACGAGAAGAATTAAATTAAAATAAAAAAGTGGTGTTTGTGTTAAAAGTGACCCTCGAGAAATTTGTATGGGGGGAGATGTTATTTAGAAATAGGAATTTGTCAGAAGAGAGATTGAGGAGTTACCTAGAATGAGGGCAGATGCAGTGAAACCATTGGCCCGGAAGCAGATATACTACGATCTCTCTTTCCCCCTCCCAGTGACTCCCTTGCCCCAACCCACATGTCCACGTGATTGATTTACCTGGAAAAAAAATCATTTCCATTCAGTTTAGGTTAAAATGCTAGGCACTGAATCTGCAGTTTCAGTAAAATATACCTAAATAAAATCCTGCCCGTAAGAAATTGTTAATGTGAGAGTATATTCATGTGAAGTGTCTAAGGTAGTCAAAATCATAGGAATAGAAAGTAGAAAGGTACCTGCTGGGGCACCTGGGCAGCTTAGTCAGTTAAGCATCGGACTCTGGATTTCAGCTCAGGTCACGATCTCAGGGTTGTGAGACTGAGCCCCTCCTCTGGCTCTGGCTGGGCGTGAAGCGGGCTTAAGATTCTCCCTCTGCCTCCCCCCACCTCACGCGCTAGCATGAGCTCTCTCTCTGGGAGAGAAAAAAAAAAAGGAAGTAGACAGTTGCCAAGAGCTGGGGAGACGAATGTGGGGAAATTAGTATTTCACGTGGGATATTTATAGACGCAGAGAACACCTTGAAGCTATAAGGAAACTTTTAATATAAGTATACATTTTCCAGAAATATTTTATACTTTGTAAGGACTAAATACCCTTGGAATAGCTATCCTGCTTCTCTGTTTATCAGTTGATTGTATCTTTCTCTAAATGCTGTAAAATACAAAAGAATTTGTTTTTAAGTATACCATTTACATTCTGCTGAGCACCATAAATATTAGGTATTAAAAGTCCTATGTTCTTCTAACTTAGAAATTATCAGAAGATGACCTGATTTGAATGTATTGTTTGTTTTCTTGACATTTAAAAATAGCCCTTTAAAGACACAGATGCATATGCTTTCACATCTTATCATGCATTTGAATCTAAAAAGTGTAAGAATGATTTTTACTGTTGCCATCAAGAGAAACAAAGATGAAAAATGAGTAATTCCTTCTAAGTTTGGTTACGACACATGAAAAAACAAAAACAAAACCCATCTGTCTTCCATCAGTATTAGTAACAGTAGAAACAACCACAACAGCTAGTACATTTTAAAGGCATGTATGAGGCTCTAAGTGCTTTTACATTCTCTTACTCCTCAAAACAGCCCTATGAGACCCTTACAATTTATCCCCATTTTCTTCCGATAAGAAACAGAGACGCAAAGAGATTAAGTAAAGTTCAGTAGCTACCCAACCAGAAAGTGGCTGGGCTGAGATTCAAATCCAGACGGTCTGGCTCTAGAGCCTGAGCTCTTACTACTCATTGCACGGCACTCCTCTCGGATCTAAAGGAGTGTTATCCAGATATGTCACATGCAAATGACATGGCATCTGTAGGACAGACATCTTATAAATGCAGCTTTTGGTATAATGGTGAAGATAGAAATGACAACAACTGTAAGCTGTTGGCTGAAGATAAGCAGTACCCTCACAACGGTGAAAAAGCGGTTACGGAAAACTAGGTACTTTGGTTGAAAACTATAAATTTCTCTTTCCCTAAATGCTATAATTCCCTAAACAAACAGAACAGTGTGATGATGTTCTGTGGTATTTGAGTTACAAACACATAGGAAATACATGTGAACTCAGTGGAAGTTTCATTCAGTGGGCATTCCAAATCTTGCTGTTTCTTGTACACTTCAGGTGCGGTCCCGTCTCGGGGTCTTCGCCCTTGTTGTTCTCTTGAACTGCGTGCCTTTCTCTCTTTCTTTCCCTCCCCTCCTTCAAATTTTTCCTCATTTATCACCTCAGTAAAGCCTTCCCTGCGTCATTCTGTCTTAAATTGCACCTCTCATGCTGGCTAGCTTTCTCTGTCTCCCTTCTCTGTTTTGTTTTTCTCTGTGCTAATTATCACCTCATAACATGTTATATAATTTACTTATTATTTGTTGCCTATCTACCACAAATGCAGCATAAACTCTGTGAGGGCAAGGATTTCTGTCTGTGTTGTTCACTGCTATATCCTCAGAGCCTGACTGCTAGGAAGTGCTCAGGAAATATTTGTTGGGTGCATTCAATTTATCTCTGATGTCAAAATATTTCATATTGAGTTTATCTGGTCTGAATGGATAAAAAAGATGTGGTATATGAATATTACTCAGTCATCAGAGAGGATGAGTACTTACCATTTACATCTACATGGATGGAACTGGAGGGTATTATGCTGAGTGAAATAAGTCAGTCAGAGAAAGACAATTATCATATGGTTTCGCTCATATGTGGAATATAAGAAACAGCACAGAGGATCATGGGGAAGGGTAGGAAAACTGAATGGGAAATCATCACAGAGGGGGAAAAACTATGAGAGACTCTTATCTATAGGAAACAAACTGAGGGTTGCTGGAGGGGAGGTGGGTGGGAGGATGGGGTAATTGGGTGATGGGCATTAAGGAGGGCATGTGATGCGATGAGCACTGGGTGTTATACACAACTGATGAATTATTGAACACTACATCTGAAATCAATGATGTACTATATGTTGGCTAATTGAATCTAAATTTTAAAAAAAGGAAAAAAGCTTTATCTGGTAGTTAACTAGAATGAAACCATTCATGCTTTTTGTTGCAAGTAAAAGAACAAAACTGAGAAAACCAATCCACTTGGTTTTGAATAGTCCCTATCACATAGTAATTTTTCAATAACTGTTAAATATGTTATACTACAGTGGTTAAGGTTGTAGTGTTAGTTTTATAATCTACTCCCATTCCTGTTCTTTCATTCTAATGTCAAGAAAAGACAAAACAAGCAAATATGTCCTGTAATTGTGCATATTAAGTTGTAAACACAGAGTAAATAGATTTCTTCTGATGTTATATTCTGCCTTACAAGCACATTTCATCCAGCTAAAGCGCTGGAAGCCAGCACATTGTTTTGGCCTTTGTTTCTAAATTTTATCTCCATTTAGGTTGATGTTTATTATATATCACTTTGATAAGAATTCATACGTTATTTTTGTAAAAACTGAAGAAGAATGGAAGTCGTGTTTTTCTTTGGAATCGCCTTACACCTCTGATGTGCACTGGTTGCCGTCAGCTGTTGGTTGACAGCTATGTGTTATTTTTCAGTGAGGAAGGAAGTCATTTTCTGAAGTCTTAAATGCTGGCCTGCAGAGATAAAAACAAATCTCCCAGACATCTTTTTGACTAGAAAGATAGCTATTTTAATTTGATAGTTTCGCCGATTTTTAGCAATATAATGCTGTATGTAGGAGAAGAGCGTGTTGTAGGCGAACAGGACGTCATGTGAATGTGCGCTTCCGTGTGGTTCACAGTCACACCACTAATTTTTATAGCTGTCTAAGATATACTTTCCCTTTGGGTATGCGGTATCGATCTAAGGGAAAAAATAAATGATAGGGTAAGGGGAACAACAAAAACAAAACCATGATTGACTAGTAAACCGAGAAATTAGCCTAATCTTCTAGAGCTATGCCCTGGTCGTACCAATGGTTCCTATAAACTTCGTTGAAGAAAATGTTTAGGGGACTTTGAATTATATATTCATTGAACAAACACATTGAGCATCTTTATGTGCCAAGCATTCATTACTAAATGCTCTTAAGGAACTCAGTGTAACTGGGGAGAGAGGTAGATAAATAGACATTTTTAACAAGCCTGTGGTGGAAATGAGTGTAGGGTGCAGTAAGAGAATATAGTGTACCCAATAAAGAATGTGGGGGAGATGAGTTGTCAGAGAGGACCTATTTCACTTGTCTCTTCTGGCTTTTACAGAAAGAATAGTTTAGTATTAACTGTTCTTTTTCTTAAGTGCCAAACCATATGAAATTAAAATTAGGGGCAGATTTTGCTCACTTCGTACATTTTGATTCACCATCATCCCTAGATATTTTGAAAAGTTATATTCATTTTCCATGAAATTGGCTTTCATCATGGGGTAAGGCTGCCTAAATGTGCAAACATATCTGGAAAACTTTCAGAGTATTTTTTCACAAGTGAGTGTTTTTATGTTTAAAGACTTAGACACCTGGTCTCACCACCTCTTAATGTGCCAGATGTAAGATCTTTCCCAGGCGTACTCTTAAATACTTGGGCAAAGTTAGACTTCAGAAATACAAACCAATGCGGGAGACTTCATGTTATTTCTAAGATGGATGGAGGTCAAAGCAAGTTGACAAATAACATTTAAAAATGGTGTTCTAGGCCCTGGAGATATAGATATATTCTTGCTACCAATGTTTTTAGACTCATCTGTACAGAGTTCTGTTATAATCAACAAATATGTTGATGGGGAGACAAGGGTCGTAGAGTTCTGCCAAACTTCCACGTGTTTAGCCAGTGTGGTTGTTGGGTCTTTCATTCTTCTGTGCAGCTTTGTTTGTTTCCTTAACGTAGTCACCATCTCGATGAAACATGAGCAGGAAAAAGAGCAATTGGAGGATCCAAAACCTGAAACACACAGAGCTCCAAAAACCCCACGTAACAGATACTGTAAGTAAAGGAAGGTCAAGGAGTTAATTAGATTCATTTTCTCTTCTGCATTAGTGTATCACTTGTACTTATGTTTTTTACTGTGTTCAGTTAGCCCCTGTACAGTACATAATGAGTTTTTGAGGTAGTGTTCAGTGATTCCTTTAGTTACGTGTAACATCCAGTGCTCATCACAGCACGTATACTTCTTTTTAAAAAACTTTCAGTGGTTGCCCCAGAGTTTGTGATACACATTTACAACTAATTCAAGTCCACTTTCAAACAACACTAGACCACTTCATGGACACTCTAGATATGTTGCCATATTCCCAGTCCCTTCCTGCTATCCCTTATAACATTGCTGTTACCCATCTCCCTTGTCCATGAATCACAATCACCAAATGCATTATTACCCCAATGATTTTGAACAAACTGTTATCTATTGGATCAATTAAAGTAGGGTAATGTTCTTCCTTTCTTTACGTAGATCTGAGTTTCTGATCTACATCGTTTTCCTTCTCTCTGAGGAACTTCTTTTAATATTGCTTACAAGGCAGGTTTACTGGCCCAAATTTCTTTAATTTTAATTTGCCTGAGAAAGTCTTTATTTCTGTCTTACTTTTGAAGGATAATTTTGCTGGATACAGAATTCTAAATGGTGGGGGTTTTTTTCTTTCAACATTTTTTTTTAAAGATTTTATTTATTTATTTATTTGAGAAAGAGACAGACAGCAAGAGAGGGAACACAAGCAGGGGGAGTGGGAGAGGAAGAAGCAGGCTCCCAGCGGAGGAGGGAACCCGACGCGGGGCTTGATCCCAGGACCCTGGGATCACACCCTGAGCCAACGGCAGACGCTTAACGACTGAGCCACCCAGGCGCCCCGAGTTCACTAATTTTTTTCTCCTGTATCTAGTTTACTAACGAGCCCATCAAATGCAATATTTATTTCTGTTACTATGATTTCGATTTTTAGGATTTCTTTTTAATTCTCTTTGAGTTTCCATTGCTCTCCTGTATTACCTGTATGTTCTTGCATGGTGTCCACTTCCTCTGTTGGATCTTTTATCATGTTCATCCTAGTTATTTTAAGTTCCTGTTCTGATTATTCCAGAATCTCTATCATATCCAAATCTAGTGCTGATGCATGCTTTGTTTTTTCAGACTGTTTTTTTTTTTTTTTTTTTTTGCCTTTTTAGCATGCCTTATAATTTTTGGTTGAAAGCTGAATATGACATGTGGTGTAAAAGGAACTAAGTAAGTAGACAGGTCTTTGGTGCTAAGGGTTCTGTTCTCTGGCTAGGAGTTAGGTTGGTTACAGTCTGTTGTAGCTGTGGTGTTAGAGGCAAAATTCTGTGTCCTTGTTTATGTTCCTCTTGTTGTCTCTGGATTTTCCTACATACTTTAGAGTCTGAGGCTTGCAGTTCTTTTACCTGTAATCTGTTACACTGGAGCCCTGTTGACAGTTTAATAAGATGTGGGGAGAGGAGAGGCATGCTGCAGTCCTATGTTTAGGTTTCAGTCCTTAGTGAGCCTGAGATGGGTATTCCCCTTCCCCCATTTTGAAGCCTGGCGGAGCCCTTTCTAAGGAGAATAGAAACTTTGGGAGCATTTCAAAATGATTACTTTTGCCTTCCTTCTGCTGTAAGCATAAGGGAATTTTTTTCTGATCTTCACCTTGAGAACCTGCTACGGTTCCTGGAGGATAAAACTGTGAGGGGTCCCCCTTCCAAGAGGGGAGTTTTTAACTCTCAAGTTGGTCTTCACTGAGTGGCCGGCAATTCATCAATTACAGTTGAAAGCCTGGCCCAGATACTGGCTCCAGTGGCAGGGTTGCTCCTGGCCTTTTGCTCCCAGGAAACTGTATCTCTATTTGCCTGTTTGTCTCTTCAGTTTTACGGGCAGCGTGATTGGTCTACGAAGAGTTGTTAATTTTGAGTTTGTTCAGCTTTTTTCTTGTTCAGATGATGGTATTGTCAACTTCCAAGCTGTTTCCATGTTAGACCAGAAACCTTGACCCTAGATTCAGAAGTCTGGGACGCAGATGGCAGGAGCTCCAAGAAGATAAGGACCCTTTGCAGCACACTGAGTTGAATTACAAATTTTATTTTTGTTTTCAGTTTTAGTTTGACAGCACAAACTATGACCTTACCTTAGCACATCCTGCATGAATCCTTTCCCCATGTTGTGTTACCTTGAACTCCATAGTGTTCTAACTGTTCTGCCACAAGCCCACTAAGCCTCTGATCTTCCATGACCCATGATTGTCTATGACCCAGAGCCAACGTACTTGTGGTAGGTAATGTGAGCATTGGTTTTCAGGTGTATTTCCTGCAAATGTGGAATTGTTGGCTGATTCTGAGTAAATTAGGGGCTGAGAGCTCAGATTCAAAAGCCATTGAATTTCACATGTAAAAAAAGTGTAGTAGTAAGTGGTTGGCATTACACGTCTTGTCTCTCAGAGTGAGTAAATGTGAGAATATAGATATTCTGTTTATAAAGACAGTATAATGGATGTCTGAGCGTTTTAATTATGGAGTTCACAAACTATATTAAAAGTTACATTTGAGAGAGTGTTTATTGCTATATTTTCTTTTAAAGAAATGCTATCATTCCTCTCAAGTATTTCTTTGAGGCGGGATTAAGTTTATTTCAAAGCAGATGGCTGTCTTAAAACTTAATGTGCTGGAATTCAGTCTAAAAAATCTTTAACATTCTATCATAGAACTAGAGTAGTATAGCATGTAAGCTATTAGTCTCTTTTCCTGTTGCAATTTGTTATTAGAGATAGAACTTTTTGTAATCAAGAAATTAATAAAAATGTACTTTCCGTCCATTCTTTTTAATGTAACGATGGACATGTACACCTATCAATACCGTAGGAGAATAGGAATTTAACAATCAGGTAGTAAGCATAAAATAATTTTATAGTCTTCCTTTCCATATTTCGGAGTTGGCAGATTATTGGGTATTAGCCCAGCAGAAGGAAGGAGCCAGATGCTGGAAAGGTAGCGGTGAGGCTAAATGATAAGAGTTTCGGGAAAGAGGGACTAACAGGGTCCAGCACAGCAGTGACTCAAGCAAGGTAGGGATTTAAAAATTGCAATTGAAAACTCAACCTTTTTTTGTTAGAAAAATAGGGTACTTGACCTAAGGGGTTAACAGGCACTTAACTAAATAAGGTCACAAAGGCACACTTGTGGGTACAGTTAAAAGGCTTGGCAGAATCACTATATCGTACACCTGAAACTAATATTACACTATGTATAAACTAGCTGGAATTTAAATAAAAACTTGAAAAAAAGGAGGGGTGGAGCCTCAGCAGAATAAGGCTTAACTGAAGCAGCAGAGATGGTGTCATGTAACTTTTGTTTCTTAACACATAACATGGAATGCATTCTTGCTGTTGGCAAACAGAATCTCCTTTCAAAAATGGTAGTGATTTTACCTGATTCGGCGCCTTAAAATCAATCATTTGCATCTAATAGTGTAATTATATTTAAGGAGCTTAAGGGAAAACCAACCTCTGTCTTTTTTTAGATAAAAAATACTTCACCATAGAAGAAAAACTTGTTTGCAGTCATGGAATGTTGTTTTTGGTCACAGAAAAAGACATAACTTTTAGGGTTTTTTTGTTGGAAATATGTTTTGAGTTGAGACAGTTGATTTTTTTATAACTTTTTAAATATTTTGTTAAAAATTAATAACAGTGGAAAACCGTTTTTAAACCAAGGCTCTTGTGAATCCAAGCTGGAGAAAATAGCATTTCTCTATAATATGTTTGGTCACTGTTTATATTTAACTGGAGTTTTGCAGAAGATTTGCTCTTGGGAATATTAAAACCTTATTTTGTGTGTCTTCTTAAAAGAGGTCGCTTGAAATTCTCATTTTAGAAACTAATATTGCAGCTTTTGCCTTTATTCCAAGGAGCTATTAGTTACTTTTATAGAATTAATCTTTACATGTAGACTAACTCTATAAACAAATAAATATGAATACAAATTCTAGATATATAGAACTGGAGATATATAAAACATATATAGATATATAAAACTTATTTGCATATAGCTATATAGATACGCTAAGTATATGCATGCTTAATCAGTAGAGACTAATTTTGTAAATACATGATAGGTATGTCCTTAGTTTTAAAGGAAAGCTTCATCTTGGCTTTAGTTGTGTGAATCTAATCCTCAGATTTAGGGAGCCAGTTCAGAGTGAGTGGTTGACTGCATTTCCAGTTACCCCTAGAAGGAACAAAGCACAGCTTCCCTGATACATAGAACCATAGGATTATTTGAAAGCATAATATGGAAATCTCCCCAACTTTAATCCTGATATCCTTTGTTTCACTTTCTCCTGTTTCAGGTGGTTTTTAGAAATCTGTCACATACTTCTGAGTTAAGGCCTAAAATATTATGCTTGGATACAATTAAAAGGTGTTAAACATAGATTATCTTCTATAACGCTTGAAATTGGTACCTTTTAAAATTTAACACACAGCAGTGTGAATTGTAAGGTTGCATATTATGTTTCAGGAAAAATCCTTCTCTTTGTTAGGATTCATGACAGTGGTAAGACTTTCCTGTGCCACAGTTTCAAAGGAGATTTTGTGGATTTGTTTATTTATTTGGTGGTGGAGTATCAGGGATACTTCATATCATATCTTTAAGGTCCTTTAGCCTATCCTGATGAATTGGTTTAATGATGTGCCCATTTTTAAATGTTGTCCCTACTATCTTACATTCAGATTATGAAGTTGAAAACTTTTCCTTGAAGTCGTAATCTTCATATTGTCTTGACATTGCTTGGTATGTGAAGAATTTGGAATGTCCCAAAGTTGATATTTTGCTTACAACCAGCATCACTCCAAATCCGTAACCTCCTCTATTGAAAAATTCCTTCTTAACTGGGGATTTGAAAATATAAACCTTCCCCTTTTTTCCAGATACCGCAGAATCCACAAAATGTTATTGTTATCAGCTTATGGGAAAACAAAGTGACTAATACAGCTCATATGAGAAAGAAGAGCAGGGATTTCTTTCCTCCACACATGCTTGTGATTTAAGCTCTGCCAGCTTTTACTAAACCAGTTGCAGCCTCCACATGACTCAGTTTTAGCCACATTCCCCTTCTTTCTGCTTGGCTGCTGGGCACTTCTCTTGTGAACTGCCAGGACCAGCCCTCAGAACAGAAAAACTGGGTGAATTCATGAAACCATGTCTATAAGCTGTATTTGACTTACTTTGAAAATTTTGATTCCTCTTCAGTTTTGTGAAACCTGTGAAGTTTCTTACTGTTTAATAAATCTAGCTTTGAAAAGAGAGCTATACCAGTAAATAATCCCAAGATAGGAATATCCTCAAATCACAAGCCCATTTCTCCTTGAGATGTTTTTATTTTGTATTACCAGAAAGTGGAAAGCCCTTTCCTGAAATTTGTGTAGGGGTCCCCTGTTAGACTTACATTTTACTTCTTAGCTCAGCCACAAGTTTCTCTTCATTTGAAATTAAGTCAGTTTTTGTCTGTAATGATACATATACCTCCTTTTGACTAAAAATTTTCTCCTTCAAAAAATGACATCTTTCTGTTTACCAGTATAGAATAATAATTACCTCTTATAGATTTTGATCTTTATTATAAATTGTTGAACAACTTAAAGGCTTTCTTAACCCTGTCTGAACAGTTGCACATGCTTGGTCTTTCAGTATTCCTTTCAACTCTTCTTGGGCTGTGAAAAGGTATTTTCTAGTTAAACAAGAATGATAAATTCACATATTATAAAGCCTCTTCTCAGAGATTATCAGTTTCACAATAGTATTTTAGAGTTCTGAGAACTCAAATGCTGGACAAAGAGGCCTGTTTTGTTTTGTCTTGTCTAGTCTAGTGTTTCTCCAAATCACTTGCTCAAGGATTGCTGTTTTCGCAAAATCCCAGTTAATATACTGTAGTACGTGGTTCTGAAAAATCCAGTTTCTTAGGTGTTTCTAGTCACTAAACAAAGTGGTGATCATGATGATTAAATAGGATTTGTTCTGCATAAAGATTAAGCTTTTTTTTATTATTATTAATTTTGGGGGGTTTTAGAAGAGAGATTTTGATCAGAGCTCATTTACCCAGAAACCTGGAATCTGATCCGTTCTGAAGTTTAGCTAATGATTAAAAAAGAAAGTGGTAATGAGGAAGATGAGCTAAATTATAGTAGGTAAAAGCGGATACAGTCTGATAGAAAATATATTTTAATAACATATATGTCTTAGAAAACCCGATAGAAATTTATTATGCAAATCAGTTGAAGGATGATAATATCACTCATTTTACTGCCAAGATAGTACAAATCTTTTTCTCGTTACACCTCTTGCTTCAGCACTATTTTCTGATATACTATCTTGGTGTTTTTTTCCATTGGGTGGATTGAAGAATGGGATATATGATCTGTTTTCGCAAATGCATTACAGAGGTCTGTAGGCCCAGAACTCTGGATATATATTTCATATGGGGTTTTGGAATAATACAGAGGTTATTTTTCTTGCTATGGAGAAATACAGAATTTTGGAATGAGACAGAAAGTCACAAAGCTAATGAAGACTTTTATTTTTATAAGCATCTACTTATTCTAGAAGTTTATATTTGGCCAAATTCCCTAGTTTTAAAACTGAAAATAGGGAATAGAATCTGATTACAATAAATGTTTGACTGGGTCATTCTTAAAGACTTAATTCTCTTCCAAATTCTTATTAACCTGGTCTCTGAGGACAAGAGTATAGGAAGAATGCTTTAGTTACTAAGCTTTCTTGATCTTTCTGCATAGGTAGATTAATTTGGGGCTATAATTACTCTAGATTTTAGAAAAATTATTGATTAAAAAGGGGGGGAACAGTGGACATTTCTGAGAAAATAAATTCAGGGAAAAAATCAACTTAAAAAAGAATACTAGCTCTGACTTCTGCATTATCTTAGGAAATTTTTATGATATTATTTGACTGATTCTTATTATCACCCCTAAAGGAAACTAATAGAACAGTCTCAATATTTGTAGACTATAAAATCCAAGTGTATACTGTAATTTATGATAGAAAAGCCATTTAATCAAAGCCTCCCAAGAATATTTCTTCAGTGTTCACAGTTAGCATTCCTTACAGTTACCTGTATCTATAATTTATTATGAGCAAAAAAATCAAAATACAAATGGTAGAGGAACAAATTTTAGAATTATAGATTTGTCATTGACAATGATAATCAGACTAGAACTATTTATCACTGAGTATTTTATTTGAGATTGCCCTATCTTTACCCACATGCTATAACACTTACCTAAATAGAATGGACCCATAAATATTGCCAGGTCATTGTTTACTCAATTATGGTTTCAAATATCCTCAAGCTTAATCACAACTCTTGTGATAAATAAGGAAATCACATCGGACAAATAAAAACTGATACTGAGTGCTTATTATGTGCCTGAGGTTCTTCCAAGGGCTTATATTAATTTAATTCCCTCAAACCTGTAAGGCAGGTACTGTTATTATTCCCATTTCAGAGATGAGGAAACTGAGGTACAGAGTAATTAAATAACCTGCCCAACTTCTAGAGGTAATAAGAAGCAGGTTGATTCAGTAAAGGCTTGAGCTCTAATCTACTACACATTGTGTCAGTTTGTATTTTCCGTGAAGCAGTTGCTGAGGTGGCGTTGAAGTGTGAGAAGTATATTCGGGGTAATGCCTATGACACATTAACGAGGAAGGAGGATTAGTCAGGAAGAAAGCCTTCAGACCATAATGCACGTCTGGGAAGCAGAATTGGGCAGAGAGCACCTTGGACTGTAATATATATATCTGACAAAGTCCCAGCCTACCTAATAGGGAGCCCCAGAGCCAAAATTGCTTGTTAGATGAGTTCACCTGGAGTATATAAAGGACCTGGCCCTAGCATTACTGCTGTGCTCAGTAATTGACTGGGGACCCCCTGGGAAGAGTGTGGTTGTGGTTGGAATGCTGCATCTCGAATCGTAAATCACTGTGGTAGAGGCAGCTGTCTAGCTGGACCCTTAGGCAAGTTCTTTCTTGAAGGGCAATCCAAGCAGCTCCTTTCCTTGGCTGCCCAGTGCCACAGTGCCATTGCACAGCTATCAAGTACCATCTCACCTCCATCAGATTGGCAAAAGTGTTTATTGGCAATGTCAGATGCGTGTGAGACTGTGGATGAATACTTACACTACTTTCAGGAGTGCAAACTCATAAAACACTTGGGCAATATAGTTAGGATTGTCACAACCTGCTGTATGGCATTTGCACCCCTAAGAAACTCATTTGTAAGGAGCCATGCTCAGAAATTTTCAGAGCAGCATTGTTTCTAGTAGTGAGAAATGGAAAGTATTTTAAATGTCCATCAACAGGCGAATTGATAAATTGTGCTGTATATATAGCATACAGTATTGTACAGCACGTAAACATGGAATGAGCTAGTGCTTCATGTGTCCACATGAATATATCTCAGAATTACAGGATTGGGGAAAAAATTGCAAAAGGAGACAGTTCAGTCCACTCACCCTGAGCTGTTAATAATGGCCCTAAGATGTCATTTCATAAGAATCAGATACCATTCAACACCCATAAGATTCATATACAATTATTCATGTATATAAAACTTAAGAACACTGTCAGTTTTGCTTTTGGGTAGCATACATTTGTAGTGAAAGTATAGCATGTGTGGGACAGATAAGCATCAAATTTAGGAGGGCGGTTACCTGAGAGAAGTGGGATCAAGGAGGGGCAGAAGGAGTTTCAAGTGGTGCGTGGCCCTGTTTTTGGTCTGAAAGAAATATGGCTTAATGTCACCATTTCACAAAATTGTGTAGCAAGCACATGGATGTTAGCCAATATTATTCTCTAATGCTTTTCTCTATGATTAAAATATTCCTTCAAAATATAAATAGGTATTTAGTAGTGAAACAATACGTGCATTTCTAAAAGTTATTCACATTCAGGCATCCTATTTATAGATCCAGATAAAAGAATACTTCTAGGAAGCTCTATACCATTTCACTGAAATCCTTTGTTAAAAAGTTTTATGAGGCAAAGCAGACTTCAGAAAGAAGAAACAAGCCAGAGGTATCACAATCCCAGATTTCAGGATATACTACAATACTATAGTAATCAAAACAGTATGGTACCGGCACCAGTATAGGCACATAAATCAGTGAAACAGAATAGGGAGCCCAGAAGTGAACCCACACACATATGGTCAATTAATCTATGACAAAAGAGGCAAGAATATGCAGTGGAGGAAGAGTCTTTTCACTCAATGGTGTTGGGAAAACTGGACCACTTTCTTACACCAAGTCCAAAAATTAACTCCAGATGAATTAAAGACCTGGCACCTGGGTGGCTCAGTTGGTTAAGCATCTGGCTTCGGCTCAGGCCATGATCTCAGTGTCCTGGGATAGAGCCCCATGTTGAACTCTGGGCTCTGTGCTCAGCAAGGAGTCTGCTTTTCTCTCTCCCTCTCCCCTCTCCCAGCTCATGCGCGCGTGCTCTCCCTCTCCTTCTCTCTAATAAATAAATAAAATATTTAAAAAATGGATTAAAGACCTAAATGTGAGACTTGATGCCATAAAACTCCTAAAAGAAAACATAGGCTTTAACTCTTGGACATTGGCCTTAGCAACTTATTTATGGATATGTCTCCTGAGGTAAAGGAAACAAAAGAAAAATAAACTATTGGACTACACCAAACAAACAAACAAAAAAAAACAAAAAAAAAAACTTTTGTATGACAAAGGAAACCAACTAAACAAAATGGCAACCTACTGAATGGGAGGAAATATTTGCAAATGATATACATGAGAAGGGGTTAATATCCAAAATATATGAAGAACGTATACAACTCAATTCCAAAAAAGCAAACAATTCTATTAAAAAATGGGCAGAGACCTGAATAGGCATTTTTTCAACGAAGTCATACAGATGGCCAACAGATAGAAGGATGCTCGACATCACTCATCGTCAGGGAAATGCAAATCAAAACCGCACTGAGAGATCACCTCACACCTGTCAGGATGGCTCATATCAAAAAGACGAGAAATGAGAAGTGAGAGCAAAAATATCAGATTTTTATTTTCTCACTTTCACGAATCAGATTGGTAACAGAGTCAGATTATCTACAAAAACTGAATTTTTACATACTAGTAGGTGGCCTGGGTTGTTAATTTGACCTCTGTTGAGTATATTTTTCCAATTCTTTTTATAGATTTGGAATTGGCAAAGAAGTTCTCAGAAGAGTAGTGGAAAGACTGAGAATTTGACTTAAAAAATTCAGTTCATAAGTGAAAAGGCAGAACTTAAATCCAGGTAGTTAGGTTCTAAGCCCATTGGATCATTAACTTCATTTTAAGTGTTCCTTTCAGTAAGTATTATTTTAGGCACAGAAATTACTAGTCTTGGCTTATATTTCCCAGTGATACCAGAATAAAATTAGTAGTTTACAAATCTTAAATTATACTTCCACACACACCTGTGGTAGTAAACTCAGTAAACTACCTAAAATTACCTTCTAACACAAAGAAAGCTTTGTTAACGAGATTTTGGAAATACATCCGTTCGCCAGAGACAGAGTTGCATTCTTGAAAGTTTAGACTGCAGTATAAGTGTACTTGTTAATTCAGAAAAATATCACGGTCATTTAAAAACAGTTTAATGCAAAAGGAAGTTAAAACAATTCTTAGCACTAGATTATATTTTGTTCCTAAGAATTGTTCAAAATTAAGTAGGGATTCTACAATAGAATTCTAATTTTAGTATGTTGGACTAAATCAATTCAGCCAATTATTAAGGTATTTTAAAGGAGAAAAAGGCATTGACATGCAGGTAAATGTACCCATACAGGTGCCAGTAGAAGTAGTTTTAAACCAGTTTGGGTTTAAAAGACATTCAGTACCACTGGACCATATGATGGTTTAGTTCCTAAGGCCCCCAGGGAAGTATGGAGCTTATTAATAAAGCAGGGAACATGATATTTTGGTATTTTTATTGGTATTAGGCAGTAATACTCCCATAAGAAAAACCAGTAATATGGAATCATAAATAGACATAACTTCAGGACACACATTGGTAGGTCGGCTCCAGTTACGGAAGATGGTTAGGGTTCAGACTTGGACATTGGTCCAGATGATTGCGCCAAAGAGGCCAGATTTGTAATTTACATTGGATTTGTGCCTTCAGCTATTTCTAAATGTACAGTTCTCAGATTTGTCTTGAATAATATGCATAGATTTCTGTTATTCAGTGGCACAAGAATGTATATCATCTTTCACATGGAGTCTTTTAAGTAGTTACACATGCAGTCTTTCTTTCATTTTTACTTTGATTTTGAGGTTTTATTATAGAATAACGTGATTGATTTTTTTTAAACAAAGCTAGATCTGAATGAGTATTAACCATTTGCAAAGTAATACTCTGGAACTCTGTAAATAAATACTGTTAATATTCACAGTACTTTTGGAATGCCTCTTTGAATATTATCTTTAGAACCTATAGTAATTCTTTCAAATATCACAATGATGACATTTTAAGAAAAACCTTTTGAGCCTGATTTTGATTCTTGGGAGTAGTAGGAATGAGGATATTGATCCAAGTCAGTATTTGGATCTAGTTCTTATTTCGCAAAATATTTGTTCAAATCCACTACCTACAAGATAGAACTGTAAAACAGTGGAACTGGTTATAGTAGATTTACTATATTTTTAGTGGATTTTACTGTCTACTAGCACCCTAGGTCCCAAGTACTTGACTTTTCTGTCTTTCTCTTCGGGGCAATACTCACTGGTATGTGTGTTCCTGTCGTCTTGGGTGTTATTCAACATTCCTGGACATTGCTTGTTGCTAAATGTTGCCTAAGGACCTTTCTAGTTTGAAAACCTTATGACTCTAATCACCTGCAGCAAAAAACCATACAATTCTCTTGCTGCTCAAAACCTGATCCCTAGTGTTTTGTGGAAGTTGTTGGCTTTTAGAAATAAACAGTTTGATTTAGACTAAATTGAGAAGGAGACATAGACAGATTCAGTGGTTCCAAACTACAGAAGGAAATGACATGATTGAGGTTGGGGATAAGGTATTTACTGAAACCTGCATTTGAGGAGACCTTTAATTCTCTATGGTAAATCTGCACATGGAGTTTATAAAAACATTTTCTAAGTTTCTGTGAAGCATTCTGGCCAAGGGAAATGATGCAGGCTAGAAGTGGAAGGTCACAATACAGTGATATGCAGAAGCACAGTTGGGTCCTTTAGAGACGAAACTGCCCTGAGGATTTCAGCCTAAATGGGTGCTGCCCTCAAACTGGAGAGACCAGGATGCAACCTGCCCCTTCCTATAGCCCCAGCTCTCCACACTCCACCTTTGCAGCGCATCAAGTGGCCTCTAGACATAATTCTTAGAAAATCTTGCTTCATGTCATTGTTATAATTGGTTTCCTGTTAAAATATAAATTGTTACAATGTAAAAATATCATGTCATTTGTCTAGTTCCATATACTCCTTCATGCTTTTCCATACTTCAAGCTTTGCGTTTCATGTCCATTAAACCAAACTCCCAACACTCCCCTCCCTCTAACCTTTCCACTGTCCTGCTAATAAAAGGCTCCCTTGTATCCTCACTTCCTCACTGGATGTTCCTTCTCCCCTTCTTGCTTCATGGCACATGGCTCCCATTTAAGACTTCCACTTTTCACATAGTGCTTTCAAACGGTAATGCTTATTGGTCCACACCACATTTTTAGGGTTGGGAGATGAGATCAGTGTCCTCTCTCCTCTGTCCCTTTCAGACTATCAGCCCTCCATCCTTACGTAATCTCCCTCCCCCACATGCTTCTTCGAGGTTTATGTCAAGTAGGTTATCATCTCTTTGTCTTCTCCCAGTTTCCTAACTACTCTCCCCCAGTTCTTGCCCATTTTCAAAGTCGGGTTCTCAGCCCCCTTTAACTTTCATGTCAGTGACCTTCCTTGTATCTTGGCCTTTCTTGTTCTTAAGGTCTTCGTTTCTAATGGCCTCTAGTGCCACATCACTTGAGAAGCACACTCATGGCTGTTATCCTGGGCCTTATCTTCCGCTGCAGCTGTTCAAACTCTAAAATACTGAAGTCATGCATCTTCATATCTCCTGACAGCTGACTTTGCTTACATACCTCTGTGATTGCTCAAACACGGCTTTTCCAAAGCTGAACTCACAATCTTCCATATCAAACCTGCTGCTTCTCCTGAGGTTTCCTTTTTTTTTTTAATGTAATCCATCCTTTACCAAGTTGCCCAAGCTATGAACTTGGAATTCATTCTTGATTTCTTTTTTCTCATCATGTGCTTCTCTTCACTTGATATTGTTAATTCCGTGTCATAAGTATTTCTCAAATCCACCTGCTTGTCCCTGCCCCCATTTCCAAGTGCAGGGCTGGGTTTTTGCAGCAACCTCCTAAGTAAGCTTCCTCTTAATCCTGCCGCTCTGATAGCCATTCTTCACCCTGATCACACGCTGTGAGTCTAGAGTGGAAATTACAGTGTCACGCTCCAGTTAAATGTCCCACTCTTAGGGTCAAGTATAAACCCCTAATACTGGTTAGAGGCCCTGCATAATCTGGCCCTGTTTACCTCTCTAGCCTTGATTCTTGTCTCTTTCCCTATAAACACTGTGATTCAATCAGACGTAGTTTACTTCAGTGCCTGGAATATGACATTGATTTATTTAACTCTGGGCCTTTGAATATGTTCTCTCTGCCTCGCAAATTCTTCCCCTTCCTCTTAATTTGGCAAGTTCCTACTAATCCTTCAGGCTCTAGCTTCCTCTAGAAAGCCTCTCCTAATCCCCTTAATTCTAGATAGATGTCCCTGCTCTGTGTTTTGGTGCCTCAGATTTCCTCTATTAGAGCTCTTATCACACTGCATTGTAATCTCCTATTTACCATATCCTCCATAAGATTATAAACTCTGTGAGGGCAGGAATGTGTCAACAGCACTTAGAGTAATTCCTGACCCCTAGTTGGCACTCGGTATGTTATTTGATAAATGAATAAATAAGGGAAGGAAGGAAGGATAAGGTTTCTTTTTGAGAATAGCAGAGATAACGGTACACAAGATCTCATCACATAGTACCTATTTAAAATACCATGACAGAATTTTTTTTTTTTAGCTTGTTTGCAGTGGGAAAGAAAATAAAAGCAAGGAGACTAATCAGGAGATTGTGGTATTGTTGCAGTCATATAGTTCAAAGAGCCTGAACTTGAATTGAGGCACTTGGAACAGAAAGCATAACAATTAATATGAAAGAAAGAAGAAGGCATAATAGAACTGGACCACTGGGATGTGAGGTGAAAGACAAAATAGAAAATGCTTGTAGTGCTTTGACATTGGCAGTGCCAGTGATAGCAATAGGGAAAGTTTGGATAGTAAGTTTTGTGTGGAAAAAGTTTAGAATTTTTAGGAGCTTTATATTTACGTATTAAATTAAAATCATAAAGGAAAAGAATGCACTGCTTTTGAAGGCAAAAAAAAGTAACTTTTAAAATGCTTTTCAGTAAAATATTTGAGGTGGAAATTTTAGTTATAAATGCAGCTTTGGAATTTGTTGAATTTTAAGGAACTCACAATCTCACAAACTGCTTCTTTTTTTTTTTTTTTTTTTTTTTTTGAGAAGCAGTTGACGCCTAAACAAAATGACTCTGTTTTGCTTGTGATTCTTGGTTGTCCTTGATATAAAAGAGTTGTAATTTTTTTAATACTATAGAAAATTTGACGGAAATCCATTACAGAATTAGAATGGCTGACAATATATAAAAACATTATCTTAAACATTTATTTCTCATTTAAAGAAAAAAGATCCATAATATAACATTTCTCCAAGTCTTTTTTACTGTCATTTTGACAATAGAGAATTGGAGCTTCTTTGAAAGATCAGCAACATAGATAGAGATTGAGAAGTCATTTGTCTAAAGATGACTGATGATTCCCTAAGAATCAGTGAATTTGATAAGGGGAAGATCATAGAGCGAAAAGAATGAAAGAATAGGTGATGCTGCTGGATCTTTATAATCTCCACTCTCACGGAGAATAATTAAGAAGTGTCGGCAAAATATAATAGAAGGGGTGATAAGAGAAATGAGAGGAGTATCTAAATGTTACACGATGATACGGAAGTGAGGTAGTAGGAAGTGAAGCCGTATTACAATGAACTAACGAGGGAGGGAACAATTTTCTGTTCTTAGTCCTTACCTACAAGGAAGAATTACACTTGGATGGTTCTTGGCCAAAGGGAACCTCAGTGAACTTCCAATTACTTATCCTAAATTCTAGAATATTCATAATGTGAAACTCGATGACTAGCATCGTCTGCGTCCTCCAGCACAAACTTTGAGGTCTCTGTGATTTTATTCCCCACCGCACTCTTTTCCTCACTTGAATCCTAGCCAAGGGCCCAGCTGAAGCCTCCTCTAATTCATGCTGTCTTCCCTAAATCCTCCAGTGGTCTCTTATGTACTCCTGATTTTCCTTTTAACCTGAACCTTTAAATTTTTGCTTGTATCCTTTGTCTTCCCAGTGAGACTGTGAGCATTTTAAGCACCAGATCCATGTGTCCTATTGCTGCTTAATTCTTTGAGCACCCTCAGACCTCAGTTACATTACTAAAAATGAGTAATTTGTAATAAATTATCTTTGAGGTACCCATCAGAACTAAAGTGCTCTGAATCTTAAATACTGCGTAGTGCCACGTATGCAATAAACCCTAAAAGAATGACATTTTACTGTATCTCTTGGGGGAAAATCAAAATGTGCTTGGTTTACCTGGTTACAGTGAATTCTTAGTAGTTTATAATCAAAGCAAGACTAATCGTTTTCCCCAATATCTGTTTTATATACTTTCTATAATGACAATACCTAGTATATTGAATACATACAAATGCTGTCTTGCTAGTTTTATAAAGTTATAACTCCTTTATTTTATCAACGCAGTCCTTTATTTGTAAATATACTGTTCACGCCATTGGCTTGTTATGCCATTGGTGCTCTGTGGGAGCCGGTATACAAAGTAGTTAAAACCATGGGCCGTGCGGTTCAGTCCAGACCCTACCACTTATTAGCAATAACGCACTGAGCTGTGGCCCTTAATCTCCCTGAGCTTCAGTTTCTTCATCTGTAAAATGGGTAATAACTACCTTCCTCTTTGGGTTGATGAGAGAATTTAGATGACATAATCCAAATAAAGAGTGGAGCACAGTGCCTGGAACTCACTAGGCGCTGGATTTGGTGATTAGTCGCTGTAATGAGGTTTTCTGTGATATAACAATGCCACAGGAGAACATTTGCAGTTTTCACAGGTTAATTTTATGGGTGGTATTTCTGTTAACTTTTAAAACCATTTACACCCACTATTTTATGTGATCTTTTGATCATAAAATAGTAGGTTCTTTTCATAGTTAGGTAGAATTGAATTGGCTAACTTCCTTGTGTTCCACTACTTATAGTTTCGTAGTGACAAGGTTGGTTCAACATGGAACAAAATATCTCCTACATGGTTTTCTCTTATTATATGATGCAGGATACTGTGTCACAGAATGAATCCAGGACGCCTCTCTCTAGATCTTTAAGAATCGAATCAGAGTTAACTACCAGGCAGAGAAAAGTCATGAAATTAAAACAGATACACGGTATTCTCCAGGAAATAATTCTAAAATGAACTTTTGTAAATGAGAAAGTATCTTGTGTAGCCTTTTACTACCTCTGCCTGGCTATTCCTAGATTTTACTTAGAAAATATTATAAACTTGTAGCCTGACCACATTGTGTCCTAAACACTGAAGGCAAACCGTATTGTGGGGATTTCATTTTAACCACAGAGAAATTGTAACAAGTCCAAAACCGCAGGACCCAAGTAAGTAGTAGATCCGGGAATAGAACTGAGAAGGCTCTGATTTGTCTTCACATACTGAAACCACAAGGTTCTGCTGCCTCTGAACATATGACAGATTGTCTAGTGCTGCTAGACCATCAGTACATGACCCGTCAGGAGCAAACTGTATGAAGACACTGTCTAAAAGCCCGTGTGGAAACCAGAGAAGGAGGGGAGGAGCCATTACAAGCACCAGATGATTATCGACTGATATTTGTGGTTGGGGTAATCAGTTGCTACCACAAAGTTTGCTTCTTTGCTAAGTTTGTAAAAGAAAAGTAGTCATTTCTAACCAGGGAAATGCTTTTACCCGTTCTTAAAAACATTTTAGTGATTTTGAATGAAGCTAGCTAAAGAGTTTACTAGGATGGCATCATATCTATAAGGAGCATAAAAATTTTATGTTTCTTTCAAGATTTGACCCCACTCCCACATTTTACTTTTAAATTTTTGCTCCTTTTGCCTTGAGTTTGTTTCCAGAGCTGTGAAATAGTTGTTTTGAAAGATTTGTTCTGCTTTACTGTTGTTGTTTGGGGAAAAATTTTCCCAGCGTCCTCACTCTGTCAGTCATGTTCCTCTTTACTATTTTATATGGATAAAAATTCCTTGTTAGTATATTTTACTGTTTTATTTTATCACAGACTTTTTGCGGGATTATTTTCTTTCTTCCTGAAATACACCCTTCGAAAGTTCCTTTAGTTGAAGTCTTTTGGTTTTTGTTTATCTGAAGATGTCTTTGTTTCAACCCTGCTTTTAAAAAAGCATTCTTTATTTTCATTTCTTTTTTTTATTGAAGTATAGTTGAGTCACAACCTTACTCTTGAAAGAATAGCTTTGGTAGACATACTGTTCTAGGATGACAATTATTTTCTGTTAGGCCATTGAAGCCCACTGTCTATGGCTTCTCTTGTTGCTCTTAAGTAAAACATATTTCATGATTATAGGGCACTCATGTGTCAGTCTTCGCACGCTGAGAGCTTACATTTATCACTTAATTCTGATAGCAAACTTATGCCAGTATTATTCTCATTTATTCTAGTGGAGATATAGAAGCACAGGACAGTCAAGAATACAGAATAAGTGAGAAGGACAGGATGACATCCCAGGAGCTCCGACTCTAAAGCCTGTGTTCTTTGTTTTTTTTTTTTTTTTTTTTTTTTTAAGATTTTATTTATTTATTTATTTGACAGAGATAGAGACAGCCAGCGAGAGAGGGAACACAAGCAGGGGGAATGGGAGAGGAAGAAGCAGCTCATAGCAGAGGAGCCTGATGTGGGGCTCGATCCCATAACGCTGGGATCACGCCTTGAGCCGAAGGCAGACGCTTAACCGCTGTGCCACCCAGGCGCCCCTAAAGCCTGTGTTTTAAACCATTGCCACAGCCAAGCTCATCCATAAAGAGAAAGATGAGCGATAAATATTACTAAATATTAAAGATATTTAAAAACTGTAGTAATTAAAACAGAGACTTTTTTTTCTGGATAAAGAGATCAGTACACTAATCATTACCACTGAGCTGTTATTCATGAGGCAGTCTCAGCATACTGTGCCTGTTTTCTCATATGTAAGACAATCATAGTACTATCTGCACCGTAGAGTAGTTGTGAAGAATAAGCAAGTGTATACAGACACATGCATATTACTTAGAAGTGACAAAATATTTGTTGCCACTAGCAATAGTAGAATAAAAGAGGAAAAGCACAGAAACCAACCCTACTGTATAACAGAATATAGTATCTGGTTACAGGCGATGAGAAGAAATGATGGACTAGTGCTGGCATAGTTGGTAAATTGTCTTTTTTCTTGAAATTTTATTCCCTAGACTTCTGGGAGGTCATACTTTTCTGTGCCTTCTCCTACACTTGTGATCATTTCTTCTTTCTCCTTGGTAGCATCCTCAGCACTTAAACTTTGGTATTTCCTACAGCTCTGTCCTTGGCTACTGTATGTGGGTGTGTGTGCATCCTAATAGAATCTCAGTCATGCTCACGGTTTTAATTACCAACTATATATACTGACTCGTAAATATATAAAACAGAAATTTTGATTATCTTTTTTTAAAAAAAACTACATCAAAACAGTAAAAAAGTAATACTAGATATAGATATTATTTCCTAAATTGTTGATATCACTAGAAGAAATTTTTGATTAATATTTAAATAAATGTGGAGAAGACTGTAATAAGCATATCATCAAGGGCAGCAACTATAAATAAAAAGATAGTAAGGTCTGACTACATAAAATTTAAAATTCCTTTTGTAAAAACAAACAAACACTGTACATGATTCATGGCACAGTATACTAGAGTAGGGAAACTGTATACACATGGAGGAGACAAGTGAAGAGGGTAAGATTTAAAAGGTTTGGGAAACATTAGGGATAACCATTGGGTGTAATGGAGTGGAAGCTGACCCAGAACAAATAAGAGAAATCCCATATAGAGCAACAGGGGGAGTCTAGCCCAGGTTGCAGACCATAAATCTAGTGGCAAGGATGTTCATGGCTCTATGGCTTTCTCTGGCAATGCTTAGAATCGTGGGTTATCAGTAATGTTAATTTCTTTTGCCCTGGATAGGTTAGGTAGGTGGGTGATCGTACATATAAAGGGTCATACAAGTAAGCTGTTCATATCAGAAATAAAAATCTGTCTAGTATACTTCAAAGCTCAAAGCCCTACAGTGTTTGGCCATTGCTGTAGAATAAAAACCAGAATCCTAGGCTAGAATTTTTGGGTTTCCTGTATACAATTCTGACCTTTTCTTTTAGTGTACCCTTACATGTATCACCACATGATAGCCAAATAGGGCTTCTTGCTATTTCTTGAAAAATGTTTTCTTTCTCAGTTTTTACCTCAATTATGTTGCTTCTAGTATTTACCTAGCTTGTAAAAACCTACATCTCTATTTTTGAAATCATAGCTATTCCTTAAAACTCAGTTCATTTATTACCTGGTCTGTGACCCCAGCCAGAAGTGATACCTGTCCTCTCAATATCTATAATTCCTTATACCAGTTTTACATTACTTTTCATTAGTTCAAAATATTTTTGTCTCTACTAAACTTTAAATTCTTTGATGGTAGGGACCATATTTTTGTCATTTTTGTATTTCACAGTGCCAACACAATGCTTTCCCTGTAATAAATATGCAGTGAATATTTGCCAAACAGACATTGTATTATGTATGTATACTAAGTAGCAAGATAGGACCTTTAAAAGAAAATGTTTTGTCTTTTCTGTAGGGTAATTTTAAAGGCTTATTATTCTATGTTATTTCATGAACCTCTTCTCACGTGAATGTTTTGTCCCATAGGTATGGGATGAATTGCCTTATTCAGTTTGAAGATTTTGCCAATATAAATGCCTTTCGTCTCCTGAAGAAATATCAAAACCAGTATTGCACATTCAATGATGATATTCAAGGTAAGCTGGGTAGGGAAGGAAGTGAACATACAACACAGGAGGGCCCAGATACTCCCATGAAGTTAAAGAATAGGTATGATGGGAACAACTGAATAGACTGGAAAGGTGGGAGATCGTAGACCATTAGTGAGGTATTGTACTAGGATTTCCACGAAGGATTAGATCTGAGTGATGGTAAGCACCAGCGTGGAACTTTGGAGGAAGACAGCCAAAGTGAACTAAGGTGAATGCTATTGGAAATGGGATAGTCAAAGAAAAACTTAAGTGTAAGATGAGGATGATAATGTTTCTCTATTCATAGTTTGTATTGAGGACAAATATTCATTTGTGAAAATACCCTATGAACTAAAATGTACTTTACAAATACAGTTTTTATAAAATTCACTATGCTTAAAATCTGTGGTGTGACATAGCTAGATAAATATAATGTGTTTAAAAATAATGAGTCTCTCTACCTTTTGGGGCACACTAAAGTACGGGGTCGAATCTTTCTTTTCCCGAGATCCTTTGTGATGTTAATCACATTGTTACTTCAGTGTCGTTTTCATGACAAAGATGCTTTACATTATTTCAACTTTGTTTTCCTCCTGTTTCATTAAATTTCTTTTTGAGTATTTAAGTGAATATTTGGAGGATTTCAGGAGGGAAGTAAAGAGTCTAATTTTACAGAGCTATAGCCTTAACTTGAAGATACGTGTATGATGATACCGTGCCTTCGGTGTGGCAAACATAGATTTGGTAGACCAGGGTCTGAGTCACTACCAGTTCATTTTGCAGTGGTCTCTAAAATACGTTAGGGGAGCCTGGCTGGGTCTGTTGGTGTAGAGCATGTGACTCTTGATCTTGGGGTTGTGAGTTTGAGCCCTATGTTGGGTGTTGAGATTACTTAAAAATAAAATCTTAAAAAATAAATAAAATAGCTACATAAACTATTGAACAAACTGTCCTTTCTTTAATATTCTTATCTTTTGATTTCGTGGGTCCCACAGAAGTGTCCATACAGAACTTAAAGACCAATATTACATACTTTTGAACCATTATGGAGGATTAATAGGCATTGGAGTTCAGTTTAAGACAAAGAATGCTAAATCTAAATCATCAGACAAAATGAGCATTTTGGAATTAGGGTCAGAGCTCCCATCAACTAGGACTAAGAATTTAGAGGTCAAGGCCTGGGCTGCATCAGAATTAAAGTCGAGAGCACAGGAAATCTGAGGCAGATGCTAAGCCAAGGCCAAGATTACTACATGGGGAGTTGTCCTGGAGGGTCCAGGGCAGAATACCCCCCTCCGCCCAGCAGGTCACCACAGTGGAGGCATTAAGTAACTAATTTTCCACCCCAGCTGATCTGTCCTAAAATATAATCTGCATATTTACCTACATACACATAGGAATTTAAGAGTATTACTGCCTTAGCCAACAAAAAGACAGATTTGAGAAAAATGGGCCCAATCTCTGACTAGAGAAAACTTTTGGCAAGTTAGTGGGGTTCTGATTAGAAACAACCAAACCATTTTGTGCATTTCTCCATATCAAAATAGTGTCCCTAGTGACACTTTTCCCCCATATGTTTCTGTTTTACCTTTTTAACCTTATGTTTTTACCATTTTGCCCACAATGTAATACTTTCCCCGTCGTGGGCATAGAAATTGCATTCCATTGCCAAGGAAAATAATTATGTAGCTATTACAGCCTGACCATGTAAATAAATGTTTCACACTGAACCCTTGGGGGAACTTTTTTCTTTTCTTTTTTTTAACAGATGCGTTATTTAAAGATAGTTTATGAAAAGTATTTGATTTTAAAAATACTTGAAATTCTGTATTAGTGATCTAAAATAATTTTAAATGATAGAGATTTTGGTCTTGGGTAAAGATTTGGACGTTAATGCATTCTAACTAAATTATTTTTAACTGGAAAAATGTGCTGTCTAAATCTATTAAGGAATTGGACATTAAATAATATGATCTGGAGACCATCAGAATTCAGCAAATTCAGATAAAAATAATAAGGCCTTATCCTCTGGTTGTTTAAAATCAATTATAAAAAGAGTTGTTGTTCTCATAATGGCCTTTCTGGAATGGTGGCTGTTCTCTACCATGACATTGTAAATATTTTATATAGAAGTTTTAGCCATAATAAACTAGTTTGATTTAAGGATTTTTTTTTTTAAAAATAAGGTAAATATAGCCTATTCTTACACTAAATGCTTTGATAATTGAAAAGATCAAAATCAGAAATGGTAGAACAGTCTTTCCACAAAGGAAGGGAGACCATTGGCCAGAAAACATGCTTTAAAGTTTAACACCACTAAGTTCTAAAAAGCATATAAAACAGCAAATGAGAAACTGATTTTCTCTGTCAAGCTGGCAAAGATTATTATAATCCCAGTGTTAACGATGCTGTAAGAAGATATGCACCCTTATATATCTGTGGAAGTATCAACTGGTGCAACTCTTGGGGGAGGCAGTGTGCGTCAGAAACCTTAAAAGCCTACAGCTCTTGGATCCAACAAGTCTCTTTTTAGAAATTTATCCTGAGCCAATAAAGGTGTGTAAAGCAAATGTACAATACAGTGTTGTTAACGATAGTCGCCATGCTGTACATGACATCTGCAGGACTTACTTAAAGGTTTGTACCGTTTGACAGCCTTCATGCCTTTTGCCCGCCGTGCCCCCCGGTCTGTTCTCTATATCTGTGAGTTTGTGTTTTTTTGCCTTTGGTTTTCTTTCAGATTCCACATATAAGTGAGCTCATACAGTATTTGTCTTTCTCCACCTGACTTATTTCACTTAGCGTAAAGCCCTCAAGATCCATTCCTGTTGTCACAGATATTAGGATTTCCTTCTTCTGCTTCATAATATTCTGTTGTGTGTGTGCCTGTCTGTGTATGTATCACATTTTCTTTGTTCATTCATTCATGGATGGACATTTACATTGTTTCCATGTCTTGGCAATTGTAATAATACTGCAGAGAACATGAGGGTGCAGATATATTTTCAAGAGACTGATTTCATTTCCTTTAGGTTAATACCCAGAAGAGAAATTGCTGGATCATATAGTAGTTTTGTTTTTAATTTTTTGAAGAATCTCCATACTTTTTTTCGTAGTGGCTGCAGCAGTTTACTTTTCCACTAGCAGTACACCACGGTTCCCTTTTCTCCACATCCAAGCAACACTTGTTACTTCTTGTCTCTGGTGATAGCCATTCCAACAGACACAAGGTGTTGTCTCTTACGGTTTTGATTTGCATTTCCGTGATGATGAGTGATGTTGAGCACCTTTTCATGTACCTGTTGGCCATTTATATATCTTCTTTGGAGAAATGTCTGTTTAGATAAGGATATTTATTGTTATTAACATTATTGTTAACATTATTTATTTATTGTTAACATTCTTGAATGTTATTTTTTAAATTAATTATACTCTGATCATAAATGATCTTTTTAATTTTTTTTAATTTTTTTTTAAAGATTTTATTTATTCAACAGAGATAGAGACAGCCAGTGAGACAGGGAACACAAGCAGGGGAAGTGGGAGAGGAAGAAGCAGGCTCATAGCGGAAGAGCCTGATGTGGGACTCGATCCCGTAACGCCGGGATCACGCCCTGAGCCAAAGGCAGACGCTTAACGGCTGTGCCACCCAGGTGCCCCATAAATGATCTTTTTTTAAAGTGTGCATATTCTTGTGATTCAAAACAAATAGTTAAAAAGCATGATATACCTAATAAAATCGACATGAGTGTTTTATTTTAAAACACATTTGGAGACACATTAAAAGACATTTAGAAGGTATGTGTCTCATTGCAGGAAACATAGGCTTTAAGCGTTAAAAGTAACTTTCCAGACTCATTGCCAGAATTAAATCCGGATGTGAAGGGTGTGCTCAATAAGGACAAGCAAGTAGAAATAAAGATGCTCTGAGTGTGTCTGATGTGTAAGGGGTGTCCCCAGCATAAGCCAAATACAGTCACTAGTAGTGTCCTATGACACAGTCCTGGTAGGGCTGTCTTCCCTGACTTTCTTAGCTTAGAAAATTCTAAGCCAATAAGAAAAAGAGGAAAGAACCCCAAATTCTCCTAATGTCTCCACTTGTACAATAAACTTAATCCTGTTTAGTCCTGGAGTTCCCACGTGTGCCACAAATAGTGCAATGATTGTGCGCAGCCAGCTGCAAGTAGAGGCG